>NC_143039.1:3310000-3650000 GCF_057628025.1 Oncorhynchus mykiss | reverse complement strand
TCCCCTTCCTGCTCGGGTGGCGCTCGGCGGTCGTCGTTGGTCTATTAGCTGCCACTGAAGGTGGCTCCCCTTCCTGCTCGGGTGGCGCTCGGCGTTCTATTAGCTGCCACTGAAGGTGGCTCCCCTTCCTGCTCGGGTGGCGCTCGGCGGTCTATTAGCTGCCACTGAAGGTGGCTCCCCTTCCTGCTCGGGTGGCGCTCGGCGGTCGTCGTCGTCGGTCTATTAGCTGCCACTGAAGGTGGCTCCCCTTCCTTCTCGGGTGGCGCTCGGCGGTCTATTAGCTGCCACTGAAGATGGCTCCCCTTCCTGCTCGGGTGGAGGTCGGCGGTCGTCGTTGGTCTATTAGCTGCCACTGCAGGTGGCTCCCCTTCCTGCTTGGGTGGCGCTCGGCGGTCTATTAGCTGCCACTGAAGGGGGCTCCCCTTCCTGCTCGGGTGGCGCTCGGCGTTCTATTAGCTGCCACTGAAGGTGGCTCCCCTTCCTGCTCGGGTGGAGCTCGGCGGTCGTCTTTGGTCTATTAGCTGCCACTGAAGGTGGCTCCCCTTCCTGCTTGGGTGGCGCTCGGCGGTCTATTAGCTGCCACTGAAGGTGGCTCCCCTTCCTGCTCTGGTGGCGCTCGGCGGTCTATTAGCTGCCACTGAAGGTGGCTCCCCTTCCTGCTCGGGTGGCGCTCGGCGTTCTATTAGCTGCCACTGAAGGTGGCTCCCCTTCCTGCTCGGGTGGCGCTCGGCGGTCTATTAGCTGCCACTGAAGGTGGCTCCCCTTCCTGCTCGGGTGGCCCTCGGAGGTCGTAGTGGCCTGTCTATTAGCTGCCACTGAAGGTGGCTCCCCTTCCTGCTCGGGTGGCGCTCGGCGGTCTATTAGCTGCCACTGAAGGTGGCTCCCCTTCCTGCTCGGGTGGCACTCGGAGGTCTATTAGCTGCCACTGAAGGTGGCTCCCCTTCCTGCTCGTGTGGCGCTCGGAGGTCGTAGTGGCCGGTCTATTAGCTGCCACTGAAGGTGGCTCCCCTTCCTGCTCGGGTGGCGCTCGGCGGTCTATTAGCTGCCACTGAAGGTGGCTCCCCTTCCTGCTCGGGTGGCGCTCGGCGGTCTATTAGCTGCCACTGAAGGTGGCTCCCCTTCCTGCTCGGGTGGCGCTCGGCGGTCTATTAGCTTCCACTGAAGGTGGCTCCCCTTCCTGCTCGGGTGGCGCTCGGCAGTCTATTAGCTGCCACTGAAGGTGGCTCCCCTTCCTGCTCGGGTGGCCCTCGGAGGTCGTAGTGGCCTGTCTATTAGCTGCCACTGAAGGTGGCTCCCCTTCCTGCTCGGGTGGCGCTCGGCGGTCTATTAGCTGCCACTGAAGGTGGCTCCCCTTCCTGCTCGGGTGGCACTCGGAGGTCTATTAGCTGCCACTGAAGGTGGCTCCCCTTCCTGCTCGGGTGGCGCTCGGCGGTCTATTAGCTGCCACTGAAGGTGGCTCCCCTTCCTGCTCGGGTGGCGCTCGGCGGTCTATTAGCTGCCACTGAAGGTGGCTCCCCTTCCTGCTCGGGTGGCGCTCGGCGGTCTATTAGCTTCCCCTGAAGGTGGCTCCCCTTCCTGCTCGGGTGGCGCTCGGCAGTCTATTAGCTGCCACTGAAGGTGGCTCCCCTTCCTGCTCGGGTGGCGCTCGGCAGTCGTAGCCGGTCTATTTGCTGCCACTGAAGGTGGCTCCCCTTCCTGCTCGGGTGGCGCTCGGCGGTCTATTAGCTGCCACTGAAGGTGGCTCCCCTTCCTGCTCGGGTGGCGCTCAGCGGTCTATTAGCTGCCACTGAAGGTGGCTCCCCTTCCTGCTCAGGTGGCGCTCGGCGGTCGTGGCCGGTCTATTAGCTGCCACTGAAGGTGGCTCCCCTTCCTGCTCGGGTGGCGCTCGTCGGTCTATTAGCTGCCACTGAAGGTGGCTCCCCTTCCTGCTCGGGTGGCGCTCGGCGGTCTATTAGCTGCCACTGAAGGTGGCTCCCCTTCCTGCTCGAGTGGCGCTCGGAGGTCGTAGTGGCCGGTCTATTAGCTGCCACTGAAGGTGGCTCCCCTTCCTGCTCGGGTGGCGCTCGGCGGTCTATTAGCTGCCACTGAAGGTGGCTCCCCTTCCTGCTCGGGTGGCGCTCGGCGGTCTATTAGCTGCCACTGAAGGTGGCTCCCCTTCCTGCTCGGGTGGCGCTCGGCGGTCTATTAGCTGCCACAGAAGGTGGCTCCCCTTCCTGCTCGGGTGGCGCTCGGCGGTCGTCGTCGTCGGTCTATTAGCTGCCACTGAAGGTGGCTCCCCTTCCTGCTCGGGTGGCGCTCGGCGGTCGTCGTTGGTCTATTAGCTGCCACTGAAGGTGGCTCCCCTTCCTGCTCGGGTGGCGCTCGGCGGTCTATTAGCTGCCACTGAAGGTGGCTCCCCTTCCTGCTCGGGTGGCGCTCGGCGGTCTATTAGCTGCCACAGAAGGTGGCTCCCCTTCCTGCTCGGGTGGCGCTCGGCGGTCGTTGTCGTCGGTCTATTAGCTGCCACTGAAGGTGGCTCCCCTTCCTGCTCGGGTGGCGCTCGGCGGTCGTCGTTGGTCTATTAGCTGCCACTGAAGGTGGCTCCCCTTCCTGCTCGGGTGGCGCTCGGCGTTCTATTAGCTGCCACTGAAGGTGGCTCCCCTTCCTGCTCGGGTGGCGCTCGGCGGTCTATTAGCTGCCACTGAAGGTGGCTCCCCTTCCTGCTCGGGTGGCGCTCGGCGGTCGTCGTCGTCGGTCTATTAGCTGCCACTGAAGGTGGCTCCCCTTCCTGCTCGGGTGGCGCTCGGCGGTCTATTAGCTGCCACAGAAGGTGGCTCCCCTTCCTGCTCGGGTGGCGCTCGGCGGTCGTCGTCGTCGGTCTATTAGCTGCCACTGAAGGTGGCTCCCCTTCCTGCTCGGGTGGCGCTCGGCGGTCGTCGTTGGTCTATTAGCTGCCACTGAAGGTGGCTCCCCTTCCTGCTCGGGTGGCGCTCGGCGGTCTATTAGCTGCCACTGAAGGTGGCTCCCCTTCCTGCTCGGGTGGCGCTCGGCGGTCTATTAGCTGCCACAGAAGGTGGCTCCCCTTCCTGCTCGGGTGGCGCTCGGCGGTCGTCGTCGTCGGTCTATTAGCTGCCACTGAAGGTGGCTCCCCTTCCTGCTCGGGTGGCGCTCGGCGGTCGTCGTTGGTCTATTAGCTGCCACTGAAGGTGGCTCCCCTTCCTGCTCGGGTGGCGCTCGGCGTTCTATTAGCTGCCACTGAAGGTGGCTCCCCTTCCTGCTCGGGTGGCGCTCGGCGGTCTATTAGCTGCCACTGAAGGTGGCTCCCCTTCCTGCTCGGGTGGCGCTCGGCGGTCGTCGTCGTCGGTCTATTAGCTGCCACTGAAGGTGGCTCCCCTTCCTTCTCGGGTGGCGCTCGGCGGTCTATTAGCTGCCACTGAAGATGGCTCCCCTTCCTGCTCGGGTGGAGCTCGGCGGTCGTCGTTGGTCTATTAGCTGCCACTGCAGGTGGCTCCCCTTCCTGCTTGGGTGGCGCTCGGCGGTCTATTAGCTGCCACTGAAGGGGGCTCCCCTTCCTGCTCGGGTGGCGCTCGGCGTTCTATTAGCTGCCACTGAAGGTGGCTCCCCTTCCTGCTCGGGTGGAGCTCGGCGGTCGTCTTTGGTCTATTAGCTGCCACTGAAGGTGGCTCCCCTTCCTGCTTGGGTGGCGCTCGGCGGTCTATTAGCTGCCACTGAAGGTGGCTCCCCTTCCTGCTCTGGTGGCGCTCGGCGGTCTATTAGCTGCCACTGAAGGTGGCTCCCCTTCCTGCTCGGGTGGCGCTCGGCGTTCTATTAGCTGCCACTGAAGGTGGCTCCCCTTCCTGCTCGGGTGGCGCTCGGCGGTCTATTAGCTGCCACTGAAGGTGGCTCCCCTTCCTGCTCGGGTGGCCCTCGGAGGTCGTAGTGGCCTGTCTATTAGCTGCCACTGAAGGTGGCTCCCCTTCCTGCTCGGGTGGCGCTCGGCGGTCTATTAGCTGCCACTGAAGGTGGCTCCCCTTCCTGCTCGGGTGGCACTCGGAGGTCTATTAGCTGCCACTGAAGGTGGCTCCCCTTCCTGCTCGGGTGGCGCTCGGAGGTCGTAGTGGCCGGTCTATTAGCTGCCACTGAAGGTGGCTCCCCTTCCTGCTCGGGTGGCGCTCGGCGGTCAATTAGCTGCCACTGAAGGTGGCTCCCCTTCCTGCTCGGGTGGCGCTCGGCGGTCTATTAGCTGCCACTGAAGGTGGCTCCCCTTCCTGCTCGGGTGGCGCTCGGCGGTCTATTAGCTTCCACTGAAGGTGGCTCCCCTTCCTGCTCGGGTGGCGCTCGGCAGTCTATTAGCTGCCACTGAAGGTGGCTCCCCTTCCTGCTCGGGTGGCCCTCGGAGGTCGTAGTGGGCTGTCTATTAGATGCCACTGAAGGTGGCTCCCCTTCCTGCTCGGGTGGCGCTCGGCGGTCTATTAGCTACCACTGAAGGTGGCTCCCCTTCCTGCTCGGGTGGCACTCGGAGGTCTATTAGCTGCCACTGAAGGTGGCTCCCCTTCCTGCTCGGGTGGCGCTCGGCGGTCTATTAGCTGCCACTGAAGGTGGCTCCCCTTCCTGCTCGGGTGGCGCTCGGCGGTCTATTAGCTGCCACTGAAGGTGGCTCCCCTTCCTGCTCGGGTGGCGCTCGGCGGTCTATTAGCTTCCCCTGAAGGTGGCTCCCCTTCCTGCTCGGGTGGCGCTCGGCAGTCTATTAGCTGCCACTGAAGGTGGCTCCCCTTCCTGCTCGGGTGGCGCTCGGCAGTCGTAGCCGGTCTATTTGCTGCCACTGAAGGTGGCTCCCCTTCCTGCTCGGGTGGCGCTCGGCGGTCTATTAGCTGCCACTGAAGGTGGCTCCCCTTCCTGCTCGGGTGGCGCTCAGCGGTCTATTAGCTGCCACTGAAGGTGGCTCCCCTTCCTGCTCAGTTGGCGCTCGGCGGTCGTGGCCGGTCTATTAGCTGCCACTGAAGGTGGCTCCCCTTCCTGCTCGGGTGGCGCTCGTCGGTCTATTAGCTGCCACTGAAGGTGGCTCCCCTTCCTGCTCGGGTGGCGCTCGGCGGTCTATTAGCTGCCACTGAAGGTGGCTCCCCTTCCTGCTCGAGTGGCGCTCGGAGGTCGTAGTGGCCGGTCTATTAGCTGCCACTGAAGGTGGCTCCCCTTCCTGCTCGGGTGGCGCTCGGAGGTCGTAGTGGCCGGTCTATTAGCTGCCACTGAAGGTGGCTCCCCTTCCTGCTCGGGTGGCGCTCGGCGGTCTATTAGCTGCCACTGAAGGTGACTCCCCTTCCTGCTCGGGTGGCCTCGGCGTTCTATTAGCTGCCACTGCAGGTGGCTCCCCTTCCTGCTCGGGTGTCGCTCGGCGGTCTATTAGCTGCCACTGAAGGTGGCTCCCCTTCCTGCTCGGGTGGCGCTCGGAGGTCGTAGTGGCCGGTCTATTAGCTGCCACTGAAGGTGGCTCCCCTTCCTGCTCGGGTGGCGCTCGGCAGTCGTGGCCGGTCTATTAGCTGCCACTGAAGGTGGCTCCCCTTCCTGCTCGGGTGGTGCTCGGCGGTCTATTAGCTGCCACTGAAGGTGGCTCCCCTACCTGCTCGGGTGGCGCTCGGCGGTCTATTAGCTGCCACTGAAGGTGGCTCCCCTTCCTGCTCGAGGGGCGCTCGGCGGTCTATTAGCTGCCACTGAAGGTGGCTCCCCTTCCTGCTCGGGTGGCGCTCGGCGTTCTATTAGCTGCCACTGAAGGTGGCTCCCCTTCCTGCTCGGGTGGCGCTCGTCGGTCTATTAGCTGCCACTGAATGTGGCTCACCTTCCTGCTCGGGTGGCGCTCGGCGGTCTATTAGCTGCCACTGAAGGTGGCTCCCCTTCCTGCTCGGGTGGCGCTCGGCGGTCTATTAGCTGCCACTGAAGGTGGCTCCCCTTCCTGTTCGGGTGGCGCTCGGGGGTCGTAGTGGCCGGTCTATTAGCTGCCACTGAAGGTGGCTCCCCATCCTGCTCGGGTGGCGCTCGGAGGTCGTAGTGGCCTGTCTATTAGCTGCCACTGAAGGTGGCTCCCCTTCCTGCTCGGGTGGCCTCGGCGTTCTATTAGCTGCCACTGAAGGTGGCTCCCCTTCCTGCTCGGGTGGCGCTCGGCGGTCTATTAGCTGCCACTGAAGGTGGCTCCCCTTCCTGCTCGGGTGGCACTCGGAGGTCTATTAGCTGCCACTGAAGGTGGCTCCCCTTCCTGCTCGGGTGGCGCTCGGAGGTCGTAGTGGCCGGTCTATTAGCTGCCACTGAAGGTGGCTCCCCTTCCTGCTCGGGTGGCGCTCGGCGGTCTATTAGCTGCCACTGAAGGTGGCTCCCCTTCCTGCTCGGGTGGCGCTCGGCGGTCTATTAGCTGCCACTGAAGGTGGCTCCCCTTCCTGCTCGGGTGGCGCTCGGCGGTCTATTAGCTTCCACTGAAGGTGGCTCCCCTTCCTGCTCGGGTGGCGCTCGGCAGTCTATTAGCTGCCACTGAAGGTGGCTCCCCTTCCTGCTCGGGTGGCGCTCGGCAGTCGTAGCCGGTCTATTTGCTGCCACTGAAGGTGGCTCCCCTTCCTGCTCGGGTGGCGCTCGGCGGTCTATTAGCTGCCACTGAAGGTGGCTCCCCTTCCTGCTCGGGTGGCGCTCAGCGGTCTATTAGCTGCCACTGAAGGTGGCTCCCCTTCCTGCTCAGGTGGCGCTCGGCGATCGTGGCCGGTCTATTAGCTGCCACTGAAGGTGGCTCCCCTTCCTGCTCGGGTGGCGCTCGGCGGTCTATTAGCTGCCACTGAAGGTGGCTCCCCTTCCTGCTCGGGTGGCGCTCGGCGTTCTATTAGCTGCCACTGAAGGTGGCTCCCCTTCCTGCTCGGGTGGCGCTCGGCGTTCTATTAGCTGCCACTGAAGGTGGCTCCCCTTCCTGCTCGGGTGGCGCTCGGAGGTCGTAGTGGCCGGTCTATTAGCTGCCACTGAAGGTGGCTCCCCTTCCTGCTCAGGTGGCGCTCGACGGTCGTGGCCGGTCTATTAGCTGCCACTGAAGGTGGCTCCCCTTCCTGCTCGGGTGGCGCTCGGCGGTCTATTAGCTGCCACTGAAGGTGGCTCCCCTTCCTGCTCGGGTGGCGCTCAGCGGTCTATTAGCTGCCACTGAAGGTGGCTCCCCTTCCTGCTCAGGTGGCGCTCGGCGATCGTGGCCGGTCTATTAGCTGCCACTGAAGGTGGCTCCCCTTCCTGCTCGGGTGGCGCTCGGCGGTCTATTAGCTGCCACTGAAGGTGGCTCCCCTTCCTGCTCGGGTGGCGCTCGGCGTTCTATTAGCTGCCACTGAAGGTGGCTCCCCTTCCTGCTCGGGTGGCGCTCGGCGGTCTATTAGCTGCCACTGAAGGTGGCTCCCCTTCCTGCTCGGGTGGCGCTCGTCGGTCTATTAGCTGCCACTGAAGGTGGCTCCCCTTCCTGCTCGGGTGGCGCTCGGCGGTCTATTAGCTGCCACTGAAGGTGGCTCCCCTTCCTGCTCGAGTGGCGCTCGGAGGTCGTAGTGGCCGGTCTATTAGCTGCCACTGAAGGTGGCTCCCCTTCCTGCTCGGGTGGCGCTCGGAGGTCGTAGTGGCCGGTCTATTAGCTGCCACTGAAGGTGGCTCCCCTTCCTGCTCGGGTGGCGCTCGGCGGTCTATTAGCTGCCACTGAAGGTGGCTCCCCTTCCTGCTCGGGTGGCCTCGGCGTTCTATTAGCTGCCACTGCAGGTGGCTCCCCTTCCTGCTCGGGTGGCGCTCGGCGGTCTATTAGCTGCCACTGAAGGTGGCTCCCCTTCCTGCTCGGGTGGCGCTCGGAGGTCGTAGTGGCCGGTCTATTAGCTGCCACTGAAGGTGGCTCCCCTTCCTGCTCGGGTGGCGCTCGGCAGTCGTGGCCGGTCTATTAGCTGCCACTGAAGGTGGCTCCCCTTCCTGCTCGGGTGGCGCTCGGCGGTCTATTAGCTGCCACTGAAGGTGGCTCCCCTACCTGCTCGGGTGGCGCTCGGCGGTCTATTAGCTGCCACTGAAGGTGGCTCCCCTTCCTGCTCGAGGGGCGCTCGGCGGTCTATTAGCTGCCACTGAAGGTGGCTCCCCTTCCTGCTCGGGTGGCGCTCGGCGTTCTATTAGCTGCCACTGAAGGTGGCTCCCCTTCCTGCTCGGGTGGCGCTCGTCGGTCTATTAGCTGCCACTGAATGTGGCTCCCCTTCCTGCTCGGGTGGCGCTCGGCGGTCTATTAGCTGCCACTGAAGGTGGCTCCCCTTCCTGCTCGGGTGGCGCTCGGCGGTCTATTAGCTGCCACTGAAGGTGGCTCCCCTTCCTGTTCGGGTGGCGCTCGGAGGTCGTAGTGGCCGGTCTATTAGCTGCCACTGAAGGTGGCTCCCCATCCTGCTCGGGTGGCGCTCGGAGGTCGTAGTGGCCTGTCTATTAGCTGCCACTGAAGGTGGCTCCCCTTCCTGCTCGGGTGGCCTCGGCGTTCTATTAGCTGCCACTGAAGGTGGCTCCCCTTCCTGCTCGGGTGGCGCTCGGCGGTCTATTAGCTGCCACTGAAGGTGGCTCCCCTTCCTGCTCGGGTGGCACTCGGAGGTCTATTAGCTACCACTGAAGGTGGCTCCCCTTCCTGCTCGGGTGGCGCTCGGAGGTCGTAGTGGCCGGTCTATTAGCTGCCACTGAAGGTGGCTCCCCTTCCTGCTCGGGTGGCGCTCGGCGGTCTATTAGCTGCCACTGAAGGTGGCTCCCCTTCCTGCTCGGGTGGCGCTCGGCGGTCTATTAGCTGCCACTGAAGGTGGCTCCCCTTCCTGCTCGGGTGGCGCTCGGCGGTCTATTAGCTTCCACTGAAGGTGGCTCCCCTTCCTGCTCGGGTGGCGCTCGGCAGTCTATTAGCTGCCACTGAAGGTGGCTCCCCTTCCTGCTCGGGTGGCGCTCGGCGGTCTATTAGCTGCCACTGAAGGTGGCTCCCCTTCCTGCTCGGGTGGCGCTCGGCGGTCTATTAGCTGCCACTGAAGGTGGCTCCCCTTCCTGCTCGGGTGGCGCTCGGCGGTCTATTAGCTTCCACTGAAGGTGGCTCCCCTTCCTGCTCGGGTGGCGCTCGGCAGTCTATTAGCTGCCACTGAAGGTGGCTCCCCTTCCTGCTCGGGTGGCGCTCGGCAGTCGTAGCCGGTCTATTTGCTGCCACTGAAGGTGGCTCCCCTTCCTGCTCGGGTGGCGCTCGGCGGTCTATTAGCTGCCACTGAAGGTGGCTCCCCTTCCTGCTCGGGTGGCGCTCAGCGGTCTATTAGCTGCCACTGAAGGTGGCTCCCCTTCCTGCTCAGGTGGCGCTCGGCGGTCGTGGCCGGTCTATTAGCTGCCACTGAAGGTGGCTCCCCTTCCTGCTCGGGTGGCGCTCGGCGGTCTATTAGCTGCCACTGAAGGTGGCTCCCCTTCCTGCTCGGGTGGCGCTCTGCGTTCTATTAGCTGCCACTGAAGGTGGCTCCCCTTCCTGCTCGGGTGGCGCTCGGCGTTCTATTAGCTGCCACTGAAGGTGGCTCCCCTTCCTGCTCGGGTGGCGCTCGGCGGTCTATTAGCTGCCACTGAAGGTGGCTCCCCTTCCTGCTCGGGTGGCGCTCGGCGTTCTATTAGCTGCCACTGAAGGTGGCTCCCCTTCCTGCTCAGGTGGCGCTCGACGGTCGTGGCCGGTCTATTAGCTGCCACTGAAGGTGGCTCCCCTTCCTACTCGGGTGGCGCTCGGCGGTCTATTAGCTGCCACTGAAGGTGGCTCCCCTTCCTGCTCGGGTGGCGCTCGGCGTTCTATTAGCTGCCACTGAAGGTGGCTCCCCTTCCTGCTCGGGTGGCGCTCGGCGGTCTATTAGCTGCCACTGAAGGTGGCTCCCCTTCCTGCTCGGGTGGCGCTCGGAGGTCGTAGTGGCCGGTCTATTAGCTGCCACTGAAGGTGGCTCCCCTTCCTGCTCGGGTGGCGCTCGGAGGTCGTAGTGGCCGGTCTATTAGCTGCCACTGAAGGTGGCTCCCCTTCCTGCTCGGGTGGCGCTCGGAGGTCGTAGTGGCCGGTCTATTAGCTGCCACTGAAGGTGGCTAACCTTCCTGCTCGGGTGGCGCTCGGCGGTCTATTAGCTGCCACTGAAGGTGGCTCCCCTTCCTGCTCGGGTGGCGCTCAGCGTTCTATTAGCTGCCACTGAAGGTGGCTCCCCTTCCTGCTCGGGTGGCGCTCGTCGGTCTATTAGCTGCCACTGAAGGTGGCTCCCCTTCCTGCTCGGGTGGCGCTCGGCGGTCTATTAGCTGCCACTGAAGGTGGCTCCCCTTCCTGCTCGGGTGGCCTCAGCGTTCTATTAGCTGCCACTGAAGGTGGCTCCCCTTCCTGCTCGGGTGGCGCTCGGAGGTCGTAGTGGCCGGTCTATTAGCTGCCACTGAAGGTGGCTCCCCTTCCTGCTCGGGTGGCGCTCGGCGGTCTATTAGCTGCCACTGAAGGTGGCTCCCCTACCTGCTCGGGTGGCGCTCGGCGGTCTATTAGCTGCCACTGAAGGTGGCTCCCCTTCCTGCTCGAGGGGCGCTCGGCGGTCTATTAGCTGCCACTGAAGGTGGCTCCCCTTTCTGCTCGGGTGGCGCTCAGCGTTCTTTTAGCTGCCACTGAAGGTGGCTCCCGTTCCTGCTCGGGTGGCGCTCGTCGGTGTATTAGCTGCCACTGAATGTGGCTCCCCTTCCTGCTCGGGTGGCACTCGGAGGTCTATTAGCTGCCACTGAAGGTGGCTCCCCTTCCTGCTCGGGTGGCGCTCGGAGGTCGTAGTGGCCGGTCTATTAGCTGCCACTGAAGGTGGCTCCCCTTCCTGCTCGGGTGGCGCTCGGCGGTCTATTAGCTGCCACTGAAGGTGGCTCCCCTTCCTGCTCGGGTGGCGCTCGGCGGTCTATTAGCTTCCACTGAAGGTGGCTCCCCTTCCTGCTCGGGTGGCGCTCGGCAGTCTATTAGCTGCCACTGAAGGTGGCTCCCCTTCCTGCTCGGGTGGCGCTCGGCAGTCGTAGCCGGTCTATTTGCTGCCACTGAAGGTGGCTCCCCTTCCTGCTCGGGTGGCGCTCGGCGGTCTATTAGCTGCCACTGAAGGTGGCTCCCCTTCCTGCTCGGGTGGCGCTCAGCGGTCTATTAGCTGCCACTGAAGGTGGCTCCCCTTCCTGCTCAGGTGGCGCTCGGCGGTCGTGGCCGGTCTATTAGCTGCCACTGAAGGTGGCTCCCCTTCCTGCTCGGGTGGCGCTCGGCGTTCTATTAGCTGCCACTGAAGGTGGCTCCCCTTCCTGCTCGGGTGGCGCTCGGCGTTCTATTAGCTGCCACTGAAGGTGGCTCCCCTTCCTGCTCGGGTGGCGCTCGGCGTTCTATTAGCTGCCACTGAAGGTGGCTCCCCTTCCTGCTCGGGTGGCGCTCGGAGGTCGTAGTGGCCGGTCTATTAGCTGCCACTGAAGGTGGCTCCCCTTCCTGCTCAGGTGGCGCTCGACGGTCGTGGCCGGTCTATTAGCTGCCACTGAAGGTGGCTCCCCTTCCTACTCGGGTGGCGCTCGGCGGTCTATTAGCTGCCACTGAAGGTGGCTCCCCTTCCTGCTCGGGTGGCGCTCGGCGTTCTATTAGCTGCCACTGAAGGTGGCTCCCCTTCCTGCTCGGGTGGCGCTCGGCGGTCTATTAGCTGCCACTGAAGGTGGCTCCCCTTCCTGCTCGGGTGGCGCTCGGAGGTCGTAGTGGCCAGTCTATTAGCTGCCACTGAAGGTGGCTCCCCTTCCTGCTCGGGTGGCGCTCGGAGGTCGTAGTGGCCGGTCTATTAGCTGCCACTGAAGGTGGCTCCCCTTCCTGCTCGGGTGGCGCTCGGAGGTCGTAGTGGCCGGTCTATTAGCTGCCACTGAAGGTGGCTAACCTTCCTGCTCGGGTGGCGCTCGGCGGTCTATTAGCTGCCACTGAAGGTGGCTCCCCTTCCTGCTCGGGTGGCGCTCAGCGTTCTATTAGCTGCCACTGAAGGTGGCTCCCCTTCCTGCTCGGGTGGCGCTCGTCGGTCTATTAGCTGCCACTGAAGGTGGCTCCCCTTCCTGCTCGGGTGGCGCTCGGCGGTCTATTAGCTGCCACTGAAGGTGGCTCCCCTTCCTGCTCGGGTGGCCTCAGCGTTCTATTAGCTGCCACTGAAGGTGGCTCCCCTTCCTGCTCGGGTGGCTCTCGGCGGTCTATTAGCTGCCACTGAAGGTGGCTCCCCTTCCTGTTCGGGTGGCGCTCGGAGGTCGTAGTGGCCGGTCTATTAGCTGCCACTGAAGGTGGCTCCCCTTCCTGCTCGGGTGGCGCTCGGAGGTCGTAGTGGCCGGTCTATTAGCTGCCACTGAAGGTGGCTCCCCTTCCTGCTCGGGTGGCGCTCGGCGGTCTATTAGCTGCCACTGAAGGTGGCTCCCCTTCCTGCTCGGGTGGCGCTCGGCGGTCTATTAGCTGCCACTGAAGGTGGCTCCCCTTCCTGCTCGGGTGGCGCTCGGCGGTCTATTAGCTGCCACTGAAGGTGGCTCCCCTTCCTGCTCGGGTGGCGCTCGGCAGTCGTGGCCTAGCTATTAGCTGCCACTGAAGGTGGCTCCCCTTCCTGCTCGGGTGGCGCTCGGAGGTCGTAGTGGCCGGTCTATTAGCTGCCACTGCAGGTGGCTCCCCTTACTGCTCGGGTGGCGCTCGGCGGTCTATTAGCTGCCACTGAAAGTGGCTCCCCTTCCTGCTCGGGTGGCACTCGGCGGTCTATTAGCTGCCACTGAAGGTGGCTCCCCTTCCTGCTCGGGTGGCGCTCGGCGGTCTATTAGCTGCCACTGAAGGTGGCTCCCCTTCCTGCTCGGGTGGCGCTCGGCAGTCTATTAGCTGCCACTGAAGGTGGCTCCCCTTCCTGCTCGGGTGGCGCTCGGCGGTCTATTAGCTGCCACTGAAGGTGGCTCCCCTTCCTGCTCGGGTGGCCTCGGCGTTCTATTAGCTGCCACTGAAGGTGGCTCCCCTTCCTGCTTGGGTGGCGCTCGGCGGTCTATTTAGCTGCCACTGAAGGTGGCTCCCCTTCCTGCTCGGGTGGCGCTCGGAGGTCGTAGTGGCCGGTCTATTAGCTGCCACTGAAGGTGGCTCCCCTTCCTGCTCGGGTGGCGCTCGGCGGTCTATTAGCTGCCACTGAAGGTGGCTCCCCTACCTGCTCGGGTGGCGCTCGGCGGTCTATTAGCTGCCACTGAAGGTGGCTCCCCTTCCTGCTCGAGGGGCGCTCGGCGGTCTATTAGCTGCCACTGAAGGTGGCTCCCCTTCCTGCTCGGGTGGCGCTCAGCGTTATTTTAGCTGCCACTGAAGGTGGCTCCCCTTCCTGCTCGGGTGGCGCTCGGCAGTCGTAGCCGGTCTATTTGCTGCCACTGAAGGTGGCTCCCCTTCCTGCTCGGGTGGCGCTCGGCGGTCTATTAGCTGCCACTGAAGGTGGCTCCCCTTCCTGCTCGGGTGGCGCTCAGCGGTCTATTAGCTGCCACTGAAGGTGGCTCCCCTTCCTGCTCAGGTGGCGCTCGGCGGTCGTGGCCGGTCTATTAGCTGCCACTGAAGGTGGCTCCCCTTCCTGCTCGGGTGGCGCTCGGAGGTCGTAGTGGCCGGTCTATTAGCTGCCACTGCAGGTGGCTCCCCTTACTGCTCGGGTGGCGCTCGGCGGTCTATTAGCTGCCACTGAAAGTGGCTCCCCTTCCTGCTCGGGTGGCACTCGGCGGTCTATTAGCTGCCACTGAAGGTGGCTCCCCTTCCTGCTCGGGTGGCGCTCGGCGGTCTATTAGCTGCCACTGAAGGTGGCTCCCCTTCCTGCTCGGGTGGCGCTCGGCAGTCTATTAGCTGCCACTGAAGGTGGCTCCCTTTCCTGCTCGGGTGGCCTCGGCGTTCTATTAGCTGCCACTGAAGGTGGCTCCCCTTCCTGCTTGGGTGGTGCTCGGCGGTCTATTTAGCTGCCACTGAAGGTGGCTCCCCTTCCTGCTCGGGTGGCGCTCGGAGGTCGTAGTGGCCGGTCTATTAGCTGCCACTGAAGGTGGCTCCCCTTCCTGCTCGGGTGGCGCTCGGCGGTCTATTAGCTGCCACTGAAGGTGGCTCCCCTACCTGCTCCGGTGGCGCTCGGCGGTCTATTAGCTGCCACTGAAGGTGGCTCCCCTTCCTGCTCGAGGGGCGCTCGGCGGTCTATTAGCTGCCACTGAAGGTGGCTCCCCTTCCTGCTCGGGTGGCGCTCGGCGTTCTATTAGCTGCCACTGAAGGTGGCTCCCCTTCCTGCTCGGGTGGCGCTCGTCGGTGTATTAGCTGCCACTGAATGTGGCTCCCCTTCCTGCTCGGGTGGCGCTCGGCGGTCTATTAGCTGCCACTGAAGGTGGCTCCCCTTCCTGCTCGGGTGGCGCTCGGCGGTCTATTAGCTGCCACTGAAGGTGGCTCCCCTTCCTGTTTGCGTGGCGCTCGGAGGTCGTAGTGGCCGGTCTATTAGCTGCCACTGAAGGTGGCTCCCCATCCTGCTCGGGTGGCGCCCGGAGGTCGTAGTGGCCGGTCTATTAGCTGCCACTGAAGGTGGCTCCCCTTCCTGCTCGGGTGGCGCTCGGCGGTCTATTAGCTGCCACTGAAGGTGGCTCCCCTTCCTGCTCGGGTGGCGCTCGGCGGTCTATTAGCTGCCACTGAAGGTGGCTCCCCTTCCTGCTCGGGTGGCGCTCGGCGGTCTATTAGCTGCCACTGAAGGTGGCTCCCCTTCCTGCTCGGGTGGCGCTCGGCGGTCTATTAGCTGCCACTGAAGGTGGCTCCCCTTCCTGCTCGTGTGGCGCTCGGCAGTCGTGGCCGGTCTATTAGCTGCCACTGAAGGTGGCTCCCCTTCCTGCTCGGGTGGCGCTCGGAGGTCGTAGTGGCCAGTCTATTAGCTGCCACTGCAGGTGGCTCCCCTTCCTGCTCGGGTGGCGCTCGGCGGTCTATTAGCTGCCACTGAAGGTGGCTCCCCTTCCTGCTCGGGTGGCGCTCGTCGGTGTATTAGCTGCCACTGAATGTGGCTCCCCTTCCTGCTCGGGTGGCGCTCGGCGATCTATTAGCTGCCACTGAAGGTGGCTCCCCTTCCTGCTCGGGTGGCGCTCGGCGGTCTATTAGCTGCCACTGAAGGTGGCTCCCCTTCCTGCTCGGGTGGCGCTCGGCAGTCTATTAGCTGCCACTGAAGGTGGCTCCCCTTCCTGCTCGGGTGGCGCTCGGCGGTCTATTACCTGCCACTGAAGGTGGCTCCCCTTCCTGCTCGGGCGGCCTCGGCGTTCTATTAGCTGCCACTGAAGGTGGCTCCCCTTCCTGCTCGGGTGGCGCTCGGCGGTCTATTAGCTGCCACTGAAGGTGGCTCCCCTTCCTGCTCGGGTGGCGCTCGGAGGTCGTAGTGGCCTGTCTATTAGCTGCCACTGAAGGTGGCTCCCCTACCTGCTTGGGTGGCGCTCGGCGGTCTATTAGCTGCCACTGAAGGTGGCTCCCCTTCCTGCTCGAGGGGCGCTCGGCGGTCTATTAGCTGCCACTGAAGGTGGCTCCCCTTCCTGCTCGGGTGGCGCTCAGCGTTCTATTAGCTGCCACTGAAGGTGGCTCCCCTTCCTGCTCGGGTGGCGCTCGTCGGTGTATTAGCTGCCACTGAATGTGGCTCCCCTTCCTGCTCGGGTGGCGCTCGGCGGTCTATTAGCTGCCACTGAAGGTGGCTCCACTTCCTGCTCGGGTGGCCTCGGCGTTCTATTAGCTGCCACTGAAGGTGGCTCCCCTTCCTGCTCGGGTGGCGCTCGGCGGTCTATTAGCTGCCACTGAAGGTGGCTCCCCTTCCTGTTCGGGTGGCGCTCGGAGGTCGTAGTGGCCGGTCTATTAGCTGCCACTGAAGGTGGCTCCCCATCCTGCTCGGGTGGCGCTCGGAGGTCGTAGTGGCCGGTCTATTAGCTGCCACTGAAGGTGGCTCCCCTTCCTGCTCGGGTGGCGCTCGGCGGTCTATTAGCTGCCACTGAAGGTGGCTCCCCTTCCTGCTCGGGTGGCGCTCGGCGGTCTATTAGCTGCCACTGAAGGTGGCTCCCCTTCCTGCTCGGGTGGCGCTCGGCGGTCTATTAGCTGCCACTGAAGGTGGCTCCCCTTCCTGCTCGGGTGGCGCTCGGCGGTCTATTAGCTGCCACTGAAGGTGGCTCCCCTTCCTGCTCGTGTGGCGCTCGGCAGTCGTGGCCGGTCTATTAGCTGCCACTGAAGTTGGCTCCCCTTCCTGCTCGGGTGGCGCTCGGAGGTCGTAGTGGCCGGTCTATTAGCTGCCACTGCAGGTGGCTCCCCTTACTGCTCGGGTGGCGCTCGGCGGTCTATTAGCTGCCACTGAAGGTGGCTCCCCTTCCTGCTCGGGTGGCGCTTGGCGGTTTTTTAGCTGCCACTGAAGGTGGCTCCCCTTCCTGCTCGGGTGGCGCTCGGCATTCTATTAGCTGCCACTGAAGGTGGCTCCCCTTCCTGCTCGGGTGGCGCTCGGCGGTCTATTAGCTGCCACTGAAGGTGGCTCCCCTTCCTGCTCGGGTGGCGCTCGGCGGTCTATTAGCTGCCACTGAAGGTGGCTCCCCTTCCTGCTCGGGTGGCCTCGGCGTTCTATTAGCTGCCACTGAAGGTGGCTCCCCTTCCTGCTCGGGTGGCGCTCGGCGGTCTAATAGCTGCCACTGAAGGTGGCTCCCCTTCCTGCTCGGGTGGCGCTCGGAGGTCGTAGTGGCCGGTCTATTAGCTGCCACTGAAGGTGGCTCCCCTTCCTGCTCGGGTGGCGCTCGGCAGTCGTGGCCGGTCTATTAGCTGCCACTGAAGGTGGCTCTTCTTCCTGCTCGGGTGGCGCTCGGCGGTCTATTAGCTGCCACTGAAGGTGGCTCCCCTTCCTGCTCGGGTGGCCTCTGCGTTCTATTAGCTGCCACTGAAGGTGGCTCCCCTTCCTGCTCGGGTGGCGCTCGGCGGTCTATTAGCTGCCACTGAAGGTGGCTCCCCATCCTGCTCGGGTGGCGCTCGGAGGTCGTAGTGGCCGGTCTATTAGCTGCCACTGAAGGTGGCTCCCCTTCCTGCTCGGGTGGCGCTCGGCGGTCTATTAGCTGCCACTGAAGGTGGCTCCCCTTCCTGCTCGGGTGGCGCTCGGCGGTCTATTAGCTGCCACTGAAGGTGGCTCCCCTTCCTGCTCGGGTGGCGCTCGGCGGTCTATTAGCTGCCACTGAAGGTGGCTCCCCTTCCTGCTCGGGTGGCGCTCGGCGGTCTATTAGCTGCCACTGAAGGTGGCTCCCCTTCCTGCTCGTGTGGCGCTCGGCAGTCGTGGCCGGTCTATTAGCTGCCACTGCAGGTGGCTCCCCTTACTGCTCGGGTGGCGCTCGGCGGTCTATTAGCTGCCACTGAAGGTGGCTCCCCTTCCTGCTCGGGTGGCGCTTGGCGGTTTTTTAGCTGCCACTGAAGGTGGCTCCCCTTCCTGCTCGGGTGGCGCTCAGCGTTCTATTAGCTGCCACTGAAGGTGGCTCCCCTTCCTGCTCGGGTGGCGCTCGGCGGTCTATTAGCTGCCACTGAAGGTGGCTCCCCTTCCTGCTCGGGTGGCGCTCGGCGGTCTATTAGCTGCCACTGAAGGTGGCTCCCCTTCCTGCTCGGGTGGCCTCGGCGTTCTATTAGCTGCCACTGAAGGTGGCTCCCCTTCCTGCTTGGGTGGCGCTCGGCGGTCTAATAGCTGCCACTGAAGGTGGCTCCCCTTCCTGCTCGGGTGGCGCTCGGAGGTCGTAGTGGCTGGTCTATTAGCTGCCACTGAAGGTGGCTCCCCTTCCTGCTCGGGTGGCGCTCGGCAGTCGTGGCCGGTCTATTAGCTGCCACTGAAGGTGGCTCCCCTTCCTGCTCGGGTGGCGCTCGGCGGTCTATTAGCTGCCACTGAAGGTGGCTCCCCTTCCTGCTCGGGTGGCGCTCAGCGGTCTATTAGCTGCCACTGAAGGTGGCTCCCCTTCCTGCTCAGGTGGCGCTCGGCGCTCGTGGCCGGTCTATTAGCTGCCACTGAAGGTGGCTCCCCTTCCTGCTCGGGTGGCGCTTGGAGGTCTATTAGCTGCCACTGAAGGTGGCTCCCCTTCCTGCTCGGGTGGCGCTCGGAGGTCTATTAGCTGCCACTGAAGGTAGCTCCCCTTCCTGCTCGGGTGGTGCTCGGCGGTCTATTAGCTGCCACTGAAGGTGGCTCCCCTTCCTGCTCGATTGGCGCTCGGAGGTCTATTAGCTGCCACTGAAGGTGGCTCCCCTTCCTGCTCGGGTGGTGCTCGGCGGTCTATTAGCTGCCACTGAAGGTGGCTCCCCTTCCTGCTCGTGTGGCGCTCGGCGGTCGTCGTGGCCGGTCTATTAGCTGCCACTGAAGGTGGCTCCCCTTCCTGCTCGGGTGGCCTCGGCGTTCTATTACCTGCCACTGAAGGTGGCTCCCCTTCCTGCTCGGGTGGCGCTCGGCGGTCTAATAGCTGCCACTGAAGGTGGCTCCCCTTCCTGCTCGGGTGGCGCTCGGAGGTCGTAGTGGCCGGTCTATTAGCTGCCACTGAAGGTGGTTCCCCTTCCTGCTCGGGTGGCGCTCGGCAGTCGTGGCCGGTCTATTAGCTGCCACTGAAGGTGGCTCTTCTTCCTGCTCGGGTGGCGCTCGGCGGTCTATTAGCTGCCACTGAAGGTGGCTCCCCTTCCTGCTCGGGTGGCGCTCGGCGGTCTATTAGCTGCCACTGAAGGTGGCTCCCCTTCCTGCTCGGTTGGCGCTCGGCGTTCTATTAGCTGCCACTGAAGGTGGCTCCCCTTCCTGCTCGGGTGGCGCTCGGCGGTCTATTAGCTGCCACTGAAGGTGGCTCCCCTTCCTGCTCGGGTGGCGCTCGGCAGTCGTGGCCGGTCTATTAGCTGCCACTGAAGGTGGCTCCCCTTCCTGCTCGGGTGGCGCTCGGCGGTCTATTAGCTGCCACTGAAGGTGGCTCCCCTTCCTGCTCGGGTGGCGCTCAGCGGTCTATTAGCTGCCACTGAAGGTGGCTCCCCTTCCTGCTCAGGTGGCGCTCGGCGCTCGTGGCCGGTCTATTAGCTGCCACTGAAGGTGGCTCCCCTTCCTGCTCGGGTGGCGCTTGGAGGTCTATTAGCTGCCACTGAAGGTGGCTCCCCTTCCTGCTCGGGTGGCGCTCGGAGGTCTATTAGCTGCCACTGAAGGTAGCTCCCCTTCCTGCTCGGGTGGTGCTCGGCGGTCTATTAGCTGCCACTGAAGGTGGCTCCCCTTCCTGCTCGATTGGCGCTCGGAGGTCTATTAGCTGCCACTGAAGGTGGCTCCCCTTCCTGCTCGGGTGGTGCTCGGCGGTCTATTAGCTGCCACTGAAGGTGGCTCCCCTTCCTGCTCGTGTGGCGCTCGGCGGTCGTCGTGGCCGGTCTATTAGCTGCCACTGAAGGTGGCTCCCCTTCCTGCTCCGGTGGCCTCGGCGTTCTATTACCTGCCACTGAAGGTGGCTCCCCTTCCTGCTCGGGTGGCGCTCGGCGGTCTAATAGCTGCCACTGAAGGTGGCTCCCCTTCCTGCTCGGGTGGCGCTCGGAGGTCGTAGTGGCCGGTCTATTAGCTGCCACTGAAGGTGGTTCCCCTTCCTGCTCGGGTGGCGCTCGGCAGTCGTGGCCGGTCTATTAGCTGCCACTGAAGGTGGCTCTTCTTCCTGCTCGGGTGGCGCTCGGCGGTCTATTAGCTGCCACTGAAGGTGGCTCCCCTTCCTGCTCGGGTGGCGCTCGGCGGTCTATTAGCTGCCACTGAAGGTGGCTCCCCTTCCTGCTCGGTTGGCGCTCGGCGTTCTATTAGCTGCCACTGAAGGTGGCTCCCCTTCCTGCTCGGGTGGCGCTCGGCGGTCTATTAGCTGCCACTGAAGGTGGCTCCCCTTCCTGCTCGGGTGGCGCTCGGCGGTCTATTAGCTGCCACTGAAGGTGGCTCCCCTTCCTGCTCAGGTGGCGCTCGGCGCTCGTGGCCGGTCTATTAGCTGCCACTGAAGGTGGCTCCCCTTCCTGCTCGGGTGGCGCTTGGAGGTCTATTAGCTGCCACTGAAGGTGGCTCCCCTTCCTGCTCGGGTGGCGCTCGGAGGTCTATTAGCTGCCACTGAAGGTAGCTCCCCTTCCTGCTCGGGTGGTGCTCGGCGGTCTATTAGCTGCCACTGAAGGTGGCTCCCCTTCCTGCTCGATTGGCGCTCGGAAGTCTATTAGCTGCCACTGAAGGTGGCTCCCCTTCCTGCTCGGGTGGTGCTCGGCGGTCTATTAGCTGCCACTGAAGGTGGCTCCCCTTCCTGCTCGTGTGGCGCTCGGCGGTCGTCGTGGCCGGTCTATTAGCTGCCACTGAAGGTGGCTCCCCTTCCTGCTCGGGTGGCGCTCGGCGGTCATCGTTGGTTTATTAGCTGCCACTAAAGGTGGCTACCCTTCCTGCTCGGGTGGCGCTCGGCGGTCTATTAGCTGCCACTGAAGGTGGCTCCCCTTCCTGCTCGGGTGGAGCTCGGAGGTCGTCGTTGGTCTATTAGCTGCCACTGAAGGTGGCTCCCCTTCCTGCTCGGGTGGCGCTCGGCGGTCTATTAGCTGCCACTGAAGGTGGCTCCCCTTCCTGCTCGGTTGGCGCTCGGCGTTCTATTAGCTGCCACTGAAGGTGGCTCCCCTTCCTGCTCGGGTGGCGCTCGGCGGTCTATTAGCTGCCACTGAAGGTGGCTCCCCTTCCTGCTCGGGTGGCGCTCTGCGGTCTATTAGCTGCCACTGAAGGTGGCTCCCCTTCTTGCTCGGGTGGCGCTCGGCGTTCTATTAGCTGCCACTGAAGGTGGCTCCCCTTCCTGCTCGGGTGGCCTCGGCGTTCTATTAGCTGCCACTGAAGGTGGCTCCCCTTCCTGCTCGGGTGGCGCTCGGCGGTCTAATAGCTGCCACTGAAGGTGGCTCCCCTTCCTGCTCGGGTGGCGCTCGGAGGTCGTAGTGGCCGGTCTATTAGCTGCCACTGAAGGTGGCTCCCCTTCCTGCTCGGGTGGCGCTCGGCAGTCGTGGCCGGTCTACTAGCTGCCACTGAAGGTGGCTCCCCTTCCTGCTCGGGTGGCGCTCGGCGGTCTATTAGCTGCCACTGAAGGTGGCTCCCCTTCCTGCTCGGGTGGCGCTCAGCGGTCTATTAGCTGCCACTGAAGGTGGCTCCCCTTCCTGCTCAGGTGGCGCTCGGCGCTCGTGGCCGGTCTATTAGCTGCCACTGAAGGTGGCTCCCCTTCCTGCTCGGGTGGCGCTTGGAGGTCTATTAGCTGCCACTGAAGGTGGCTCCCCTTCCTGCTCGGGTGGCGCTCGGAGGTCTATTAGCTGCCACTGAAGGTAGCTCCCCTTCCTGCTCGGGTGGTGCTCGGCGGTCTATTAGCTGCCACTGAAGGTGGCTCCCCTTCCTGCTCGATTGGCGCTCGGAGGTCTATTAGCTGCCACTGAAGGTGGCTCCCCTTCCTGCTCGGGTGGTGCTCGGCGGTCTATTAGCTGCCACTGAAGGTGGCTCCCCTTCCTGCTCGTGTGGCGCTCGGCGGTCGTCGTGGCCGGTCTATTAGCTGCCACTGAAGGTGGCTCCCCTTCCTGCTCGGGTGGCGCTCGGCGGTCATCGTTGGTTTATTAGCTGCCACTGAAGGTGGCTACTCTTCCTGCTCGGGTGGCGCTCGGCGGTCTATTAGCTGCCACTGAAGGTGGCTCCCCTTCCTGCTCGGGTGGAGCTCGGAGGTCGTCGTTGGTCTATTAGCTGCCACTGAAGGTGGCTCCCCTTCCTGCTCGGGTGGCGCTCGGCGGTCTATTAGCTGCCACTGAAGGTGGCTCCCCTTCCTGCTCGGTTGGCGCTCGGCGTTCTATTAGCTGCCACTGAAGGTGGCTCCCCTTCCTGCTCGGGTGGCGCTCGGCGGTCTATTAGCTGCCACTGAAGGTGGCTCCCCTTCCTGCTCGGGTGGCGCTCGGCGGTCTATTAGCTGCCACTGAAGGTGGCTCCCCTTCCTGCTCAGGTGGCGCTCGGCGCTCGTGGCCGGTCTATTAGCTGCCACTGAAGGTGGCTCCCCTTCCTGCTCGGGTGGCGCTTGGAGGTCTATTAGCTGCCACTGAAGGTGGCTCCCCTTCCTGCTCGGGTGGCGCTCGGAGGTCTATTAGCTGCCACTGAAGGTAGCTCCCCTTCCTGCTCGGGTGGTGCTCGGCGGTCTATTAGCTGCCACTGAAGGTGGCTCCCCTTCCTGCTCGATTGGCGCTCGGAGGTCTATTAGCTGCCACTGAAGGTGGCTCCCCTTCCTGCTCGGGTGGTGCTCGGCGGTCTATTAGCTGCCACTGAAGGTGGCTCCCCTTCCTGCTCGTGTGGCGCTCGGCGGTCGTCGTGGCCGGTCTATTAGCTGCCACTGAAGGTTGCTCCCCTTCCTGCTCGGGTGGCGCTCGGGGGTCATCGTTGGTTTATTAGCTGCCACTAAAGGTGGCTACCCTTCCTGCTCGGGTGGCGCTCGGCGGTCTATTAGCTGCCACTGAAGGTGGCTCCCCTTCCTGCTCGGGTGGAGCTCGGAGGTCGTCGTTGGTCTATTAGCTGCCACTGAAGGTGGCTCCCCTTCCTGCTCGGGTGGCGCTCGGCGGTCTATTAGCTGCCACTGAAGGTGGCTCCCCTTCCTGCTCGGTTGGCGCTCGGCGTTCTATTAGCTGCCACTGAAGGTGGCTCCCCTTCCTGCTCGGGTGGCGCTCGGCGGTCTATTAGTTGCCACTGAAGGTGGCTCCCCTTCCTGCTCGGGTGGCGCTCTGCGGTCTATTAGCTGCCACTGAAGGTGGCTCCCCTTCTTGCTCGGGTGGCGCTCGGCGTTCTATTAGCTGCCACTGAAGGTGGCTCCCCTTCCTGCTCGGGTGGCGCTCGGCGGTCTATTAGCTGCCACTGAAGGTGGCTCCCCTTCCTGCTCAGGTGGAGCTCGGCGGTCGTCGTTGGTCTATTAGCTGCCACTGAAGGTGGCTCCCCTTCCTGCTCGGGTGGCGCTCGGAGGTCGTAGTGGCCGGTCTATTAGCTGCCACTGAAGGTGGCTCCCCTTCCTGCTCGGGTGGCGCTCGGCGGTCTATTAGCTGCCACTGAAGGTGGCTCCCCTACCTGCTCGGGTGGCGCTCGGCGGTCTATTAGCTGCCACTGAAGGTGGCTCCCCTTCCTGCTCGAGGGGCGCTCGGCGGTCTATTAGCTGCCACTGAAGGTGGCTCCCCTTCCTGCTCGGGTGGCGCTCGGCGTTCTATTAGCTGCCACTGAAGGTGGCTCCCCTTCATGCTCGGGTGGCGCTCGTCGGTCTATTAGCTGCCACTGAAGGTGGCTCCCCTTCCTGCTCGGGTGGCGCTCGGCGGTCTATTAGCTGCCACTGAAGGTGGCTCCCCTTCCTGCTCGGGTGGCCTCGGCGTTCTATTAGCTGCCACTAAAGGTGGCTCCCCTTCCTGCTCGGGTGGCGCTCGGCGGTCTATTAGCTGCCACTGAAGGTGGCTCCCCTTCCTGTTCGGGTGGTGCTCGGAGGTCGTAGTGGCCGGTCTATTAGCTGCCACTGAAGGTGGCTCCCCTTCCTGCTCGGGTGGCGCTCGGCGGTCTATTAGCTGCCACTGAAGGTGGCTCCTCTTCCTGCTCGTGTGGCGCTCGGCAGTCGTGGCCGGTCTATTAGCTGCCACTGAAGTTGGCTCCCCTTCCTGCTCGGGTGGCGCTCGGAGGTCGTAGTGGCCGGTCTATTAGCTGCCACTGCAGGTGGCTCCCCTTACTGCTCGGGTGGCGCTCGGAGGTCGTAGTGGCCGGTCTATTAGCTGCCACTGAAGGTGGCTCCCCTTCTTGCTCGGGTGGCGCTCGGCGTTCTATTAGCTGCCACTGAAGGTGGCTCCCCTTCCTGCTCGGGTGGCGCTCGGCGGTCTATTAGCTGCCACTGAAGGTGGCTCCCCTTCCTGCTCAGGTGGAGCTCGGCGGTCGTCGTTGGTCTATTAGCTGCCACTGAAGGTGGCTCCCCTTCCTGCTCGGGTGGCGCTCGGAGGTCGTAGTGGCCGGTCTATTAGCTGCCACTGAAGGTGGCTCCCCGTCCTGCTCGGGTGGCGCTCGGCGGTCTATTAGCTGCCACTGAAGGTGGCTCCCCTACCTGCTCGGGTGGCGCTCGGCGGTCTATTAGCTGCCACTGAAGGTGGCTCCCCTTCCTGCTCGAGGGGCGCTCGGCGGTCTATTAGCTGCCACTGAAGGTGGCTCCCCTTCCTGCTCGGGTGGCGCTCGGCGTTCTATTAGCTGCCACTGAAGGTGGCTCCCCTTCATGCTCGGGTGGCGCTCGTCGGTCTATTAGCTGCCACTGAATGTGGCTCCCCTTCCTGCTCGGGTGGCGATCGGCGGTCTATTAGCTGCCACTGAAGGTGGCTCCCCTTCCTGCTCGGGTGGCCTCGGCGTTCTATTAGCTGCCACTGAAGGTGGCTCCCCTTCCTGCTCGGGTGGCGCTCGGCGGTCTATTAGCTGCCACTGAAGGTGGCTCCCCTTCCTGTTCGGGTGGCGCTCGGAGGTCGTAGTGGCCGGTCTATTAGCTGCCACTGAAGGTGGCTCCCCTTCCTGCTCGGGTGGCGCTCGGCGGTCTATTAGCTGCCACTGAAGGTGGCTCCCCTTCCTGCTCGTGTGGCGCTCGGCAGTCGTGGCCGGTCTATTAGCTGCCACTGAAGTTGGCTCCCCTTCCTGCTCGGGTGGCGCTCGGAGGTCGTAGTGGCCGGTCTATTAGCTGCCACTGCAGGTGGCTCCCCTTACTGCTCGGGTGGCGCTCGGCGGTCTATTAGCTGCCACTGAAGGTGGCTCCCCTTCCTGCTCGGGTGGCGCTTGGCGGTTTTTTAGCTGCCACTGAAGGTGGCTCCCCTTCCTGCTCGGGTGGCGCTCGGCGTTCTATTAGCTGCCACTGAAGGTGGCTCCCCTTCCTGCTCGGGTGGCGCTCGGCGGTCTATTAGCTGCCACTGAAGGTGGCTCCCCTTCCTGCTCGGGTGGCGCTCGGCGGTCTATTAGCTGCCACTGAAGGTGGCTCCCCTTCCTGCTCGGGTGGCCTCGGCGTTCTATTAGCTGCCACTGAAGGTGGCTCCCCTTCCTGCTCGGGTGGCGCTCGGCGGTCTAATAGCTGCCACTGAAGGTGGCTCCCCTTCCTGCTCGGGTGGCGCTCGGAGGTCGTAGTGGCCGGTCTATTAGCTGCCACTGAAGGTGGCTCCCCTTCCTGCTCGGGTGGCGCTCGGCAGTCGTGGCCGGTCTATTAGCTGCCATTGAAGGTGGCTCCCCTTCCTGCTCGGGTGGCGCTCAGCGGTCTATTAGCTGCCACTGAAGGTGGCTCCCCTTCCTGCTCGGGTGGCGCTCAGCGGTCTATTAGCTGCCACTGAAGGTGGCTCCCCTTCCTGCTCAGGTGGCGCTCGGCGCTCGTGGCCGGTCTATTAGCTGCCACTGAAGGTGGCTCCCCTTCCTGCTCGGGTGGCGCTTTGAGGTCTATTAGCTGCCAGTGAAGGTGGCTCCCCTTCCTGCTCGGGTGGCGCTCGGAGGTCTATTAGCTGCCACTGAAGGTAGCTCCCCTTCCTGCTCGGAAGGTGCTCGGCGGTCTATTAGCTGCCACTGAAGGTGGCTCCCCTTCCTGCTCGATTGGCGCTCGGAGGTCTATTAGCTGCCACTGAAGGTGGCTCCCCTTCCTGCTCGGGTGGTGCTCGGCGGTCTATTAGCTGCCACTGAAGGTGGCTCCCCTTCCTGCTCGTGTGGCGCTCGGCGGTCGTCGTGGCCGGTCTATTAGCTGCCACTGAAGGTGGCTCCCCTTCCTGCTCGGGTGGCGCTCGGCGGTCATCGTTGGTTTATTAGCTGCCACTGAAGGTGGCTCCCCTTCCTGCTCGGGTGGCGCTCGGCGGTCTATTAGCTGCCACTGAAGGTGGCTCCCCTTCCTGCTCGGGTGGCCTCGGCGTTCTATTAGCTGCCACTAAAGGTGGCTCCCCTTCCTGCTCGGGTGGCGCTCGGCGGTCTATTAGCTGCCACTGAAGGTGGCTCCCCTTCCTGTTCGGGTGGCGCTCGGAGGTCGTAGTGGCCGGTCTATTAGCTGCCACTGAAGGTGGCTCCCCTTCCTGCTCGGGTGGCGCTCGGCGGTCTATTAGCTGCCACTGAAGGTGGCTCCCCTTCCTGCTCGTGTGGCGCTCGGCAGTCGTGGCCGGTCTATTAGCTGCCACTGAAGTTGGCTCCCCTTCCTGCTCGGGTGGCGCTCGGAGGTCGTAGTGGCCGGTCTATTAGCTGCCACTGCAGGTGGCTCCCCTTACTGCTCGGGTGGCGCTCGGAGGTCGTAGTGGCCGGTCTATTAGCTGCCACTGAAGGTGGCTCCCCTTCTTGCTCGGGTGGCGCTCGGCGTTCTATTAGCTGCCACTGAAGGTGGCTCCCCTTCCTGCTCGGGTGGCGCTCGGCGGTCTATTAGCTGCCACTGAAGGTGGCTCCCCTTCCTGCTCAGGTGGAGCTCGGCGGTCGTCGTTGGTCTATTAGCTGCCACTGAAGGTGGCTCCCCTTCCTGCTCGGGTGGCGCTCGGAGGTCGTAGTGGCCGGTCTATTAGCTGCCACTGAAGGTGGCTCCCCGTCCTGCTCGGGTGGCGCTCGGCGGTCTATTAGCTGCCACTGAAGGTGGCTCCCCTACCTGCTCGGGTGGCGCTCGGCGGTCTATTAGCTGCCACTGAAGGTGGCTCCCCTTCCTGCTCGAGGGGCGCTCGGCGGTCTATTAGCTGCCACTGAAGGTGGCTCCCCTTCCTGCTCGGGTGGTGCTCGGCGGTCTATTAGCTGCCACTGAAGGTGGCTCCCCTTCCTGCTCGATTGGCGCTCGGAGGTCTATTAGCTGCCACTGAAGGTGGCTCCCCTTCCTGCTCGGGTGGTGCTCGGCGGTCTATTAGCTGCCACTGAAGGTGGCTCCCCTTCCTGCTCGTGTGGCGCTCGGCGGTCGTCGTGGCCGGTCTATTAGCTGCCACTGAAGGTGGCTCCCCTTCCTGCTCGGGTGGCGCTCGGCGGTCTATTAGCTGCCACTGAAGGTGGCTCGCCTTCCTGCTCGGGTGGAGCTCGGAGGTCGTCGTTGGTCTATTAGCTGCCACTGAAGGTGGCTCCCCTTCCTGCTCGATTGGCGCTCGGATGTCTATTAGCTGCCACTGAAGGTGGCTCCCCATCCTGCTCGGGTGGTGCTCGGCGGTCTATTAGCTGCCACTGAAGGTGGCTCCCCTTCCTGCTCGTGTGGCGCTCGGCGGTCGTCGTGGCCGGTCTATTAGCTGCCACTGAAGGTGGCTCCCCTTCCTGTTCGGGTGGCGCTCGGAGGTCGTAGTGGCCGGTCTATTAGCTGCCACTGAAGGTGGCTCCCCTTCCTGCTCGGGTGGCGCTCGGCGGTCTATTAGCTGCCACTGAAGGTGGCTCCCCTTCCTGCTCGTGTGGCGCTCGGCAGTCGTGGCCGGTCTATTAGCTGCCACTGAAGTTGGCTCCCCTTCCTGCTCGGGTGGCGCTCGGAGGTCGTAGTGGCCGGTCTATTAGCTGCCACTGCAGGTGGCTCCCCTTACTGCTCGGGTGGCGCTCGGAGGTCGTAGTGGCCGGTCTATTAGCTGCCACTGAAGGTGGCTCCCCTTCTTGCTCGGGTGGCGCTCGGCGTTCTATTAGCTGCCACTGAAGGTGGCTCCCCTTCCTGCTCGGGTGGCGCTCGGCGGTCTATTAGCTGCCACTGAAGGTGGCTCCCCTTCCTGCTCAGGTGGAGCTCGGCGGTCGTCGTTGGTCTATTAGCTGCCACTGAAGGTGGCTCCCCTTCCTGCTCGGGTGGCGCTCGGAGGTCGTAGTGGCCGGTCTATTAGCTGCCACTGAAGGTGGCTCCCCGTCCTGCTCGGGTGGCGCTCGGCGGTCTATTAGCTGCCACTGAAGGTGGCTCCCCTACCTGCTCGGGTGGCGCTCGGCGGTCTATTAGCTGCCACTGAAGGTGGCTCCCCTTCCTGCTCGAGGGGCGCTCGGCGGTCTATTAGCTGCCACTGAAGGTGGCTCCCCTTCCTGCTCGGGTGGTGCTCGGCGGTCTATTAGCTGCCACTGAAGGTGGCTCCCCTTCCTGCTCGATTGGCGCTCGGAGGTCTATTAGCTGCCACTGAAGGTGGCTCCCCTTCCTGCTCGGGTGGTGCTCGGCGGTCTATTAGCTGCCACTGAAGGTGGCTCCCCTTCCTGCTCGTGTGGCGCTCGGCGGTCGTCGTGGCCGGTCTATTAGCTGCCACTGAAGGTGGCTCCCCTTCCTGCTCGGGTGGCGCTCGGCGGTCTATTAGCTGCCACTGAAGGTGGCTCGCCTTCCTGCTCGGGTGGAGCTCGGAGGTCGTCGTTGGTCTATTAGCTGCCACTGAAGGTGGCTCCCCTTCCTGCTCGATTGGCGCTCGGATGTCTATTAGCTGCCACTGAAGGTGGCTCCCCATCCTGCTCGGGTGGTGCTCGGCGGTCTATTAGCTGCCACTGAAGGTGGCTCCCCTTCCTGCTCGTGTGGCGCTCGGCGGTCGTCGTGGCCGGTCTATTAGCTGCCACTGAAGGTGGCTCCCCTTCCTGCTCGGGTGGCGCTCGGCGGTCTATTAGCTGCCACTGAAGGTGGCTCCCCTTCCTGCTCGGGTGGCGCTTGGCGGTTTTTTAGCTGCCACTGAAGGTGGCTCCCCTTCCTGCTCGGGTGGCGCTCGGCGTTCTATTAGCTGCCACTGAAGGTGGCTCCCCTTCCTGCTCGGGTGGCGCTCGGGGGTCTATTAGCTGCCACTGAAGGTGGCTCCCCTTCCTGCTCGGGTGGCGCTCGGCGGTCTATTAGCTGCCACTGAAGGTGGCTCCCCTTCCTGCTCGGGTGGCCTCGGCGTTCTATTAGCTGCCACTGAAGGTGGCTCCCCTTCCTGCTCGGGTGGCGCTCGGCGGTCTAATAGCTGCCACTGAAGGTGGCTCCCCTTCCTGCTCGGGTGGCGCTCGGAGGTCGTAGTGGCCGGTCTATTAGCTGCCACTGAAGGTGGCTCCCCTTCCTGCTCGGGTGGCGCTCGGCAGTCGTGGCCGGTCTATTAGCTGCCATTGAAGGTGGCTCCCCTTCCTGCTCGGGTGGCGCTCAGCGGTCTATTAGCTGCCACTGAAGGTGGCTCCCCTTCCTGCTCGGGTGGCGCTCAGCGGTCTATTAGCTGCCACTGAAGGTGGCTCCCCTTCCTGCTCAGGTGGCGCTCGGCGCTCGTGGCCGGTCTATTAGCTGCCACTGAAGGTGGCTCCCCTTCCTGCTCGGGTGGCGCTTTGAGGTCTATTAGCTGCCAGTGAAGGTGGCTCCCCTTCCTGCTCGGGTGGCGCTCGGAGGTCTATTAGCTGCCACTGAAGGTAGCTCCCCTTCCTGCTCGGAAGGTGCTCGGCGGTCTATTAGCTGCCACTGAAGGTGGCTCCCCTTCCTGCTCGATTGGCGCTCGGAGGTCTATTAGCTGCCACTGAAGGTGGCTCCCCTTCCTGCTCGGGTGGTGCTCGGCGGTCTATTAGCTGCCACTGAAGGTGGCTCCCCTTCCTGCTCGTGTGGCGCTCGGCGGTCGTCGTGGCCGGTCTATTAGCTGCCACTGAAGGTGGCTCCCCTTCCTGCTCGGGTGGCGCTCGGCGGTCATCGTTGGTTTATTAGCTGCCACTGAAGGTGGCTACCCTTCCTGCTCGGGTGGCGCTCGGCGGTCTATTAGCTGCCACTGAAGGTGGC
Organism: Oncorhynchus mykiss; assembly: GCF_057628025.1. Taxonomy (NCBI): domain Eukaryota; kingdom Metazoa; phylum Chordata; class Actinopteri; order Salmoniformes; family Salmonidae; genus Oncorhynchus; species Oncorhynchus mykiss. The sequence continues at coordinate 3,620,360 of NC_143039.1, read as the reverse complement.
TCCCCTTCCTGCTCGGGTGGAGCTCGGAGGTCGTCGTTGGTCTATTAGCTGCCACTGAAGGTGGCTCCCCTTCCTGCTCGGGTGGCGCTCGGCGGTCTATTAGCTGCCACTGAAGGTGGCTCCCCTTCCTGCTCGGTTGGCGCTCGGCGTTCTATTAGCTGCCACTGCAGGTGGCTCCCCTTCCTGCTCAGGTGGCGCTCGGAGGTCGTAGTGGCCGGTCTATTAGCTGCCACTGAAGGTGGCTCCCCTTCCTGCTCGGGTGGCGCTCGGCAGTCGTGGCCGGTCTATTAGCTGCCACTGAAGGTGGCTCCCCTTCCTGCTCGGGTGGCGCTCGGCGGTCTATTAGCTGCCACTGAAGGTGGCTCCCCTTCCTGCTCGGGTGGCGTTCAGCGGTCTATTAGCTGCCACTGAAGGTGGCTCCCCTTCCTGCTCAGGTGGCGCTCGGCGCTCGTGGCCGGTCTATTAGCTGCCACTGAAGGTGGCTCCCCTTCCTGCTCGGGTGGCGCTTGGAGGTCTATTAGCTGCCACTGAAGGTGGCTCCCCTTCCTGCTCGGGTGGCGCTCGGAGGTCTATTAGCTGCCACTGAAGGTAGCTCCCCTTCCTGCTCGGGTGGTGCTCGGCGGTCTATTAGCTGCCACTGAAGGTGGCTCCCCTTCCTGCTCGATTGGCGCTCGGAGGTCTATTAGCTGCCACTGAAGGTGGCTCCCCTTCCTGCTCGGGTGGTGCTCGGCGGTCTATTAGCTGCCACTGAAGGTGGCTCCCCTTCCTGCTCGTGTGGCGCTCGGCGGTCGTCGTGGCCGGTCTATTAGCTGCCACTGAAGGTGGCTCCCCTTCCTGCTCGGGTGGCGCTCGGCGGTCATCGTTGGTTTATTAGCTGCCACTGAAGGTGGCTACCCTTCCTGCTCGGGTGGCGCTCGGCGGTCTATTAGCTGCCACTGAAGGTGGCTCCCCTTCCTGCTCGGGTGGAGCTCGGAGGTCGTCGTTGGTCTATTAGCTGCCACTGAAGGTGGCTCCCCTTCCTGCTCGGGTGGCGCTCGGCGGTCTATTAGCTGCCACTGAAGGTGGCTCCCCTTCCTGCTCGGTTGGCGCTCGGCGTTCTATTAGCTGCCACTGCAGGTGGCTCCCCTTCCTGCTCGGGTGGCGCTCGGCGGTCTATTAGCTGCCACTGAAGGTGGCTCCCCTTCCTGCTCGGGTGGCGCTCTGCGGTCTATTAGCTGCCACTGAAGGTGGCTCCCCTTCTTGCTCGGGTGGCGCTCGGCGTTCTATTAGCTGCCACTGAAGGTGGCTCCCCTTCCTGCTCGGGTGGCGCTCGGCGGTCTATTAGCTGCCACTGAAGGTGGCTCCCCTTCCTGCTCGGGTGGAGCTCGGCGGTCGTCGTTGGTCTATTAGCTGCCACTGAAGGTGGCTCCCCTTCCTGCTCGGGTGGCGCTCGGAGGTCGTAGTGGCCGGTCTATTAGCTGCCACTGAAGGTGGCTCCCCTTCCTGCTCGGGTGGCGCTCGGCGGTCTATTAGCTGCCACTGAAGGTGGCATCCCTACCTGCTCGGGTGGCGCTCGGCGATCTATTAGCTGCCACTGAAGGTGGCTCCTCTTCCTGCTCGAGGGGCGCTCGGCGGTCTATTAGCTGCCACTGAAGGTGGCTCCCCTTCCTGCTCGGGTGGCGCTCGGCGTTCTATTAGCTGCCACTGAAGGTGGCTCCCCTTCCTGCTCGGGTGGCGCTCGTCGGTCTATTAGCTGCCACTGAATGTGGCTCCCCTTCCTGCTCGGGTGGCGCTCGGCGGTCTATTAGCTGCCACTGAAGGTGGCTCCCCTTCCTGCTCGGGTGGCCTCGGCGTTCTATTAGCTGCCACTGAAGGTGGCTCCCCTTCCTGCTCGGGTGGCGCTCGGCGGTCTATTAGCTGCCACTGAAGGTGGCTCCCCTTCCTGTTCGGGTGGCGCTCGGAGGTCGTAGTGGCCGGTCTATTAGCTGCCACTGAAGGTGGCTCCCAATCCTGCTCGGGTGGCGCTCGGAGGTCGTAGTGGCCTGTCTATTAGCTGCCACTGAAGGTGGCTCCCCTTCCTGCTCGGGTGGCCTCGGCGTTCTAATAGCTGCCACTGAAGGTGGCTCCCCTTCCTGCTCGGGTGGCGCTCGGCGGTCTATTAGCTGCCACTGAAGGTGGCTCCCCTTCCTGCTCGGGTGGCACTCGGAGGTCTATTAGCTGCCACTGAAGGTGGCTCCCCTTCCTGCTCGGGTGGCGCTCGGAGGTCGTAGTGGCCGGTCTATTAGCTGCCACTGAAGGTGGCTCCCCTTCCTGCTCGGGTGGCGCTCGGCGGTCTATTAGCTGCCACTGAAGGTGGCTCCCCTTCCTGCTCGGGTGGCGCTCGGCGGTCTATTAGCTGCCACTGAAGGTGGCTCCCCTTCCTGCTCGGGTGGCGCTCGGCGGTCTATTAGCTTCCACTGAAGGTGGCTCCCCTTCCTGCTCGGGTGGCGCTCGGCGGTCTATTAGCTGCCACTGAAGGTGGCTCCCCTTCCTGCTCGGGTGGCGCTCGGCAGTCGTAGCCGGTCTATTTGCTGCCACTGAATGTGGCTCCCCTTCCTGCTCGGGTGGCGCTCGGCGGTCTATTAGCTGCCACTGAAGGTGGCTCCCCTTCCTGCTCGGGTGGCCTCGGCGTTCTATTAGCTGCCACTGAAGGTGGCTCCCCTTCCTGCTCGGGTGGCGCTCGGCGGTCTATTAGCTGCCACTGAAGGTGGCTCCCCTTCCTGTTCGGGTGGCGCTCGGAGGTCGTAGTGGCCGTTCTATTAGCTGCCACTGAAGGTGGCTCCCAATCCTGCTCGGGTGGCGCTCGGAGGTCGTAGTGGCCTGTCTATTAGCTGCCACTGAAGGTGGCTCCCCTTCCTGCTCGGGTGGCCTCGGCGTTCTAATAGCTGCCACTGAAGGTGGCTCCCCTTCCTGCTCGGGTGGCGCTCGGCGGTCTATTAGCTGCCACTGAAGGTGGCTCCCCTTCCTGCTCGGGTGGCACTCGGAGGTCTATTAGCTGCCACTGAAGGTGGCTCCCCTTCCTGCTCGGGTGGCGCTCGGAGGTCGTAGTGGCCGGTCTATTAGCTGCCACTGAAGGTGGCTCCCCTTCCTGCTCGGGTGGCGCTCGGCGGTCTATTAGCTGCCACTGAAGGTGGCTCCCCTTCCTGCTCGGGTGGCGCTCGGCGGTCTATTAGCTGCCACTGAAGGTGGCTCCCCTTCCTGCTCGGGTGGCGCTCGGCGGTCTATTAGCTTCCACTGAAGGTGGCTCCCCTTCCTGCTCGGGTGGCGCTCGTCGGTCTATTAGCTGCCACTGAAGGTGGCTCCCCTTCCTGCTCGGGTGGCGCTCGGCAGTCGTAGCCGGTCTATTTGCTGCCACTGAAGGTGGCTCCCCTTCCTGCTCGGGTGGCGCTCGGCGGTCTATTAGCTGCCACTGAAGGTGGCTCCCCTTCCTGCTAGGGTGGAGCTCGGCGGTCTATTAGCTGCCACTGAAGGTGGCTCCCCTTCCTGCTCTGGTGGCGCTCGGCGGTCTATTAGCTGCCACTGAAGGTGGCTCCCCTTCCTGCTCGGGTGGCGCTCGGAGGTCGTAGTGGCCGGTCTATTAGCTGCCACTGAAGGTGGCTCCCCTTCCTGCTCGGGTGGCGCTCTGCGGTCTATTAGCTGCCACTGAAGGTGGCTCCCCTTCCTGCTCGGGTGGAGCTCGGCGGTTGTCGTTGGTCTATTAGCTGCCACTGAAGCTGGCTCCCCTTCCTGCTCGGGTGGCGCTCTGCGATCTATTAGCTGCCACTATAGGTGGCTCCCCTTCCTGCTCGGGTGGCGCTCGGCGTTCTATTAGCTGCCACTGAAGGTGGCTCCCCTTCCTGCTCGGGTGGCGCTCGGCGATCTATTAGCTGCCACTGAAAGTGGCTCCCCTTCCTGCTCGGGTGGCGCTCGGAGGTCGTAGTGGCCGGTCTATTAGCTGCCACTGAAGGGGGCTCCCATTCCTGCTCGGGTGGTGCTCGGCGGTCTATTAGCTGCCACTGAAGGTGGCTCCCCTTCCTGCTCGGGTGGCGCTCGGCGGTCTATTAGCTGCCACTGAAGGTGGCTCCCCTTCCTGCTCGGGTGGTGCTCGGCGGTCTATTAGCTGCCACTGAGGGTGGCTCCCCTTCCTGCTCGGGTGGAGCTCGGCGGTCGTTGTTCGTCTATTAGCTGCCACTGAAGGTGGCTCCCCTTCCTGCTCGGGTGGCGCTCGGCGGTCTATTAGCTGCCACTGAAGGTGGCTCCCCTTCCTGCTCGGGTGGCGCTCGGCGGTCTATTAGCTGCCACTGAGGGTGGCTCCCCTTCCTGCTCGGGTGGAGCTCGGCGGTCGTTGTTCGTCTATTAGCTGCCACTGAAGGTGGCTCCCCTTCCTGCTCGGGTGGCGCTCGGCGGTCTATTAGCTGCCACTGAAGGTGGCTCCCCTTCCTGCTCGGGTGGCGCTCGGCGGTCTATTAGCTGCCACTGAAGGTGGCTCCCCTTCCTGCTCTGGTGGCGCTCGGCGGTCTATTAGCTGCCACTGAAGGTGGCTCCCCTTCCTGCTCGGGTGGCTCTCGGAGGTCGTAGTGGCCGGTCTATTAGCTGCCACTGAAGGTGGCTCCCCTTCCTGCTCGGGTGGCGCTCTGCGGTCTATTAGCTGCCACTGAAGGTGGCTCCCCTTCCTGCTCGGATGGAGCTCGGCGGTTGTCGTTGTTCTATTAGCTGCCACTGAAGCTGGCTCCCCTTCCTGCTCGGGTGGCGCTCTGCGATCTATTAGCTGCCACTGAAGGTGGCTCCCCTTCCTGCTCTGGTGGCGCTCGGCGGTCTATTAGCTGCCACTGAAGGTGGCTCCCCTTCCTGCTCGGGTGGCGCTCGGAGGTCGTAGTGGCCGGTCTATTAGCTGCCACTGAAGGTGGCTCCCCTTCCTGCTCGGGTGGCGCTCTGCGGTCTATTAGCTGCCACTGAAGGTGGCTCCCCTTCCTGCTTGGGTGGAGCTCGGCGGTTGTCGTTGTTCTATTAGCTGCCACTGAAGGTGGCTCCCCTTCCTGCTCGGGTGGCGCTCGGCGGTCTATTAGCTGCCACTGAAAGTGGCTCCCCTTCCTGCTCGGGTGGCGCTCGGAGGTCGTAGTGGCTGGTCTATTAGCTGCCACTGAAGGGGGCTCCCCTTCCTGCTCGGGTGGTGCTCGGCGGTCTATTAGCTGCCACTGAAGGTGGCTCCCCTTCCTGCTCGGGTGGCGCTCGGCGGTCTATTAGCTGCCACTGAAGGTGGCTCCCCTTCCTGCTCGGGTGGTGCTCGGCGGTCTATTAGCTGCCACTGAGGGTGGCTCCCCTTCCTGCTCGGGTGGCGCTCGGCGGTCTATTAGCTGCCACTGAAGGTGGCTCCCCTTCCTGCTCGGGTGGCGCTAGGCGGTCGTGGCCGGTCTATTAGCTGCCACTGAAGGTGGCTCCCCTTCCTGCTCGGGTGGCGCTTGGAGGTCTATTAGCTGCCACTGAAGGTGGCTCCCCTTCCTGCTGGGGTGGCGCTCGGAGGTCTATTAGCTGCCACTGAAAGTGGCTCCCCTTCCTGCTCGGGTGGTGCTCGGCAGTCTATTAGCTGCCACTGAAGGTGGCTCCCCTTCCTGCTCGGGTGGCGCTCGGCGGTCTATTAGCTGCCACTGAAGGTGGCTCCCCTTCCTGCTCGGGTGGCGCTCGGCGGTCATCGTTGGTCTATTAGCTGCCACTGAAGGTGGCTCCCCTTCCTGCTCGGGTGGCGCTAGGCGGTCGTGGCCGGTCTATTAGCTGCCACTGAAGGTGGCTCCCCTTCCTGCTCGGGTGGCGCTTGGAGGTCTATTAGCTGCCACTGAAGGTGGCTCCCCTTCCTGCTCGGTTGGCGCTCGGCGTTCTATTAGCTGCCACTGAAGGTGGCTCCCCTTCCTGCTCGGGTGGCGCTCGGCGGTCTATTAGCTGCCACTGAAGGTGGCTCCCCTTCCTGCTCGGGTGGCGCTCTGCGGTCTATTAGCTGCCACTGAAGGTGGCTCCCCTTCTTGCTCGGGTGGCGCTCGGCGTTCTATTAGCTGCCACTGAAGGTGGCTCCCCTTCCTGCTCGGGTGGCCTCGGCGTTCTATTAGCTGCCACTGAAGGTGGCTCCCCTTCCTGCTCGGGTGGCGCTCGGCGGTCTAATAGCTGCCACTGAAGGTGGCTCCCCTTCCTGCTCGGGTGGCGCTCGGAGGTCGTAGTGGCCGGTCTATTAGCTGCCACTGAAGGTGGCTCCCCTTCCTGCTCGGGTGGCGCTCGGCAGTCGTGGCCGGTCTACTAGCTGCCACTGAAGGTGGCTCCCCTTCCTGCTCGGGTGGCGCTCGGCGGTCTATTAGCTGCCACTGAAGGTGGCTCCCCTTCCTGCTCGGGTGGCGCTCAGCGGTCTATTAGCTGCCACTGAAGGTGGCTCCCCTTCCTGCTCAGGTGGCGCTCGGCGCTCGTGGCCGGTCTATTAGCTGCCACTGAAGGTGGCTCCCCTTCCTGCTCGGGTGGCGCTTGGAGGTCTATTAGCTGCCACTGAAGGTGGCTCCCCTTCCTGCTCGGGTGGCGCTCGGAGGTCTATTAGCTGCCACTGAAGGTAGCTCCCCTTCCTGCTCGGGTGGTGCTCGGCGGTCTATTAGCTGCCACTGAAGGTGGCTCCCCTTCCTGCTCGATTGGCGCTCGGAGGTCTATTAGCTGCCACTGAAGGTGGCTCCCCTTCCTGCTCGGGTGGTGCTCGGCGGTCTATTAGCTGCCACTGAAGGTGGCTCCCCTTCCTGCTCGTGTGGCGCTCGGCGGTCGTCGTGGCCGGTCTATTAGCTGCCACTGAAGGTGGCTCCCCTTCCTGCTCGGGTGGCGCTCGGAGGTCGTAGTGGCCGGTCTATTAGCTGCCACTGAAGGTGGCTCCCCTTCCTGCTCGGGTGGCGCTCTGCGGTCTATTAGCTGCCACTGAAGGTGGCTCCCCTTCCTGCTCGGGTGGAGCTCGGCGGTTGTCGTTGGTCTATTAGCTGCCACTGAAGCTGGCTCCCCTTCCTGCTCGGGTGGCGCTCTGCGATCTATTAGCTGCCACTATAGGTGGCTCCCCTTCCTGCTCGGGTGGCGCTCGGCGTTCTATTAGCTGCCACTGAAGGTGGCTCCCCTTCCTGCTCGGGTGGCGCTCGGCGATCTATTAGCTGCCACTGAAAGTGGCTCCCCTTCCTGCTCGGGTGGCGCTCGGAGGTCGTAGTGGCCGGTCTATTAGCTGCCACTGAAGGGGGCTCCCATTCCTGCTCGGGTGGTGCTCGGCGGTCTATTAGCTGCCACTGAAGGTGGCTCCCCTTCCTGCTCGGGTGGCGCTCGGCGGTCTATTAGCTGCCACTGAAGGTGGCTCCCCTTCCTGCTCGGGTGGTGCTCGGCGGTCTATTAGCTGCCACTGAGGGTGGCTCCCCTTCCTGCTCGGGTGGAGCTCGGCGGTCGTTGTTCGTCTATTAGCTGCCACTGAAGGTGGCTCCCCTTCCTGCTCGGGTGGCGCTCGGCGGTCTATTAGCTGCCACTGAAGGTGGCTCCCCTTCCTGCTCGGGTGGCGCTCGGCGGTCTATTAGCTGCCACTGAGGGTGGCTCCCCTTCCTGCTCGGGTGGAGCTCGGCGGTCGTTGTTCGTCTATTAGCTGCCACTGAAGGTGGCTCCCCTTCCTGCTCGGGTGGCGCTCGGCGGTCTATTAGCTGCCACTGAAGGTGGCTCCCCTTCCTGCTCGGGTGGCGCTCGGCGGTCTATTAGCTGCCACTGAAGGTGGCTCCCCTTCCTGCTCTGGTGGCGCTCGGCGGTCTATTAGCTGCCACTGAAGGTGGCTCCCCTTCCTGCTCGGGTGGCTCTCGGAGGTCGTAGTGGCCGGTCTATTAGCTGCCACTGAAGGTGGCTCCCCTTCCTGCTCGGGTGGCGCTCTGCGGTCTATTAGCTGCCACTGAAGGTGGCTCCCCTTCCTGCTCGGATGGAGCTCGGCGGTTGTCGTTGTTCTATTAGCTGCCACTGAAGCTGGCTCCCCTTCCTGCTCGGGTGGCGCTCTGCGATCTATTAGCTGCCACTGAAGGTGGCTCCCCTTCCTGCTCTGGTGGCGCTCGGCGGTCTATTAGCTGCCACTGAAGGTGGCTCCCCTTCCTGCTCGGGTGGCGCTCGGAGGTCGTAGTGGCCGGTCTATTAGCTGCCACTGAAGGTGGCTCCCCTTCCTGCTCGGGTGGCGCTCTGCGGTCTATTAGCTGCCACTGAAGGTGGCTCCCCTTCCTGCTTGGGTGGAGCTCGGCGGTTGTCGTTGTTCTATTAGCTGCCACTGAAGGTGGCTCCCCTTCCTGCTCGGGTGGCGCTCGGCGGTCTATTAGCTGCCACTGAAAGTGGCTCCCCTTCCTGCTCGGGTGGCGCTCGGAGGTCGTAGTGGCTGGTCTATTAGCTGCCACTGAAGGGGGCTCCCCTTCCTGCTCGGGTGGTGCTCGGCGGTCTATTAGCTGCCACTGAAGGTGGCTCCCCTTCCTGCTCGGGTGGCGCTCGGCGGTCTATTAGCTGCCACTGAAGGTGGCTCCCCTTCCTGCTCGGGTGGTGCTCGGCGGTCTATTAGCTGCCACTGAGGGTGGCTCCCCTTCCTGCTCGGGTGGCGCTCGGCGGTCTATTAGCTGCCACTGAAGGTGGCTCCCCTTCCTGCTCGGGTGGCGCTAGGCGGTCGTGGCCGGTCTATTAGCTGCCACTGAAGGTGGCTCCCCTTCCTGCTCGGGTGGCGCTTGGAGGTCTATTAGCTGCCACTGAAGGTGGCTCCCCTTCCTGCTGGGGTGGCGCTCGGAGGTCTATTAGCTGCCACTGAAAGTGGCTCCCCTTCCTGCTCGGGTGGTGCTCGGCAGTCTATTAGCTGCCACTGAAGGTGGCTCCCCTTCCTGCTCGGGTGGCGCTCGGCGGTCTATTAGCTGCCACTGAAGGTGGCTCCCCTTCCTGCTCGGGTGGCGCTCGGCGGTCATCGTTGGTCTATTAGCTGCCACTGAAGGTGGCTCCCCTTCCTGCTCGGGTGGCGCTAGGCGGTCGTGGCCGGTCTATTAGCTGCCACTGAAGGTGGCTCCCCTTCCTGCTCGGGTGGCGCTTGGAGGTCTATTAGCTGCCACTGAAGGTGGCTCCCCTTCCTGCTCGGTTGGCGCTCGGCGTTCTATTAGCTGCCACTGAAGGTGGCTCCCCTTCCTGCTCGGGTGGCGCTCGGCGGTCTATTAGCTGCCACTGAAGGTGGCTCCCCTTCCTGCTCGGGTGGCGCTCTGCGGTCTATTAGCTGCCACTGAAGGTGGCTCCCCTTCTTGCTCGGGTGGCGCTCGGCGTTCTATTAGCTGCCACTGAAGGTGGCTCCCCTTCCTGCTCGGGTGGCCTCGGCGTTCTATTAGCTGCCACTGAAGGTGGCTCCCCTTCCTGCTCGGGTGGCGCTCGGCGGTCTAATAGCTGCCACTGAAGGTGGCTCCCCTTCCTGCTCGGGTGGCGCTCGGAGGTCGTAGTGGCCGGTCTATTAGCTGCCACTGAAGGTGGCTCCCCTTCCTGCTCGGGTGGCGCTCGGCAGTCGTGGCCGGTCTACTAGCTGCCACTGAAGGTGGCTCCCCTTCCTGCTCGGGTGGCGCTCGGCGGTCTATTAGCTGCCACTGAAGGTGGCTCCCCTTCCTGCTCGGGTGGCGCTCAGCGGTCTATTAGCTGCCACTGAAGGTGGCTCCCCTTCCTGCTCAGGTGGCGCTCGGCGCTCGTGGCCGGTCTATTAGCTGCCACTGAAGGTGGCTCCCCTTCCTGCTCGGGTGGCGCTTGGAGGTCTATTAGCTGCCACTGAAGGTGGCTCCCCTTCCTGCTCGGGTGGCGCTCGGAGGTCTATTAGCTGCCACTGAAGGTAGCTCCCCTTCCTGCTCGGGTGGTGCTCGGCGGTCTATTAGCTGCCACTGAAGGTGGCTCCCCTTCCTGCTCGATTGGCGCTCGGAGGTCTATTAGCTGCCACTGAAGGTGGCTCCCCTTCCTGCTCGGGTGGTGCTCGGCGGTCTATTAGCTGCCACTGAAGGTGGCTCCCCTTCCTGCTCGTGTGGCGCTCGGCGGTCGTCGTGGCCGGTCTATTAGCTGCCACTGAAGGTGGCTCCCCTTCCTGCTCGGGTGGCGCTCGGCGGTCATCGTTGGTTTATTAGCTGCCACTGAAGGTGGCTACTCTTCCTGCTCGGGTGGCGCTCGGCGGTCTATTAGCTGCCACTGAAGGTGGCTCCCCTTCCTGCTCGGGTGGAGCTCGGAGGTCGTCGTTGGTCTATTAGCTGCCACTGAAGGTGGCTCCCCTTCCTGCTCGGGTGGCGCTCGGCGGTCTATTAGCTGCCACTGAAGGTGGCTCCCCTTCCTGCTCGGTTGGCGCTCGGCGTTCTATTAGCTGCCACTGAAGGTGGCTCCCCTTCCTGCTCGGGTGGCGCTCGGCGGTCTATTAGCTGCCACTGAAGGTGGCTCCCCTTCCTGCTCGGGTGGCGCTCGGCGGTCTATTAGCTGCCACTGAAGGTGGCTCCCCTTCCTGCTCAGGTGGCGCTCGGCGCTCGTGGCCGGTCTATTAGCTGCCACTGAAGGTGGCTCCCCTTCCTGCTCGGGTGGCGCTTGGAGGTCTATTAGCTGCCACTGAAGGTGGCTCCCCTTCCTGCTCGGGTGGCGCTCGGAGGTCTATTAGCTGCCACTGAAGGTAGCTCCCCTTCCTGCTCGGGTGGTGCTCGGCGGTCTATTAGCTGCCACTGAAGGTGGCTCCCCTTCCTGCTCGATTGGCGCTCGGAGGTCTATTAGCTGCCACTGAAGGTGGCTCCCCTTCCTGCTCGGGTGGTGCTCGGCGGTCTATTAGCTGCCACTGAAGGTGGCTCCCCTTCCTGCTCGTGTGGCGCTCGGCGGTCGTCGTGGCCGGTCTATTAGCTGCCACTGAAGGTTGCTCCCCTTCCTGCTCGGGTGGCGCTCGGGGGTCATCGTTGGTTTATTAGCTGCCACTAAAGGTGGCTACCCTTCCTGCTCGGGTGGCGCTCGGCGGTCTATTAGCTGCCACTGAAGGTGGCTCCCCTTCCTGCTCGGGTGGAGCTCGGAGGTCGTCGTTGGTCTATTAGCTGCCACTGAAGGTGGCTCCCCTTCCTGCTCGGGTGGCGCTCGGCGGTCTATTAGCTGCCACTGAAGGTGGCTCCCCTTCCTGCTCGGTTGGCGCTCGGCGTTCTATTAGCTGCCACTGAAGGTGGCTCCCCTTCCTGCTCGGGTGGCGCTCGGCGGTCTATTAGTTGCCACTGAAGGTGGCTCCCCTTCCTGCTCGGGTGGCGCTCTGCGGTCTATTAGCTGCCACTGAAGGTGGCTCCCCTTCTTGCTCGGGTGGCGCTCGGCGTTCTATTAGCTGCCACTGAAGGTGGCTCCCCTTCCTGCTCGGGTGGCGCTCGGCGGTCTATTAGCTGCCACTGAAGGTGGCTCCCCTTCCTGCTCAGGTGGAGCTCGGCGGTCGTCGTTGGTCTATTAGCTGCCACTGAAGGTGGCTCCCCTTCCTGCTCGGGTGGCGCTCGGAGGTCGTAGTGGCCGGTCTATTAGCTGCCACTGAAGGTGGCTCCCCTTCCTGCTCGGGTGGCGCTCGGCGGTCTATTAGCTGCCACTGAAGGTGGCTCCCCTACCTGCTCGGGTGGCGCTCGGCGGTCTATTAGCTGCCACTGAAGGTGGCTCCCCTTCCTGCTCGAGGGGCGCTCGGCGGTCTATTAGCTGCCACTGAAGGTGGCTCCCCTTCCTGCTCGGGTGGCGCTCGGCGTTCTATTAGCTGCCACTGAAGGTGGCTCCCCTTCATGCTCGGGTGGCGCTCGTCGGTCTATTAGCTGCCACTGAAGGTGGCTCCCCTTCCTGCTCGGGTGGCGCTCGGCGGTCTATTAGCTGCCACTGAAGGTGGCTCCCCTTCCTGCTCGGGTGGCCTCGGCGTTCTATTAGCTGCCACTAAAGGTGGCTCCCCTTCCTGCTCGGGTGGCGCTCGGCGGTCTATTAGCTGCCACTGAAGGTGGCTCCCCTTCCTGTTCGGGTGGTGCTCGGAGGTCGTAGTGGCCGGTCTATTAGCTGCCACTGAAGGTGGCTCCCCTTCCTGCTCGGGTGGCGCTCGGCGGTCTATTAGCTGCCACTGAAGGTGGCTCCCCTTCCTGCTCGTGTGGCGCTCGGCAGTCGTGGCCGGTCTATTAGCTGCCACTGAAGTTGGCTCCCCTTCCTGCTCGGGTGGCGCTCGGAGGTCGTAGTGGCCGGTCTATTAGCTGCCACTGCAGGTGGCTCCCCTTACTGCTCGGGTGGCGCTCGGAGGTCGTAGTGGCCGGTCTATTAGCTGCCACTGAAGGTGGCTCCCCTTCTTGCTCGGGTGGCGCTCGGCGTTCTATTAGCTGCCACTGAAGGTGGCTCCCCTTCCTGCTCGGGTGGCGCTCGGCGGTCTATTAGCTGCCACTGAAGGTGGCTCCCCTTCCTGCTCAGGTGGAGCTCGGCGGTCGTCGTTGGTCTATTAGCTGCCACTGAAGGTGGCTCCCCTTCCTGCTCGGGTGGCGCTCGGAGGTCGTAGTGGCCGGTCTATTAGCTGCCACTGAAGGTGGCTCCCCGTCCTGCTCGGGTGGCGCTCGGCGGTCTATTAGCTGCCACTGAAGGTGGCTCCCCTACCTGCTCGGGTGGCGCTCGGCGGTCTATTAGCTGCCACTGAAGGTGGCTCCCCTTCCTGCTCGAGGGGCGCTCGGCGGTCTATTAGCTGCCACTGAAGGTGGCTCCCCTTCCTGCTCGGGTGGCGCTCGGCGTTCTATTAGCTGCCACTGAAGGTGGCTCCCCTTCATGCTCGGGTGGCGCTCGTCGGTCTATTAGCTGCCACTGAATGTGGCTCCCCTTCCTGCTCGGGTGGCGATCGGCGGTCTATTAGCTGCCACTGAAGGTGGCTCCCCTTCCTGCTCGGGTGGCCTCGGCGTTCTATTAGCTGCCACTGAAGGTGGCTCCCCTTCCTGCTCGGGTGGCGCTCGGCGGTCTATTAGCTGCCACTGAAGGTGGCTCCCCTTCCTGTTCGGGTGGCGCTCGGAGGTCGTAGTGGCCGGTCTATTAGCTGCCACTGAAGGTGGCTCCCCTTCCTGCTCGGGTGGCGCTCGGCGGTCTATTAGCTGCCACTGAAGGTGGCTCCCCTTCCTGCTCGTGTGGCGCTCGGCAGTCGTGGCCGGTCTATTAGCTGCCACTGAAGTTGGCTCCCCTTCCTGCTCGGGTGGCGCTCGGAGGTCGTAGTGGCCGGTCTATTAGCTGCCACTGCAGGTGGCTCCCCTTACTGCTCGGGTGGCGCTCGGCGGTCTATTAGCTGCCACTGAAGGTGGCTCCCCTTCCTGCTCGGGTGGCGCTTGGCGGTTTTTTAGCTGCCACTGAAGGTGGCTCCCCTTCCTGCTCGGGTGGCGCTCGGCGTTCTATTAGCTGCCACTGAAGGTGGCTCCCCTTCCTGCTCGGGTGGCGCTCGGCGGTCTATTAGCTGCCACTGAAGGTGGCTCCCCTTCCTGCTCGGGTGGCGCTCGGCGGTCTATTAGCTGCCACTGAAGGTGGCTCCCCTTCCTGCTCGGGTGGCCTCGGCGTTCTATTAGCTGCCACTGAAGGTGGCTCCCCTTCCTGCTCGGGTGGCGCTCGGCGGTCTAATAGCTGCCACTGAAGGTGGCTCCCCTTCCTGCTCGGGTGGCGCTCGGAGGTCGTAGTGGCCGGTCTATTAGCTGCCACTGAAGGTGGCTCCCCTTCCTGCTCGGGTGGCGCTCGGCAGTCGTGGCCGGTCTATTAGCTGCCATTGAAGGTGGCTCCCCTTCCTGCTCGGGTGGCGCTCAGCGGTCTATTAGCTGCCACTGAAGGTGGCTCCCCTTCCTGCTCGGGTGGCGCTCAGCGGTCTATTAGCTGCCACTGAAGGTGGCTCCCCTTCCTGCTCAGGTGGCGCTCGGCGCTCGTGGCCGGTCTATTAGCTGCCACTGAAGGTGGCTCCCCTTCCTGCTCGGGTGGCGCTTTGAGGTCTATTAGCTGCCAGTGAAGGTGGCTCCCCTTCCTGCTCGGGTGGCGCTCGGAGGTCTATTAGCTGCCACTGAAGGTAGCTCCCCTTCCTGCTCGGAAGGTGCTCGGCGGTCTATTAGCTGCCACTGAAGGTGGCTCCCCTTCCTGCTCGATTGGCGCTCGGAGGTCTATTAGCTGCCACTGAAGGTGGCTCCCCTTCCTGCTCGGGTGGTGCTCGGCGGTCTATTAGCTGCCACTGAAGGTGGCTCCCCTTCCTGCTCGTGTGGCGCTCGGCGGTCGTCGTGGCCGGTCTATTAGCTGCCACTGAAGGTGGCTCCCCTTCCTGCTCGGGTGGCGCTCGGCGGTCATCGTTGGTTTATTAGCTGCCACTGAAGGTGGCTCCCCTTCCTGCTCGGGTGGCGCTCGGCGGTCTATTAGCTGCCACTGAAGGTGGCTCCCCTTCCTGCTCGGGTGGCCTCGGCGTTCTATTAGCTGCCACTAAAGGTGGCTCCCCTTCCTGCTCGGGTGGCGCTCGGCGGTCTATTAGCTGCCACTGAAGGTGGCTCCCCTTCCTGTTCGGGTGGCGCTCGGAGGTCGTAGTGGCCGGTCTATTAGCTGCCACTGAAGGTGGCTCCCCTTCCTGCTCGGGTGGCGCTCGGCGGTCTATTAGCTGCCACTGAAGGTGGCTCCCCTTCCTGCTCGTGTGGCGCTCGGCAGTCGTGGCCGGTCTATTAGCTGCCACTGAAGTTGGCTCCCCTTCCTGCTCGGGTGGCGCTCGGAGGTCGTAGTGGCCGGTCTATTAGCTGCCACTGCAGGTGGCTCCCCTTACTGCTCGGGTGGCGCTCGGAGGTCGTAGTGGCCGGTCTATTAGCTGCCACTGAAGGTGGCTCCCCTTCTTGCTCGGGTGGCGCTCGGCGTTCTATTAGCTGCCACTGAAGGTGGCTCCCCTTCCTGCTCGGGTGGCGCTCGGCGGTCTATTAGCTGCCACTGAAGGTGGCTCCCCTTCCTGCTCAGGTGGAGCTCGGCGGTCGTCGTTGGTCTATTAGCTGCCACTGAAGGTGGCTCCCCTTCCTGCTCGGGTGGCGCTCGGAGGTCGTAGTGGCCGGTCTATTAGCTGCCACTGAAGGTGGCTCCCCGTCCTGCTCGGGTGGCGCTCGGCGGTCTATTAGCTGCCACTGAAGGTGGCTCCCCTACCTGCTCGGGTGGCGCTCGGCGGTCTATTAGCTGCCACTGAAGGTGGCTCCCCTTCCTGCTCGAGGGGCGCTCGGCGGTCTATTAGCTGCCACTGAAGGTGGCTCCCCTTCCTGCTCGGGTGGTGCTCGGCGGTCTATTAGCTGCCACTGAAGGTGGCTCCCCTTCCTGCTCGATTGGCGCTCGGAGGTCTATTAGCTGCCACTGAAGGTGGCTCCCCTTCCTGCTCGGGTGGTGCTCGGCGGTCTATTAGCTGCCACTGAAGGTGGCTCCCCTTCCTGCTCGTGTGGCGCTCGGCGGTCGTCGTGGCCGGTCTATTAGCTGCCACTGAAGGTGGCTCCCCTTCCTGCTCGGGTGGCGCTCGGCGGTCTATTAGCTGCCACTGAAGGTGGCTCGCCTTCCTGCTCGGGTGGAGCTCGGAGGTCGTCGTTGGTCTATTAGCTGCCAC
This sequence comes from Oncorhynchus mykiss, assembly GCF_057628025.1. Lineage (NCBI taxonomy): Eukaryota > Metazoa > Chordata > Actinopteri > Salmoniformes > Salmonidae > Oncorhynchus > Oncorhynchus mykiss. The sequence goes on along the minus strand of NC_143039.1, from coordinate 3,604,771 downwards.
TGAAGGTGGCTCCCCTTCCTGCTCGATTGGCGCTCGGATGTCTATTAGCTGCCACTGAAGGTGGCTCCCCATCCTGCTCGGGTGGTGCTCGGCGGTCTATTAGCTGCCACTGAAGGTGGCTCCCCTTCCTGCTCGTGTGGCGCTCGGCGGTCGTCGTGGCCGGTCTATTAGCTGCCACTGAAGGTGGCTCCCCTTCCTGCTCGGGTGGCGCTCGGCGGTCTATTAGCTGCCACTGAAGGTGGCTCCCCTTCCTGCTCGGGTGGCGCTTGGCGGTTTTTTAGCTGCCACTGAAGGTGGCTCCCCTTCCTGCTCGGGTGGCGCTCGGCGTTCTATTAGCTGCCACTGAAGGTGGCTCCCCTTCCTGCTCGGGTGGCGCTCGGCGGTCTATTAGCTGCCACTGAAGGTGGCTCCCCTTCCTGCTCGGGTGGCGCTCGGCGGTCTATTAGCTGCCACTGAAGGTGGCTCCCCTTCCTGCTCGGGTGGTGCTCGGCGGTCTATTAGCTGCCACTGAAGGTGGCTCCCCTTCCTGCTCGTGTGGCGCTCGGCGGTCGTCGTGGCCGGTCTATTAGCTGCCACTGAAGGTGGCTCCCCTTCCTGCTCGGGTGGCGCTCGGCGGTCATCGTTGGTTTATTAGCTGCCACTGAAGGTGGCTCCCCTTCCTGCTCGGGTGGCGCTCGGCGGTCTATTAGCTGCCACTGAAGGTGGCTCCCCTTCCTGCTCGGGTGGCCTCGGCGTTCTATTAGCTGCCACTAAAGGTGGCTCCCCTTCCTGCTCGGGTGGCGCTCGGCGGTCTATTAGCTGCCACTGAAGGTGGCTCCCCTTCCTGTTCGGGTGGCGCTCGGAGGTCGTAGTGGCCGGTCTATTAGCTGCCACTGAAGGTGGCTCCCCTTCCTGCTCGGGTGGCGCTCGGCGGTCTATTAGCTGCCACTGAAGGTGGCTCCCCTTCCTGCTCGTGTGGCGCTCGGCAGTCGTGGCCGGTCTATTAGCTGCCACTGAAGTTGGCTCCCCTTCCTGCTCGGGTGGCGCTCGGAGGTCGTAGTGGCCGGTCTATTAGCTGCCACTGCAGGTGGCTCCCCTTACTGCTCGGGTGGCGCTCGGAGGTCGTAGTGGCCGGTCTATTAGCTGCCACTGAAGGTGGCTCCCCTTCTTGCTCGGGTGGCGCTCGGCGTTCTATTAGCTGCCACTGAAGGTGGCTCCCCTTCCTGCTCGGGTGGCGCTCGGCGGTCTATTAGCTGCCACTGAAGGTGGCTCCCCTTCCTGCTCAGGTGGAGCTCGGCGGTCGTCGTTGGTCTATTAGCTGCCACTGAAGGTGGCTCCCCTTCCTGCTCGGGTGGCGCTCGGAGGTCGTAGTGGCCGGTCTATTAGCTGCCACTGAAGGTGGCTCCCCGTCCTGCTCGGGTGGCGCTCGGCGGTCTATTAGCTGCCACTGAAGGTGGCTCCCCTACCTGCTCGGGTGGCGCTCGGCGGTCTATTAGCTGCCACTGAAGGTGGCTCCCCTTCCTGCTCGAGGGGCGCTCGGCGGTCTATTAGCTGCCACTGAAGGTGGCTCCCCTTCCTGCTCGGGTGGTGCTCGGCGGTCTATTAGCTGCCACTGAAGGTGGCTCCCCTTCCTGCTCGATTGGCGCTCGGAGGTCTATTAGCTGCCACTGAAGGTGGCTCCCCTTCCTGCTCGGGTGGTGCTCGGCGGTCTATTAGCTGCCACTGAAGGTGGCTCCCCTTCCTGCTCGTGTGGCGCTCGGCGGTCGTCGTGGCCGGTCTATTAGCTGCCACTGAAGGTGGCTCCCCTTCCTGCTCGGGTGGCGCTCGGCGGTCTATTAGCTGCCACTGAAGGTGGCTCGCCTTCCTGCTCGGGTGGAGCTCGGAGGTCGTCGTTGGTCTATTAGCTGCCACTGAAGGTGGCTCCCCTTCCTGCTCGATTGGCGCTCGGATGTCTATTAGCTGCCACTGAAGGTGGCTCCCCATCCTGCTCGGGTGGTGCTCGGCGGTCTATTAGCTGCCACTGAAGGTGGCTCCCCTTCCTGCTCGTGTGGCGCTCGGCGGTCGTCGTGGCCGGTCTATTAGCTGCCACTGAAGGTGGCTCCCCTTCCTGCTCGGGTGGCGCTCGGCGGTCTATTAGCTGCCACTGAAGGTGGCTCCCCTTCCTGCTCGGGTGGCGCTTGGCGGTTTTTTAGCTGCCACTGAAGGTGGCTCCCCTTCCTGCTCGGGTGGCGCTCGGCGTTCTATTAGCTGCCACTGAAGGTGGCTCCCCTTCCTGCTCGGGTGGCGCTCGGCGGTCTATTAGCTGCCACTGAAGGTGGCTCCCCTTCCTGCTCGGGTGGCGCTCGGCGGTCTATTAGCTGCCACTGAAGGTGGCTCCCCTTCCTGCTCGGGTGGCCTCGGCGTTCTATTAGCTGCCACTGAAGGTGGCTCCCCTTCCTGCTCGGGTGGCGCTCGGCGGTCTAATAGCTGCCACTGAAGGTGGCTCCCCTTCCTGCTCGGGTGGCGCTCGGAGGTCGTAGTGGCCGGTCTATTAGCTGCCACTGAAGGTGGCTCCCCTTCCTGCTCGGGTGGCGCTCGGCAGTCGTGGCCGGTCTATTAGCTGCCATTGAAGGTGGCTCCCCTTCCTGCTCGGGTGGCGCTCAGCGGTCTATTAGCTGCCACTGAAGGTGGCTCCCCTTCCTGCTCGGGTGGCGCTCAGCGGTCTATTAGCTGCCACTGAAGGTGGCTCCCCTTCCTGCTCAGGTGGCGCTCGGCGCTCGTGGCCGGTCTATTAGCTGCCACTGAAGGTGGCTCCCCTTCCTGCTCGGGTGGCGCTTTGAGGTCTATTAGCTGCCAGTGAAGGTGGCTCCCCTTCCTGCTCGGGTGGCGCTCGGAGGTCTATTAGCTGCCACTGAAGGTAGCTCCCCTTCCTGCTCGGAAGGTGCTCGGCGGTCTATTAGCTGCCACTGAAGGTGGCTCCCCTTCCTGCTCGATTGGCGCTCGGAGGTCTATTAGCTGCCACTGAAGGTGGCTCCCCTTCCTGCTCGGGTGGTGCTCGGCGGTCTATTAGCTGCCACTGAAGGTGGCTCCCCTTCCTGCTCGTGTGGCGCTCGGCGGTCGTCGTGGCCGGTCTATTAGCTGCCACTGAAGGTGGCTCCCCTTCCTGCTCGGGTGGCGCTCGGCGGTCATCGTTGGTTTATTAGCTGCCACTGAAGGTGGCTACCCTTCCTGCTCGGGTGGCGCTCGGCGGTCTATTAGCTGCCACTGAAGGTGGCTCCCCTTCCTGCTCGGGTGGAGCTCGGAGGTCGTCGTTGGTCTATTAGCTGCCACTGAAGGTGGCTCCCCTTCCTGCTCGGGTGGCGCTCGGCGGTCTATTAGCTGCCACTGAAGGTGGCTCCCCTTCCTGCTCGGTTGGCGCTCGGCGTTCTATTAGCTGCCACTGCAGGTGGCTCCCCTTCCTGCTCAGGTGGCGCTCGGAGGTCGTAGTGGCCGGTCTATTAGCTGCCACTGAAGGTGGCTCCCCTTCCTGCTCGGGTGGCGCTCGGCAGTCGTGGCCGGTCTATTAGCTGCCACTGAAGGTGGCTCCCCTTCCTGCTCGGGTGGCGCTCGGCGGTCTATTAGCTGCCACTGAAGGTGGCTCCCCTTCCTGCTCGGGTGGCGTTCAGCGGTCTATTAGCTGCCACTGAAGGTGGCTCCCCTTCCTGCTCAGGTGGCGCTCGGCGCTCGTGGCCGGTCTATTAGCTGCCACTGAAGGTGGCTCCCCTTCCTGCTCGGGTGGCGCTTGGAGGTCTATTAGCTGCCACTGAAGGTGGCTCCCCTTCCTGCTCGGGTGGCGCTCGGAGGTCTATTAGCTGCCACTGAAGGTAGCTCCCCTTCCTGCTCGGGTGGTGCTCGGCGGTCTATTAGCTGCCACTGAAGGTGGCTCCCCTTCCTGCTCGATTGGCGCTCGGAGGTCTATTAGCTGCCACTGAAGGTGGCTCCCCTTCCTGCTCGGGTGGTGCTCGGCGGTCTATTAGCTGCCACTGAAGGTGGCTCCCCTTCCTGCTCGTGTGGCGCTCGGCGGTCGTCGTGGCCGGTCTATTAGCTGCCACTGAAGGTGGCTCCCCTTCCTGCTCGGGTGGCGCTCGGCGGTCATCGTTGGTTTATTAGCTGCCACTGAAGGTGGCTACCCTTCCTGCTCGGGTGGCGCTCGGCGGTCTATTAGCTGCCACTGAAGGTGGCTCCCCTTCCTGCTCGGGTGGAGCTCGGAGGTCGTCGTTGGTCTATTAGCTGCCACTGAAGGTGGCTCCCCTTCCTGCTCGGGTGGCGCTCGGCGGTCTATTAGCTGCCACTGAAGGTGGCTCCCCTTCCTGCTCGGTTGGCGCTCGGCGTTCTATTAGCTGCCACTGCAGGTGGCTCCCCTTCCTGCTCGGGTGGCGCTCGGCGGTCTATTAGCTGCCACTGAAGGTGGCTCCCCTTCCTGCTCGGGTGGCGCTCTGCGGTCTATTAGCTGCCACTGAAGGTGGCTCCCCTTCTTGCTCGGGTGGCGCTCGGCGTTCTATTAGCTGCCACTGAAGGTGGCTCCCCTTCCTGCTCGGGTGGCGCTCGGCGGTCTATTAGCTGCCACTGAAGGTGGCTCCCCTTCCTGCTCGGGTGGAGCTCGGCGGTCGTCGTTGGTCTATTAGCTGCCACTGAAGGTGGCTCCCCTTCCTGCTCGGGTGGCGCTCGGAGGTCGTAGTGGCCGGTCTATTAGCTGCCACTGAAGGTGGCTCCCCTTCCTGCTCGGGTGGCGCTCGGCGGTCTATTAGCTGCCACTGAAGGTGGCATCCCTACCTGCTCGGGTGGCGCTCGGCGATCTATTAGCTGCCACTGAAGGTGGCTCCTCTTCCTGCTCGAGGGGCGCTCGGCGGTCTATTAGCTGCCACTGAAGGTGGCTCCCCTTCCTGCTCGGGTGGCGCTCGGCGTTCTATTAGCTGCCACTGAAGGTGGCTCCCCTTCCTGCTCGGGTGGCGCTCGTCGGTCTATTAGCTGCCACTGAATGTGGCTCCCCTTCCTGCTCGGGTGGCGCTCGGCGGTCTATTAGCTGCCACTGAAGGTGGCTCCCCTTCCTGCTCGGGTGGCCTCGGCGTTCTATTAGCTGCCACTGAAGGTGGCTCCCCTTCCTGCTCGGGTGGCGCTCGGCGGTCTATTAGCTGCCACTGAAGGTGGCTCCCCTTCCTGTTCGGGTGGCGCTCGGAGGTCGTAGTGGCCGGTCTATTAGCTGCCACTGAAGGTGGCTCCCAATCCTGCTCGGGTGGCGCTCGGAGGTCGTAGTGGCCTGTCTATTAGCTGCCACTGAAGGTGGCTCCCCTTCCTGCTCGGGTGGCCTCGGCGTTCTAATAGCTGCCACTGAAGGTGGCTCCCCTTCCTGCTCGGGTGGCGCTCGGCGGTCTATTAGCTGCCACTGAAGGTGGCTCCCCTTCCTGCTCGGGTGGCACTCGGAGGTCTATTAGCTGCCACTGAAGGTGGCTCCCCTTCCTGCTCGGGTGGCGCTCGGAGGTCGTAGTGGCCGGTCTATTAGCTGCCACTGAAGGTGGCTCCCCTTCCTGCTCGGGTGGCGCTCGGCGGTCTATTAGCTGCCACTGAAGGTGGCTCCCCTTCCTGCTCGGGTGGCGCTCGGCGGTCTATTAGCTGCCACTGAAGGTGGCTCCCCTTCCTGCTCGGGTGGCGCTCGGCGGTCTATTAGCTTCCACTGAAGGTGGCTCCCCTTCCTGCTCGGGTGGCGCTCGGCGGTCTATTAGCTGCCACTGAAGGTGGCTCCCCTTCCTGCTCGGGTGGCGCTCGGCAGTCGTAGCCGGTCTATTTGCTGCCACTGAATGTGGCTCCCCTTCCTGCTCGGGTGGCGCTCGGCGGTCTATTAGCTGCCACTGAAGGTGGCTCCCCTTCCTGCTCGGGTGGCCTCGGCGTTCTATTAGCTGCCACTGAAGGTGGCTCCCCTTCCTGCTCGGGTGGCGCTCGGCGGTCTATTAGCTGCCACTGAAGGTGGCTCCCCTTCCTGTTCGGGTGGCGCTCGGAGGTCGTAGTGGCCGTTCTATTAGCTGCCACTGAAGGTGGCTCCCAATCCTGCTCGGGTGGCGCTCGGAGGTCGTAGTGGCCTGTCTATTAGCTGCCACTGAAGGTGGCTCCCCTTCCTGCTCGGGTGGCCTCGGCGTTCTAATAGCTGCCACTGAAGGTGGCTCCCCTTCCTGCTCGGGTGGCGCTCGGCGGTCTATTAGCTGCCACTGAAGGTGGCTCCCCTTCCTGCTCGGGTGGCACTCGGAGGTCTATTAGCTGCCACTGAAGGTGGCTCCCCTTCCTGCTCGGGTGGCGCTCGGAGGTCGTAGTGGCCGGTCTATTAGCTGCCACTGAAGGTGGCTCCCCTTCCTGCTCGGGTGGCGCTCGGCGGTCTATTAGCTGCCACTGAAGGTGGCTCCCCTTCCTGCTCGGGTGGCGCTCGGCGGTCTATTAGCTGCCACTGAAGGTGGCTCCCCTTCCTGCTCGGGTGGCGCTCGGCGGTCTATTAGCTTCCACTGAAGGTGGCTCCCCTTCCTGCTCGGGTGGCGCTCGTCGGTCTATTAGCTGCCACTGAAGGTGGCTCCCCTTCCTGCTCGGGTGGCGCTCGGCAGTCGTAGCCGGTCTATTTGCTGCCACTGAAGGTGGCTCCCCTTCCTGCTCGGGTGGCGCTCGGCGGTCTATTAGCTGCCACTGAAGGTGGCTCCCCTTCCTGCTAGGGTGGAGCTCGGCGGTCTATTAGCTGCCACTGAAGGTGGCTCCCCTTCCTGCTCTGGTGGCGCTCGGCGGTCTATTAGCTGCCACTGAAGGTGGCTCCCCTTCCTGCTCGGGTGGCGCTCGGAGGTCGTAGTGGCCGGTCTATTAGCTGCCACTGAAGGTGGCTCCCCTTCCTGCTCGGGTGGCGCTCTGCGGTCTATTAGCTGCCACTGAAGGTGGCTCCCCTTCCTGCTCGGGTGGAGCTCGGCGGTTGTCGTTGGTCTATTAGCTGCCACTGAAGCTGGCTCCCCTTCCTGCTCGGGTGGCGCTCTGCGATCTATTAGCTGCCACTATAGGTGGCTCCCCTTCCTGCTCGGGTGGCGCTCGGCGTTCTATTAGCTGCCACTGAAGGTGGCTCCCCTTCCTGCTCGGGTGGCGCTCGGCGATCTATTAGCTGCCACTGAAAGTGGCTCCCCTTCCTGCTCGGGTGGCGCTCGGAGGTCGTAGTGGCCGGTCTATTAGCTGCCACTGAAGGGGGCTCCCATTCCTGCTCGGGTGGTGCTCGGCGGTCTATTAGCTGCCACTGAAGGTGGCTCCCCTTCCTGCTCGGGTGGCGCTCGGCGGTCTATTAGCTGCCACTGAAGGTGGCTCCCCTTCCTGCTCGGGTGGTGCTCGGCGGTCTATTAGCTGCCACTGAGGGTGGCTCCCCTTCCTGCTCGGGTGGAGCTCGGCGGTCGTTGTTCGTCTATTAGCTGCCACTGAAGGTGGCTCCCCTTCCTGCTCGGGTGGCGCTCGGCGGTCTATTAGCTGCCACTGAAGGTGGCTCCCCTTCCTGCTCGGGTGGCGCTCGGCGGTCTATTAGCTGCCACTGAGGGTGGCTCCCCTTCCTGCTCGGGTGGAGCTCGGCGGTCGTTGTTCGTCTATTAGCTGCCACTGAAGGTGGCTCCCCTTCCTGCTCGGGTGGCGCTCGGCGGTCTATTAGCTGCCACTGAAGGTGGCTCCCCTTCCTGCTCGGGTGGCGCTCGGCGGTCTATTAGCTGCCACTGAAGGTGGCTCCCCTTCCTGCTCTGGTGGCGCTCGGCGGTCTATTAGCTGCCACTGAAGGTGGCTCCCCTTCCTGCTCGGGTGGCTCTCGGAGGTCGTAGTGGCCGGTCTATTAGCTGCCACTGAAGGTGGCTCCCCTTCCTGCTCGGGTGGCGCTCTGCGGTCTATTAGCTGCCACTGAAGGTGGCTCCCCTTCCTGCTCGGATGGAGCTCGGCGGTTGTCGTTGTTCTATTAGCTGCCACTGAAGCTGGCTCCCCTTCCTGCTCGGGTGGCGCTCTGCGATCTATTAGCTGCCACTGAAGGTGGCTCCCCTTCCTGCTCTGGTGGCGCTCGGCGGTCTATTAGCTGCCACTGAAGGTGGCTCCCCTTCCTGCTCGGGTGGCGCTCGGAGGTCGTAGTGGCCGGTCTATTAGCTGCCACTGAAGGTGGCTCCCCTTCCTGCTCGGGTGGCGCTCTGCGGTCTATTAGCTGCCACTGAAGGTGGCTCCCCTTCCTGCTTGGGTGGAGCTCGGCGGTTGTCGTTGTTCTATTAGCTGCCACTGAAGGTGGCTCCCCTTCCTGCTCGGGTGGCGCTCGGCGGTCTATTAGCTGCCACTGAAAGTGGCTCCCCTTCCTGCTCGGGTGGCGCTCGGAGGTCGTAGTGGCTGGTCTATTAGCTGCCACTGAAGGGGGCTCCCCTTCCTGCTCGGGTGGTGCTCGGCGGTCTATTAGCTGCCACTGAAGGTGGCTCCCCTTCCTGCTCGGGTGGCGCTCGGCGGTCTATTAGCTGCCACTGAAGGTGGCTCCCCTTCCTGCTCGGGTGGTGCTCGGCGGTCTATTAGCTGCCACTGAGGGTGGCTCCCCTTCCTGCTCGGGTGGCGCTCGGCGGTCTATTAGCTGCCACTGAAGGTGGCTCCCCTTCCTGCTCGGGTGGCGCTAGGCGGTCGTGGCCGGTCTATTAGCTGCCACTGAAGGTGGCTCCCCTTCCTGCTCGGGTGGCGCTTGGAGGTCTATTAGCTGCCACTGAAGGTGGCTCCCCTTCCTGCTGGGGTGGCGCTCGGAGGTCTATTAGCTGCCACTGAAAGTGGCTCCCCTTCCTGCTCGGGTGGTGCTCGGCAGTCTATTAGCTGCCACTGAAGGTGGCTCCCCTTCCTGCTCGGGTGGCGCTCGGCGGTCTATTAGCTGCCACTGAAGGTGGCTCCCCTTCCTGCTCGGGTGGCGCTCGGCGGTCATCGTTGGTCTATTAGCTGCCACTGAAGGTGGCTCCCCTTCCTGCTCGGGTGGCGCTCGGCGGTCTATTAGCTGCCACTGAAGGTGGCTGCCCTTCCTGCTCGGGTGGAGCTCGGCGGTCGTCGTTGGTCTATTAGCTGCCACTGAAGGTGGCTCCCCTTCCTGCTCGGGTGGCGCTCGGCGTTCTATTAGCTGCCACTGAAGGTGGCTCCCCTTCCTGCTCGGTTGGCGCTCGGCGGTCTATTAGCTGCCACTGAAGGCGGCTCCCCTTCCTGCTCGGGTGGCGCTCGGCGGTCTATTAGCTGCCACTGAAGGTGGCTCCCCTTCCTGCTTGGGTGGAGCTCGGCGGTTGTCGTTGTTCTATTAGCTGCCACTGAAGGTGGCTCCCCTTCCTGCTCGGGTGGCGCTCGGCGGTCTATTAGCTGCCACTGAAAGTGGCTCCCCTTCCTGCTCGGGTGGCGCTCGGAGGTCGTAGTGGCCGGTCTATTAGCTGCCACTGAAGGGGGCTCCCCTTCCTGCTCGGGTGGCGCTCGGCGGTCTATTAGCTGCCACTGAAGGTGGCTCCCCTTCCTGCTCGGGTGGTGCTCGGCGGTCTATTAGCTGCCACTGAGGGTGGCTCCCCTTCCTGCTCGGGTGGAGCTCGGCGGTCGTTGTTGGTCTATTAGCTGCCACTGAAGGTGGCTCCCCTTCCTGCTCGGGTGGCGCTCGGCGGTCTATTAGCTGCCACTGAAGGTGGCTCCCCTTCCTGCTCGGGTGGCGCTAGGCGGTCGTGGCCGGTCTATTAGCTGCCACTGAAGGTGGCTCCCCTTCCTGCTCGGGTGGCGCTTGGAGGTCTACTAGCTGCCACTGAAGGTGGCTCCCCTTCCTGCTGGGGTGGCGCTCGGAGGTCTATTAGCTGCCACTGAAAGTGGCTCCCCTTCCTGCTCGGGTGGTGCTCGGCAGTCTATTAGCTGCCACTGAAGGTGGTTCCGCTTCCTGCTCGGGTGGCGCTCGGCGGTCTATTAGCTGCCACTGAAGGTGGCTCCCCTTCCTGCTCGGGTGGCGCTCGGCGGTCATCGTTGGTCTATTAGCTGCCACTGAAGGTGGCTCCCCTTCCTGCTCGGGTGGCGCTCAGCGGTCTATTAGCTGCCACTGAAGGTGGCTGCCCTTCCTGCTCGGGTGGAGCTCGGCGGTCGTCGTTGGTCTATTAGCTGCCACTGAAGGTGGCTCCCCTTCCTGCTCGGGTGGCGCTCGGTGTTCTATTAGCTGCCACTGAAGGTGGCTCCCCTTCCTGCTCGGTTGGCGCTCGGCGGTCTATTAGCTGCCACTGAAGGTGGCTCCCCTTCCTGCTCGGGTGGCGCTTGGCGGTCTATTAGCTGCCACTGAAGGTGGCTCCCCTTCCTGCTCTGGTGGCGCTCGGCGTTCTGTTAGCTGCCACTGAAGGTGGCTCCCCTTCCTGCTCGGGTGGCGCTCGGAGGTCGTAGTGGCCGGTCTATTAGCTGCCACTGAAGGTGGCTCCCCTTCCTCCTCGGGTGGCGCTCGGCGGTCTATTAGCTGCCACTGAAGGTGGCTCCCCTTCCTGCTCGGGTGGAGCTCGGCGGTTGTCGTTGGTCTATTAGCTGCCACTGAAGGTGGCTCCCCTTCCTGCTCGGGTGGCGCTCGGCGGTCTATTAGCTGCCACTGAAGGTGGCTCCCCTTCCTGCTCGGGTGGCGCTCGGCGTTCTATTAGCTGCCACTGAAGGTGGCTCCCCTTCCTGCTCGGGTGGCGCTCGGCGGTCTGTTAGCTGCCACTGAAGGTGGCTCCCCTTCCTGCTCTGGTGGCGCTCGGCGGTCTATTAGCTGCCACTGAAGGTGGCTCCCCTTCCTGCTCGGTTGGCGCTCGGCGGTCTATTAGCTGCCACTGAAGGTGGCTCCCCTTCCTGCTCGGGTGGCGCTTGGCGGTCTATTAGCTGCCACTGAAGGTGGCTCCCCTTCCTGCTCTGGTGGCGCTCGGCGTTCTGTTAGCTGCCACTGAAGGTGGCTCCCCTTCCTGCTCGGGTGGCGCTCGGAGGTCGTAGTGGCCGGTCTATTAGCTGCCACTGAAGGTGGCTCCCCTTCCTCCTCGGGTGGCGCTCGGCGGTCTATTAGCTGCCACTGAAGGTGGCTCCCCTTCCTGCTCGGGTGGAGCTCGGCGGTTGTCGTTGGTCTATTAGCTGCCACTGAAGGTGGCTCCCCTTCCTGCTCGGGTGGCGCTCGGCGGTCTATTAGCTGCCACTGAAGGTGGCTCCCCTTCCTGCTCGGGTGGCGCTCGGCGTTCTATTAGCTGCCACTGAAGGTGGCTCCCCTTCCTGCTCGGGTGGCGCTCGGCGGTCTGTTAGCTGCCACTGAAGGTGGCTCCCCTTCCTGCTCTGGTGGCGCTCGGCGGTCTATTAGCTGCCACTGAAGGTGGCTCCCCTTCCTGCTCGGGTGGCGCTCGGCGGTCTATTAGCTGCCACTGAAGATGGCTCCCCTTCCTGCTCGGGTGGCGCTCGGCGTTCTATTAGCTGCCACTGAAGGTGGCTCCCCTTCCTGCTCGGGTGGCGCTCGGCGGTCTGTTAGCTGCCACTGAAGGTGGCTCCCCTTCCTGCTCTGGTGGAGCTCGGCGGTCTATTAGCTGCCACTGAAGGTGGCTCCCCTTCCTGCTCGGGTGGCGCTCGGCGGTCTATTAGCTGCCACTGAAGGTGGCTCCCCTTCCTGCTCGGGTGGCGCTCGGCTGTCATCGTTGGTCTATTAGCTGCCACTGAAGGTGGCTCCCCTTCCTGCTCGGGTGGCGCTCGGCGGTCTATTAGCTGCCACTGAAGGTGGCTGCCCTTCCTGCTCGGGTGGAGCTCGGCGGTCGTCGTTGGTCTATTAGCTGCCACTGAAGGTGGCTCCCCTTCCTGCTCGGTTGGCGCTCGGCGGTCTATTAGCTGCCACTGAAGGTGGCTCCCCTTCCTGCTCGGGTGGCGCTCGGCGGTCTATTAGCTGCCACTGAAGGTGGCTCCCCTTCCTGCTTGGGTGGAGCTCGGTGGTTGTCGTTGTTCTATTAGCTGCCACTGAAGGTGGCTCCCCTTCCTGCTCGGGTGGCGCTCGGCGGTCTATTAGCTGCCACTGAAAGTGGCTCCCCTTCCTGCTCGGGTGGCGCTCGGAGGTCGTAGTGGCCGGTCTATTAGCTGCCACTGATGGGGGCTCCCCTTCCTGCTCGGGTGGTGCTCGACGGTCTATTAGCTGCCACTGAAGGTGGCTCCCCTTCCTGCTCGGGTGGCGCTCGGCGGTCTATTAGCTGCCACTGAAGGTGGCTCCCCTTCCTGCTCGGGTGGTGCTCGGCGGCCTATTAGCTGCCACTGAGGGTGGCTCCCCTTCCTGCTCGGGTGGAGCTCGGCGGTCGTTGTTGGTCTATTAGCTGCCACTGAAGGTGGCTCCCCTTCCTGCTCGGGTGGCGCTCGGCGGTCTATTAGCTGCCACTGAAGGTGGCTCCCCTTCCTGCTCGGGTGGCGCTAGGCGGTCGTGGCCGGTCTATTAGCTGCCACTGAAGGTGGCTCCCCTTCCTGCTCGGGTGGCGCTTGGAGGTCTATTAGCTGCCACTGAAGGTGGCTCCCCTTCCTGCTGGGGTGGCGCTCGGAGGTCTATTAGCTGCCACTGAAAGTGGCTCCCCTTCCTGCTCGGGTGGTGCTCGGCAGTCTATTAGCTGCCACTGAAGGTGGTTCCCCTTCCTGCTCGGGTGGCGCTCTGCGGTCTATTAGCTGCCACTGAAGGTGGCTCCCCTTCCTGCTCGGGTGGCGCTCGGCGGTCATCGTTGGTCTATTAGCTGCCACTGAAGGTGGCTCCCCTTCCTGCTCGGGTGGCGCTCAGCGGTCTATTAGCTGCCACTGAAGGTGGCTGCCCTTCCTGCTCGGGTGGAGCTCGGCGGTCGTCGTTGGTCTATTAGCTGCCACTGAAGGTGGCTCCCCTTCCTGCTCGGGTGGCGCTCGGCGTTCTATTAGCTGCCACTGAAGGTGGCTCCCCTTCCTGCTCGGTTGGCGCTTGGCGGTATATTAGCTGCCACTGAAGGTGGCTCCCCTTCCTGCTCGGGTGGCGCTTGGCAGTCTATTAGCTGCCACTGAAGGTGGCTCCCCTTCCTGCTCTGGTGGCGCTCGGCGTTCTGTTAGCTGCCACTGAAGGTGGCTCCCCTTCCTGCTCGGGTGGCGCTCGGAGGTCGTAGTGGCCGGTCTATTAGCTGCCACTGAAGGTGGCTCCCCTTCCTGCTCGGGTGGCGCTCGGCGGTCTATTAGCTGCCACTGAAGGTGGCTCCCCTTCCTGCTCGGGTGGAGCTCGGCGGTTGTCGTTGGTCTATTAGCTGCCACTGAAGGTGGCTCCCCTTCCTGCTCGGGTGACGCTCGGCGGTCTATTAGCTGCCACTGAAGGTGGCTCCCCTTCCTGCTCGGGTGGCGCTCGGCGTTCTATTAGCTGCCACTGAAGGTGGCTCCCCTTCCTGCTCGGGTGGCGCTCGGCGGTCTGTTAGCTGCCACTGAAGGTGGCTCCCCTTCCTGCTCTGGTGGCGCTCGGCGGTCTATTAGCTGCCACTGAAGATGGCTCCCCTTCCTGCTCGGGTGGCGCTCGGAGGTCTTAGTGGCCGGTCTATTAGCTGCCACTGAAGGTGGCTCCCCTTCCTGCTCGGTTGGCGCTCTGCGGTCTATTAGCTGCCACTGAAGGTGGCTCCCCTTCCAGCTCGGGTGGCGCTCGGCGTTCTATTAGCTGCCACTGAAGGTGGCTCCCCTTCCTGCTTGGGTGGAGCTCGGCGGTCGTTGTTCGTCTATTAGCTGCCACTGAAGGTGGCTCCCCTTCCTGCTCGGGTGGCGCTCGGCGGTCTATTAGCTGCCACTGAAGGTGGCTCCCCTTCCTGCTCGGGTGGCGCTCGGAGGTCGTAGTGGCCGGTCTATTAGCTGCCACTGAAGGTGGCTCCCCTTCCTGCTCGGGTGGTGCTCGGCGGTCTATTAGCTGCCACTGAGGGTGGCTCCCCTTCCTGCTCGGGTGGAGCTCGGCGGTCGTCGTTGGTCTATTAGCTGCCACTGAAGGTGGCTCCCCTTCCTGCTCGGGTGGCGCTCGGCGGTCTATTAGCTGCCACTGAAGGTGGCTCCCCTTCCAGCTCGGGTGGCGCTCGGCGGTCGTGGCCGGTCTATTCGCTGCCACTGAAGGTGGCTCCCCTTCCTGCTCGGGTGGCGCTTGGAGGTCTATTAGCTGCCACTGAAGGTGGCTCCCCTTCCTGCTCGGGTGGCGCTCGGCGGTCTATTAGCTGCCACTGAAGGTGGCTCCCCTTCCTGCTCGGGTGGCGCTCGGCGGTCTATTAGCTGCCACTGAAGGTGGCTCCCCTTCCAGCTCGGGTGGCGCTCGGCGGTCGTGGCCGGTCTATTAGCTGCCACTGAAGGTGGCTCCCCTTCCTGCTCGGGTGGCGCTTGGAGGTCTATTAGCTGCCACTGAAGGTGGCTCCCCTTCCTGCTCGGGTGGCGCTCGGCGGTCTATTAGCTGCCACTGAAGGTGGCTCCCCTTCCTGTTCGGGTGGCGCTCGGCGGTCTATTAGCTGCCACTGAAGGTGGCTCCCCTTCCTGCTCGGGTGGCGCTCGGCGTTCTATTAGCTGCTACTGAAGGTGGCTCCCCTTCCTGCTCGGGTGGCGCTCGGCGGTCTATTAGCTGCCACTGAAGGTGGCTCCCCTTCCTGCTCGGGTGGCGCTCGGAGGTCGTAGTGGCCGGTCTATTAGCTGCCACTGAAGGTGGCTCCCCTTCCTGCTCGGGTGGCGCTCTGCGGTCTATTAGCTGCCACTGAAGGTGGCTCCCCTTCCTGCTCGGTTGGCGCTCGGCGGTCTATTAGCTGCCACTGAAGGTGGCTCCCCTTCCTGCTCGGGTGGCGCTTGGCGGTCTATTAGCTGCCACTGAAGGTGGCTCCCCTTCCTGCTCTGGTGGCGCTCGGCGTTCTGTTAGCTGCCACTGAAGGTGGCTCCCCTTCCTGCTCGGGTGGCGCTCGGAGGTCGTAGTGGCCGGTCTATTAGCTGCCACTGAAGGTGGCTCCCCTTCCTGCTCGGGTGGCGCTCGGCGGTCTATTAGCTGCCACTGAAGGTGGCTCCCCTTCCTGCTCGGGTGGAGCTCGGCGGTTGTCGTTGGTCTATTAGCTGCCACTGAAGGTGGCTCCCCTTCCTGCTCGGGTGGCGCTCGGCGGTCTATTAGCTGCCACTGAAGGTGGCTCCCCTTCCTGCTCGGGTGGCGCTCGGCGTTCTATTAGCTGCCACTGAAGGTGGCTCCCCTTCCTGCTCGGGTGGCGCTCGGCGGTCTGTTAGCTGCCACTGAAGGTGGCTCCCCTTCCTGCTCTGGTGGCGCTCGGCGGTCTATTAGCTGCCACTGAAGGTGGCTCCCCTTCCTGCTCGGGTGGCGCTCGGCGGTCTATTAGCTGCCACTGAAGATGGCTCCCCTTCCTGCTCGGGTGGCGCTCGGAGGTCTTAGTGGCCGGTCTATTAGCTGCCACTGAAGGTGGCTCCCCTTCCTGCTCGGTTGGCGCTCGGCGGTCTATTAGCTGCCACTGAAGGTGGCTCCCCTTCCAGCTCGGGTGGCGCTCGGCGTTCTATTAGCTGCCACTGAAGGTGGCTCCCCTTCCTGCTTGGGTGGAGCTCGGCGGTCGTTGTTCGTCTATTAGCTGCCACTGAAGGTGGCTCCCCTTCCTGCTCGGGTGGCGCTCGGCGGTCTATTAGCTGCCACTGAAGGTGGCTCCCCTTCCTGCTCGGGTGGCGCTCGGCGGTCTATTAGCTGCCACTGAAGGTGGCTCCCCTTCCTGCTCGGGTGGCGCTCGGAGGTCGTAGTGGCCGGTCTATTAGCTGCCACTGAAGGTGGCTCCCCTTCCTGCTCGGGTGGTGCTCGGCGGTCTATTAGCTGCCACTGAGGGTGGCTCCCCTTCCTGCTCGGGTGGAGCTCGGCGGTCGTCGTTGGTCTATTAGCTGCCACTGAAGGTGGCTCCCCTTCCTGCTCGGGTGGCGCTCGGCGGTCTATTAGCTGCCACTGAAGGTGGCTCCCCTTCCTGCTCGGGTGGCGCTTGGAGGTCTATTAGCTGCCACTGAAGGTGGCTCCCCTTCCTGCTCGGGTGGCGCTCGGCGGTCTATTAGCTGCCACTGAAGGTGGCTCCCCTTCCTGCTCGGGTGGCGCTCGGCGGTCTATTAGCTGCCACTGAAGGTGGCTCCCCTTCCAGCTCGGGTGGCGCTCGGCGGTCGTGGCCGGTCTATTAGCTGCCACTGAAGGTGGCTCCCCTTCCTGCTCGGGTGGCGCTTGGAGGTCTATTAGCTGCCACTGAAGGTGGCTCCCCTTCCTGCTCGGGTGGCGCTCGGCGGTCTATTAGCTGCCACTGAAGGTGGCTCCCCTTCCTGTTCGGGTGGCGCTCGGCGGTCTATTAGCTGCCACTGAAGGTGGCTCCCCTTCCTGCTCGGGTGGCGCTCGGCGTTCTATTAGCTGCTACTGAAGGTGGCTCCCCTTCCTGCTCGGGTGGCGCTCGGCGGTCTATTAGCTGCCACTGAAGGTGGCTCCCCTTCCTGCTCGGGTGGCGCTCGGAGGTCGTAGTGGCCGGTCTATTAGCTGCCACTGAAGGTGGCTCCCCTTCCTGCTCGGGTGGCGCTCTGCGGTCTATTAGCTGCCACTGAAGGTGGCTCCCCTTCCTGCTCGGGTGGAGCTCGGCGTTTGTCGTTGTTCTATTAGCTGCCACTGAAGCTGGCTCCCCTTCCTGCTCGGGTGGCGCTCTGCGATCTATTAGCTGCCACTGAAGGTGGCTCCCCTTCCTGCTCTGGTGGCGCTCGGCGGTCTATTAGCTGCCACTGAAGGTGGCTCCCCTTCCTGCTCGGGTGGCGCTCGGAGGTCGTAGTGGCCGGTCTATTAGCTGCCACTGAAGGTGGCTCCCCTTCCTGCTCGGGTGGCGCTCTGCGGTCTATTAGCTGCCACTGAAGGTGGCTCCCCTTCCTGCTCGGTTGGCGCTCGGCGGTCTATTAGCTGCCACTGAAGGTGGCTCCCCTTCCTGCTCGGGTGGCGCTTGGCGGTCTATTAGCTGCCACTGAAGGTGGCTCCCCTTCCTGCTCTGGTGGCGCTCGGCGTTCTGTTAGCTGCCACTGAAGGTGGCTCCCCTTCCTGCTCGGGTGGCGCTCGGAGGTCGTAGTGGCCGGTCTATTAGCTGCCACTGAAGGTGGCTCCCCTTCCTGCTCGGGTGGCGCTCGGCGGTCTATTAGCTGCCACTGAAGGTGGCTCCCCTTCCTGCTCGGGTGGAGCTCGGCGGTTGTCGTTGGTCTATTAGCTGCCACTGAAGGTGGCTCCCCTTCCTGCTCGGGTGGCGCTCGGCGGTCTATTAGCTGCCACTGAAGGTGGCTCCCCTTCCTGCTCTGGTGGCGCTCGGCGGTCTATTAGCTGCCACTGAAGGTGGCTCCCCTTCCTGCTCGGGTGGCGCTCGGCGGTCTATTAGCTGCCACTGAAGATGGCTCCCCTTCCTGCTCGGGTGGCGCTCGGAGGTCTTAGTGGCCGGTCTATTAGCTGCCACTGAAGGTGGCTCCCCTTCCTGCTCGGTTGGCGCTCGGCGGTCTATTAGCTGCCACTGAAGGTGGCTCCCCTTCCAGCTCGGGTGGCGCTCGGCGTTCTATTAGCTGCCACTGAAGGTGGCTCCCCTTCCTGCTTGGGTGGAGCTCGGCGGTCGTTGTTCGTCTATTAGCTGCCACTGAAGGTGGCTCCCCTTCCTGCTCGGGTGGCGCTCGGCGGTCTATTAGCTGCCACTGAAGGTGGCTCCCCTTCCTGCTCGGGTGGCGCTCGGCGGTCTATTAGCTGCCACTGAAGGTGGCTCCCCTTCCTGCTCGGGTGGCGCTCGGAGGTCGTAGTGGCCGGTCTATTAGCTGCCACTGAAGGTGGCTCCCCTTCCTGCTCGGGTGGTGCTCGGCGGTCTATTAGCTGCCACTGAGGGTGGCTCCCCTTCCTGCTCGGTTGGCACTCGGCGGTCGTCGTTGGTCTATTAGCTGCCACTGAAGTAGGCTCCCCTTCCTGCTCGGGTGGCGCTCGGCGGTCTATTAGCTGCCACTGAAGGTGGCTCCCCTTCCAGCTCGGGAGGCGCTCGGCGGTCGTGGCCGGTCTATTCGCTGCCACTGAAGGTGGCTCCCCTTCCTGCTCGGGTGGCGCTTGGAGGTCTATTAGCTGCCACTGAAGGTGGCTCCCCTTCCTGCTCGGGTGGCGCTCGGCGGTCTATTAGCTGCCACTGAAGGTGGCTCCCCTTCCTGCTCGGGTGGCGCTCGGCGGTCTATTAGCTGCCACTGAAGGTGGCTCCCCTTCCAGCTCGGGTGGCGCTCGGCGGTCGTGGCCGGTCTATTAGCTGCCACTGAAGGTGGCTCCCCTTCCTGCTCGGGTGGCGCTTGGAGGTCTATTAGCTGCCACTGAAGGTGGCTCCCCTTCCTGCTCGGGTGGCGCTCGGCGGTCTATTAGCTGCCACTGAAGGTGGCTCCCCTTCCTGTTCGGGTGGCGCTCGGCGGTCTATTAGCTGCCACTGAAGGTGGCTCCCCTTCCTGCTCGGGTGGCGCTCGGCGTTCTATTAGCTGCTACTGAAGGTGGCTCCCCTTCCTGCTCGGGTGGCGCTCGGCGGTCTATTAGCTGCCACTGAAGGTGGCTCCCCTTCCTGCTCGGGTGGCGCTCGGAGGTCGTAGTGGCCGGTCTATTAGCTGCCACTGAAGGTGGCTCCCCTTCCTGCTCGGGTGGCGCTCTGCGGTCTATTAGCTGCCACTGAAGGTGGCTCCCCTTCCTGCTCGGGTGGAGCTCGGCGTTTGTCGTTGTTCTATTAGCTGACACTGAAGCTGGCTCCCCTTCCTGCTCGGGTGGCGCTCTGCGATCTATTAGCTGCCACTGAAGGTGGCTCCCCTTCCTGCTCTGGTGGCGCTCGGCGGTCTATTAGCTGCCACTGAAGGTGGCTCCCCTTCCTGCTCGGGTGGCGCTCGGAGGTCGTAGTGGCCGGTCTATTAGCTGCCACTGAAGGTGGCTCCCCTTCCTGCTCGGGTGGCGCTCTGCGGTCTATTAGCTGCCACTGAAGGTGGCTCCCCTTCCTGCTCGGGTGGAGCTCGGCGGTTGTCGTTGTTCTATTAGCTGCCAATGAAGGTGGCTCCCCTTCCTGCTCGGGTGGCGCTCGGCGGTCTATTAGCTGCCACTGAAAGTGGCTCCCCTTCCTGCTCGGGTGGCGCTCGGCGGTCTATTAGCTGCCACTGAAGGTGGCTGCCCTTCCTGCTCGGGTGGAGCTCGGCGGTCGTCGTTGGTCTATTAGCTGCCACTGAAGGTGGCTCCCCTTCCTGCTCGGGTGGCGCTCGGCGTTCTATTAGCTGCCACTGAAGGTGGCTCCCCTTCCTGCTCGGTTGGCGCTCGGCGGTCTATTAGCTGCCACTGAAGGTGGCTCCCCTTCCTGCTCGGGTGGCGCTTGGCGGTCTATTAGCTGCCACTGAAGGTGGCTCCCCTTCCTGCTCGGGTGGCGCTCTGCGTTCTATTAGCTGCCACTGAAGGTGGCTCCCCTTCCTGCTCTGGTGGCGCTCGGCGGTCTATTAGCTGCCACTGAAGGTGGCTCCCCTTCCTGCTCGGGTGGCGCTCGGAGGTCGTAGTGGCCGGTCTATTAGCTGCCACTGAAGGTGGCTCCCCTTCCTGCTCGGGTGGCGCTCGGCGGTCTATTAGCTGCCACTGAAGGTGGCTCCCCTTCCTGCTCGGGTGGAGCTCGGCGGTTGTCGTTGGTCTATTAGCTGCCACTGAAGGTGGCTCCCCTTCCTGCTCGGGTGGCGCTCGGCGGTCTATTAGCTGCCACTGAAGGTGGCTCCCCTTCCTGCTCGGGTGGCGCTCGGCGTTCTATTAGCTGCCACTGAAGGTGGCTCCCCTTCCTGCTCGGGTGGCGCTCGGCGGTCTGTTAGCTGCCACTGAAGGTGGCTCCCCTTCCTGCTCTGGTGGCGCTCGGCGGTCTATTAGCTGCCACTGAAGGTGGCTCCCCTTCCTGCTCGGGTGGCGCTCGGCGGTCTATTAGCTGCCACTGAAGATGGCTCCCCTTCCTGCTCGGGTGGCGCTCGGAGGTCTTAGTGGCCGGTCTATTAGCTGCCACTGAAGGTGGCTCCCCTTCCTGCTCGGTTGGCGCTCGGCGGTCTATTAGCTGCCACTGAAGGTGGCTCCCCTTCCAGCTCGGGTGGCGTTCGGCGTTCTATTAGCTGCCACTGAAGGTGGCTCCCCTTCCTGCTCGGGTGGAGCTCGGCGGTTGTCGTTGGTCTATTAGCTGCCACTGAAGGTGGCTCCCCTTCCTGCTCGGGTGGCGCTCGGCGGTCTATTAGCTGCCACTGGAGGTGGCTCCCCTTCCTGCTCGGGTGGCGCTCGGCGTTCTATTAGCTGCCACTGAAGCTGGCTCCCCTTCCTGCTCGGGTGGCGCTCGGCGGTCTGTTAGCTGCCACTGAAGGTGGCTCCCCTTCCTGCTCTGGTGGCGCTCGACGGTCTATTAGCTGCCACTGAAGGTGGCTCCCCTTCCTGCTCGGTTGGCGCTCGGCGTTCTTTTAGCTGCCACTGAAGGTGGCTCCCCTTCCTGCTCGGGTGGCGCTCGGAGGTCTTAGTGGCCGGTCTATTAGCTGCCACTGAAGGTGGCTCCCCTTCCTGCTCGGGTGGCGCTCGGAGGTCTTAGTGGCCGGTCTATTAGCTGCCACTGAAGGTGGCTCCCCTTCCTGCTCGGTTGGCGCTCGGCGGTCTATTAGCTGCCACTGAAGGTGGCTCCCCTTCCTGCTCGGGTGGCGCTCGGCATTCTATTAGCTGCCACTGCAGGTGGCTCCCCTTCCTGCTCGGGTGGCGCTCGGCGGTCTATTAGCTGCCACTGAAGGTGGCTCCCCTTTCTGCTCGGGTGGCGCTCGGAGGTCGTAGTGGCCGGTCTATTAGCTGCCACTGAAGGTGGTTCCCCTTCCTGCTCGGGTGGTGCTCGGCGGTCTATTAGCTGCCACTGAAGGTGGCTCCCCTTCCTGCTCGGGTGGCGCTCGGCGGTCTATTAGCTGCCACTGAAGGTGGCTCCCCTTCCTGCTCGGGTGGAGCTCGGCGGTCGTCGTTGGTCTATTAGCTGCCACTGAAGGTGGCTCCACTTCCTGCTCGGGTGGCGCTCGGCGTTCTATTAGCTGCCACTGAAGGTGGCTCCCCTTCCTGCTCGGGTGGCGCTCGGCGGTCTATTAGCTGCCACTGAAGGTGGCTCCCCTTCCTGCTCGGGTGGCGCTCGGCGGTCTATTAGCTGCCACTGAAGGTGGCTCCCCTTCCTGCTCGGGTGGCGCTCGGCGTTCTATTAGCTGCCACTGAAGGTGGCTCCCCTTCCTGCTCGGGTGGCGCTCGGCGGTCTATTAGCTGCCACTGAAGGTGGCTCCCCTTCCTGCTCGGGTGGCGCTCGGTGGTCCATTAGCTGCCACTGAAGGTGGCTCCCCTTCCTGCTCGGGTGGCGCTCGGCGTTCTATTAGCTGCCACTGAAGGTGGCTCCCCTTCCTGCTCGGGTGGCGCTCGGAGGTCGTAGTGGCCGGTCTATTAGCTGCCACTGAAGGTGGCTCCCCTTCCTGCTCGGGTGGCGCTCGGCGGTCTATTAGCTGCCACTGAAGGTGGCTCCCCTTCCTGCTCGGGTGGAGCTCGGCGGTTGTCGTTGGTCTATTAGCTGCCACTGAAGGTGGCTCCCCTTCCTGCTCGGGTGGCGCTCGGAGGTCGTAGTGGCCGGTCTATTAGCTGCCACTGAAGGTGGCTCCCCTTCCTGCTTGGGTGGCGCTCGGCGGTCTATTAGCTGCCACTGAAGGTGGCTCCCCTTCCTTCTCGGGTGGCGCTCGGCGTTCTATTAGCTGCCACTGAAGGTGGCTCCCCTTCCTGCTCGGGTGGCGCTCGGCGGTCTGTTAGCTGCCACTGAAGGTGGCTCCCCTTCCTGCTCTGGTGGCGCTCGGCGGTCTATTAGCTGCCACTGAAGGTGGCTCCCCTCCCAGCTCGGGTGGCGCTCGGCGGTCTATTAGCTGCCACTGAAGGTGGCTCCCCTTCCTGCTCGGGTGGCGCTCGGAGGTCTTAGTGGCCGGTCTATTAGCTGCCACTGAAGGTGGCTCCCCTTCCTGCTCGGTTGGCACTCGGCGGTCTATTAGCTGCCACTGAAGGTGGCTCCCCTTCCTGCTCGGGTGGCGCTCGGCGTTCTATTAGCTGCCACTGAAGGTGGCTCCCCTTCCTGCTCGGGTGGAGCTCGGCGGTTGTCGTTGGTCTATTAGCTGCCACTGAAGGTGGCTCACCTTCCTGCTCGGGTGGCGCTCGGCGGTCTATTAGCTGCCACTGAAGGTGGCTCCCCTTCCTGCTCGGGTGGCGCTCGGCGTTCTATTAGCTGCCACTGAAGGTGGCTCCCCTTCCTGCTCGGGTGGCGCTCGGCGGTCTGTTAGCTGCCACTGAAGGTGGCTCCCCTTCCTGCTCGGGTGGCGCTCGGCGGTCAATTAGCTGCCACTGAAGGTAGCTCCCCTTCCTGCTCGGGTGGCGCTCGGCGGTCTATTAGCTGCCACTGAAGGTGGCTCCACTTCCTGCTCGGGTGGCGCTCGGCAGTCGTGGCCGGTCTATTAGCTGCCACTGAAGGTGGCTCCCCTTCCTGCTCGGGTGGCGCTCTGCGTTCTATTAGCTGCCACTGAAGGTGGTTCCCCTTCCTGCTCGGGTGGCGCTCGGAGGTCGTAGTGGCCGGTCTATTAGCTGCCACTGAAGGTGGCTCCACTTCCTGCTCGGGTGGCGCTCGGCAGTCGTGGCCGGTCTATTAGCTGCCACTGAAGGTGGCTCCCCTTCCTGCTCGGGTGGCGCTCTGCGTTCTATTAGCTGCCACTGAAGGTGGTTCCCCTTCCTGCTCGGGTGGCGCTCGGAGGTCGTAGTGGCCGGTCTATTAGCTGCCACTGAAGGTGGCTCCCCTTCCTGCTCGGGTGGTGCTCGGCGGTCTATTAGCTGCCACTGAAGGTGGCTCCCCTTCCTGCTCGGGTGGCGCTCGGCGGTCTATTAGCTGCCACTGAAGGTGGCTCCCCTTCCTGCTCGGGTGGAGCTCGGCGGTCGTCGTTGGTCTATTAGCTGCCACTGAAGGTGGCTCCACTTCCTGCTCGGGTGGCGCTCGGCGGTCTATTAGCTGCCACTGAAGGTGGCTCCCCTTCCTGCTCGGGTGGCGCTCGGCGGTCTATTAGCTGCCACTGAAGGTGGCTCCCCTTCCTGCTCGGGTGGCGCTCTGCGTTCTATTAGCTGCCACTGAAGGTGGCTCCCCTTCCTGCTCGGGTGGCGCTCGGCGGTCTATTAGCTGCCACTGAAGGTGGCTCCCCTTCCTGCTCGGGTGGCGCTCGGTGGTCCATTAGCTGCCACTGAAGGTGGCTCCCCTTCCTGCTCGGGTGGCGCTCGGCGTTCTATTAGCTGCCACTGAAGGTGGCTCCCCTTCCTGCTCGGGTGGCGCTCGGAGGTCGTAGTGGCCGGTCTATTAGCTGCCACTGAAGGTGGCTCCCCTTCCTGCTCGGGTGGCGCTCGGCGGTCTATTAGCTGCCACTGAAGGTGGCTCCCCTTCCTGCTCGGGTGGAGCTCGGCGGTTGTCGTTGGTCTATTAGCTGCCACTGAAGGTGGCTCCCCTTCCTGCTCGGGTGGCGCTCGGAGGTCGTAGTGGCCGGTCTATTAGCTGCCACTGAAGGTGGCTCCCCTTCCTGCTCGGGTGGCGCTCGGCGGTCTATTAGCTGCCACTGAAGGTGGCTCCCCTTCCTTCTCGGGTGGCGCTCGGCGTTCTATTAGCTGCCACTGAAGGTGGCTCCCCTTCCTGCTCGGGTGGCGCTCGGCGGTCTGTTAGCTGCCACTGAAGGTGGCTCCCCTTCCTGCTCTGGTGGCGCTCGGCGGTCTATTAGCTGCCACTGAAGGTGGCTCCCCTTCCAGCTCGGGTGGCGCTCGGCGGTCTATTAGCTGCCACTGAAGGTGGCTCCCCTTCCTGCTCGGGTGGCGCTCGGAGGTCTTAGTGGCCGGTCTATTAGCTGCCACTGAAGGTGGCTCCCCTTCCTGCTCGGTTGGCACTCGGCGGTCTATTAGCTGCCACTGAAGGTGGCTCCCCTTCCTGCTCGGGTGGCGCTCGGCGTTCTATTAGCTGCCACTGAAGGTGGCTCCCCTTCCTGCTCGGGTGGAGCTCGGCGGTTGTCGTTGGTCTATTAGCTGCCACTAAAGGTGGCTCCCCTTCCTGCTCGGGTGGCGCTCAGCGGTCTATTAGCTGCCACTGAAGGTGGCTCCCCTTCCTGCTCGGGTGGCGCTCGGTGGTCCATTAGCTGCCACTGAAGGTGGCTCCCCTTCCTGCTCGGGTGGCGCTCGGCGTTCTATTAGCTGCCACTGAAGGTGGCTCCCCTTCCTGCTCGGGTGGCGCTCGGAGGTCGTAGTGGCCGTTCTATTAGCTGCCACTGAAGGTGGCTCCCCTTCCTGCTCGGGTGGCGCTCGGCGTTCTATTAGCTGCCACTGAAGGTGGCTCCCCTTCCTGCTCGGGTGGAGCTCGGCGGTTGTCGTTGGTCTATTAGCTGCCACTGAAGGTGGCTCACCTTCCTGCTCGGGTGGCGCTCGGCGGTCTATTAGCTGCCACTGAAGGTGGCTCCCCTTCCTGCTCGGGTGGCGCTCGGCGTTCTATTAGCTGCCACTGAAGGTGGCTCCCCTTCCTGCTCGGGTGGCGCTCGGCGGTCTGTTAGCTGCCACTGAAGGTGGCTCCCCTTCCTGCTCGGGTGGCGCTCGGCGGTCAATTAGCTGCCACTGAAGGTAGCTCCCCTTCCTGCTCGGGTGGCGCTCGGCGGTCTATTAGCTGCCACTGAAGGTGGCTCCACTTCCTGCTCGGGTGGCGCTCGGCAGTCGTGGCCGGTCTATTAGCTGCCACTGAAGGTGGCTCCCCTTCCTGCTCGGGTGGCGCTCTGCGTTCTATTAGCTGCCACTGAAGGTGGTTCCCCTTCCTGCTCGGGTGGCGCTCGGAGGTCGTAGTGGCCGGTCTATTAGCTGCCACTGAAGGTGGCTCCCCTTCCTGCTCGGGTAGCGCTCGGAGGTCGTAGTGGCCGGTCTATTAGCTGCCACTGAAGGTGGCTCCCCTTCCTGCTCGGGTGGCGCTCTGCGTTCTATTAGCTGCCACTGAAGGTGGCTCCCCTTCCTGCTCGGGTGGCGCTCGGCGGTCTATTAGCTGCCACTGAAGGTGGCTCCCCTTCCTGCTCGGGTGGCGCTCGGCGGTCTATTAGCTGCCACTGAAGGTGGCTCCCCTTCCTGCTCGGGTGGCCTCGGCGTTCTATTAGCTGCCACTGATGGTGGCTCCCCTTCCTGCTCGGGTGGCGCTCGGCGGTCTATTAGCTGCCACTGAAGGTGGCTCCCCTTCCTGCTCGGGTGGCGCTCGGAGGTCGTAGTGGCCGGTCTATTAGCTGCCACTGAAGGTGGCTCCCCTTCCTGCTCGGGTGGCGCTCGGAGGTCGTAGTGGCCGGTCTATTAGCTGCCACTGAAGGTGGCTCCCCTTCCTGCTCGGGTGGCGCTCGGTGGTCTATTAGCTGCCACTGAAGGTGGCTCCCCTTCCTGCTCGGGTGGCGCTCGGCGGTCTATTAGCTGCCACTGAGGGTGGCTCCCCTTCCTGCTCGGGTGGCGCTCGGCGGTCTATTAGCTGCCACTGAAGGTGGCTCCCCTTCCTGCTCGGGCGGCGCTCAGCGGTTTATTAGCTGCCACTGAAGGTGCCTCCCCTTCCTGCTCGGGTGGCGCTCGGCAGTCGTGGCCGGTCTATTTGCTGCCACTGAAGGTGGCTCCCCTTCCTGCTCGGGTGGCGCTCGGCGGTCTATTAGCTGCCACTGAAGGTGGCTCCCCTTCCTGCTCGGGTGGCGCTCAGCGGTCTATTAGCTGCCACTGAAGGTGGCTCCCCTTCCTGCTCAGGTGGCGCTCGGCGGTCGTGGCCGGTCTATTAGCTACCACTGAAGGTGGCTCCCCTTCCTGCTCGGTTGGCGCTTGGAGGTCTGTTAGCTGCCACTGAAGGTGGCTCCCCTTCCTGCTCGGGTGGCGCTCGGAGGTCTATTAGCTGCACTGAAGGTGGCTCCCTTTTCTGCTCGGGTGGTGCTCGGCGGTCTATTAGCTGCCACTGAAGGTGGCTCCCCTTCCTGCTTGGGTGGCTCTCGGAGGTCTATTAGCTGCCACTGAAGGTGGCTCCCCTTCCTGCTCGGGTGGTGCTCGGCGGTCTATTAGCTGCCACTGAAGGTGGCTCCCCTTCCTGCTCGGGTGGCGCTCGGCGGTCGTCGTGGCCGGTCTATTAGCTGCCACTGAAGGTGGCTCCCCTTCCTGCTCGGGTGGCGCTCGGTGGTCCATTAGCTGCCACTGAAGGTGGCTCCCCTTCCTGCTCGGGTGGCGCTCGGCGTTCTATTAGCTGCCACTGAAGGTGGCTCCCCTTCCTGCTCGGGTGGCGCTCGGAGGTCGTAGTGGCCGTTCTATTAGCTGCCACTGAAGGTGGCTCCCCTTCCTGCTCGGGTGGCGCTCGGCGGTCTATTAGCTGCCACTGAAGGTGGCTCCCCTTCCTGCTCGGGTGGAGCTCGGCGGTTGTCGTTGGTCTATTAGCTGCCACTGAAGGTGGCTCCCCTTCCTGCTCGGGTGGCGCTCGGCGGTCTATTAGCTGCCACTGAAGGTGGCTCCCCTTCCTTCTCGGGTGGCGCTCGGCGTTCTATTAGCTGCCACTGAAGGTGGCTCCCCTTCCTGCTCGGGTGGCGCTCGGCGGTCTGTTAGCTGCCACTGAAGGTGGCTCCCCTTCCTGCTCTGGTGGCGCTCGGCGGTCTATTAGCTGCCACTGAAGGTGGCTCCCCTTCCAGCTCGGGTGGCGCTCGGCGGTCTATTAGCTGCCACTGAAGGTGGCTCCCCTTCCTGCTCGGGTGGCGCTCGGCGGTCTATTAGCTGCCACTGAAGGTGGCTCCCCTTCCTGCTCGGGTGGCCTCGGCGTTCTATTAGCTGCCACTGATGGTGGCTCCCCTTCCTGCTCGGGTGGCGCTCGGCGGTCTATTAGCTGCCACTGAAGGTGGCTCCCCTTCCTGCTCGGGTGGCGCTTGGAGGTCGTAGTGGCCGGTCTATTAGCTGCCACTGAAGGTGGCTCCCCTTCCTGCTCGGGTGGCGCTCGGAGGTCGTAGTGGCCGGTCTATTAGCTGCCACTGAAGGTGGCTCCCCTTCCTGCTCGGGTGGCGCTCGGTGGTCTATTAGCTGCCACTGAAGGTGGCTCCCCTTCCTGCTCGGGTGGCGCTCGGCGGTCTATTAGCTGCCACTGAGGGTGGCTCCCCTTCCTGCTCGGGTGGCGCTCGGCGGTCTATTAGCTGCCACTGAAGGTGGCTCCCCTTCCTGCTCGGGCGGCGCTCGGCGGTTTATTAGCTGCCACTGAAGGTGCCTCCCCTTCCTGCTCGGGTGGCGCTCGGCAGTCGTGGCCGGTCTATTAGCTGCCACTGAAGGTGGCTCCCCTTCCTGCTCGGGTGGCGCTCGGCGGTCTATTAGCTGCCACTGAAGGTGGCTCCCCTTCCTGCTCGGGTGGCGCTCAGCGGTCTATTAGCTGCCACTGAAGGTGGCTCCCCTTCCTGCTCAGGTGGCGCTCGGCGGTCGTGGCCGGTCTATTAGCTACCACTGAAGGTGGCTCCCCTTCCTGCTCGGTTGGCGCTTGGAGGTCTGTTAGCTGCCACTGAAGGTGGCTCCCCTTCCTGCTCGGGTGGCGCTCGGAGGTCTATTAGCTGCACTGAAGGTGGCTCCCTTTCCTGCTCGGGTGGTGCTCGGCGGTCTATTAGCTGCCACTGAAGGTGGCTCCCCTTCCTGCTTGGGTGGCTCTCGGAGGTCTATTAGCTGCCACTGAAGGTGGCTCCCCTTCCTGCTCGGGTGGTGCTCGGCGGTCTATTAGCTGCCACTGAAGGTGGCTCCCCTTCCTGCTCGGGTGGCGCTCGGTGGTCCATTAGCTGCCACTGAAGGTGGCTCCCCTTCCTGCTCGGGTGGCGCTCGGCGTTCTATTAGCTGCCACTGAAGGTGGCTCCCCTTCCTGCTCGGGTGGCGCTCGGAGGTCGTAGTGGCCGTTCTATTAGCTGCCACTGAAGGTGGCTCCCCTTCCTGCTCGGGTGGCGCTCGGCGGTCTATTAGCTGCCACTGAAGGTGGCTCCCCTTCCTGCTCGGGTGGAGCTCGGCGGTTGTCGTTGGTCTATTAGCTGCCACTGAAGGTGGCTCCCCTTCCTGCTCGGGTGGCGCTCGGCGGTCTATTAGCTGCCACTGAAGGTGGCTCCCCTTCCTTCTCGGGTGGCGCCTGGCGTTCTATTAGCTGCCACTGAAGGTGGCTCCCCTTCCTGCTCGGGTGGCGCTCGGCGGTCTGTTAGCTGCCACTGAAGGTGGCTCCCCTTCCTGCTCTGGTGGCGCTCGGCGGTCTATTAGCTGCCACTGAAGGTGGCTCCCCTTCCAGCTCGGGTGGCGCTCGGCGGTCTATTAGCTGCCACTGAAGGTGGCTCCCCTTCCTGCTCGGGTGGCGCTCGGAGGTCTTAGTGGCCGGTCTATTAGCTGCCACTAAAGGTGGCTCCCCTTCCTGCTCGGTTGGCACTCGGCGGTCTATTAGCTGCCACTGAAGGTGGCTCCCCTTCCTGCTCGGGTGGCGCTCGGCGTTCTATTAGCTGCCACTGAAGGTGGCTCCCCTTCCTGCTCGGGTGGAGCTCGGCGGTTGTCGTTGGTCTATTAGCTGCCACTGAAGGTGGCTCACCTTCCTGCTCGGGTGGCGCTCGGCGGTCTATTAGCTGCCACTGAAGGTGGCTCCCCTTCCTGCTCGGGTGGCGCTCGGCGTTCTATTAGCTGCCACTGAAGGTGGCTCCCCTTCCTGCTCGGGTGGCGCTCGGCGGTCTGTTAGCTGCCACTGAAGGTGGCTCCCCTTCCTGCTCGGGTGGCGCTCGGCGGTCTATTAGCTGCCACTGAAGGTAGCTCCCCTTCCTGCTCGGGTGGCGCTCGGCGGTCTATTAGCTGCCACTGAAGGTGGCTCCACTTCCTGCTCGGGTGGCGCTCGGCAGTCGTGGCCGGTCTATTAGCTGCCACTGAAGGTGGCTCACCTTCCTGCTCGGGTGGCGCTCTGCGTTCTATTAGCTGCCACTGAAGGTGGCTCCCCTTCCTGCTCGGGTGGCGCTCGGAGGTCGTAGTGGCCGGTCTATTAGCTGCCACTGAAGGTGGCTCCCCTTCCTGCTCGGGTAGCGCTCGGAGGTCGTAGTGGCCGGTCTATTAGCTGCCACTGAAGGTGGCTCCCCTTCCTGCTCGGGTGGCGCTCGGCGGTCTATTAGCTGCCACTGAAGGTGGCTCCCCTTCCTGCTCGGGTGGCGCTCTGCGTTCTATTAGCTGCCACTGAAGGTGGCTCCCCTTCCTGCTCGGGTGGCGCTCGGCGGTCTATTAGCTGCCACTGAAGGTGGCTCCCCTTCCTGCTCGGGTGGCGCTCGGCGGTCTATTAGCTGCCACTGAAGGTGGCTCCCCTTCCTGCTCGGGTGGCCTCGGCGTTCTATTAGCTGCCACTGATGGTGGCTCCCCTTCCTGCTCGGGTGGCGCTCGGCGGTCTATTAGCTGCCACTGAAGGTGGCTCCCCTTCCTGCTCGGGTGGCGCTCGGAGGTCGTAGTGGCCGGTCTATTAGCTGCCACTGAAGGTGGCTCCCCTTCCTGCTCGGGTGGCGCTCGGAGGTCGTAGTGGCCGGTCTATTAGCTGCCACTGAAGGTGGCTCCCCTTCCTGCTCGGGTGGCGCTCGGTGGTCTATTAGCTGCCACTGAAGGTGGCTCCCCTTCCTGCTCGGGTGGCGCTCGGCGGTCTATTAGCTGCCACTGAGGGTGGCTCCCCTTCCTGCTCGGGTGGCGCTCGGCGGTCTATTAGCTGCCACTGAAGGTGGCTCCCCTTCCTGCTCGGGCGGCGCTCGGCGGTTTATTAGCTGCCACTGAAGGTGCCTCCCCTTCCTGCTCGGGTGGCGCTCGGCAGTCGTGGCCGGTCTATTAGCTGCCACTGAAGGTGGCTCCCCTTCCTGCTCGGGTGGCGCTCGGCGGTCTATTAGCTGCCACTGAAGGTGGCTCCCCTTCCTGCTCGGGTGGCGCTCAGCGGTCTATTAGCTGCCACTGAAGGTGGCTCCCCTTCCTGCTCAGGTGGCGCTCGGCGGTCGTGGCCGGTCTATTAGCTACCACTGAAGGTGGCTCCCCTTCCTGCTCGGTTGGCGCTTGGAGGTCTGTTAGCTGCCACTGAAGGTGGCTCCCCTTCCTGCTCGGGTGGCGCTCGGAGGTCTATTAGCTGCACTGAAGGTGGCTCCCTTTCCTGCTCGGGTGGTGCTCGGCGGTCTATTAGCTGCCACTGAAGGTGGCTCCCCTTCCTGCTTGGGTGGCTCTCGGAGGTCTATTAGCTGCCACTGAAGGTGGCTCCCCTTCCTGCTCGGGTGGTGCTCGGCGGTCTATTAGCTGCCACTGAAGGTGGCTCCCCTTCCTGCTCGGGTGGCGCTCGGCGGTCGTCGTGGCCGGTCTATTAGCTGCCACTGAAGGTGGCTCCCCTTCCTGCTCGGGTGGCGCTCGGCGGTCATCGTTGGTCTATTAGCTGCCACTGAAGGTGGCTACCCTTACTGCTCGGGTGGCGCTCGGTGGTCTATTAGCTGCCACTGAAGGTGGCTCCCCTTCCTGCTCGGGTGGCGCTCGGCGTTCTATTAGCTGCCACTGAAGGTGGCTCCCCTTCCTGCTCGGGTGGAGCTCGGCGGTTGTCGTTGGTCTATTAGCTGCCACTGAAGGTGGCTCACCTTCCTGCTCGGGTGGCGCTCGGCGGTCTATTAGCTGCCACTGAAGGTGGCTCCCCTTCCTGCTCGGGTGGCGCTCGGCGTTCTATTAGCTGCCACTGAAGGTGGCTCCCCTTCCTGCTCGGGTGGCGCTCGGCGGTCTGTTAGCTGCCACTGAAGGTGGCTCCCCTTCCTGCTCGGGTGGCGCTCGGCGGTCTATTAGCTGCCACTGAAGGTAGCTCCCCTTCCTGCTCGGGTGGCGCTCGGTGGTCTATTAGCTGCCACTGAAGGTGGCTCCACTTCCTGCTCGGGTGGCGCTCGGCAGTCGTGGCCGGTCTATTAGCTGCCACTGAAGGTGGCTCCCCTTCCTGCTCGGGTGGCGCTCTGCGTTCTATTAGCTGCCACTGAAGGTGGCTCCCCTTCCTGCTCGGGTGGCGCTCGGAGGTCGTAGTGGCCGGTCTATTAGCTGCCACTGAAGGTGGCTCCCCTTCCTGCTCGGGTAGCGCTCGGAGGTCGTAGTGGCCGGTCTATTAGCTGCCACTGAAGGTGGCTCCCCTTCCTGCTCGGGTGGCGCTCGGCGGTCTATTAGCTGCCACTGAAGGTGGCTCCCCTTCCTGCTCGGGTGGCGCTCTGCGTTCTATTAGCTGCCACTGAAGGTGGCTCCCCTTCCTGCTCGGGTGGCGCTCGGCGGTCTATTAGCTGCCACTGAAGGTGGCTCCCCTTCCTGCTCGGGTGGCGCTCGGCGGTCTATTAGCTGCCACTGAAGGTGGCTCCCCTTCCTGCTCGGGTGGCCTCGGCGTTCTATTAGCTGCCACTGATGGTGGCTCCCCTTCCTGCTCGGGTGGCGCTCGGCGGTCTATTAGCTGCCACTGAAGGTGGCTCCCCTTCCTGCTCGGGTGGCGCTCGGAGGTCGTAGTGGCCGGTCTATTAGCTGCCACTGAAGGTGGCTCCCCTTCCTGCTCGGGTGGCGCTCGGAGGTCGTAGTGGCCGGTCTATTAGCTGCCACTGAAGGTGGCTCCCCTTCCTGCTCGGGTGGCGCTCGGTGGTCTATTAGCTGCCACTGAAGGTGGCTCCCCTTCCTGCTCGGGTGGCGCTCGGCGGTCTATTAGCTGCCACTGAGGGTGGCTCCCCTTCCTGCTCGGGTGGCGCTCGGCGGTCTATTAGCTGCCACTGAAGGTGGCTCCCCTTCCTGCTCGGGCGGCGCTCGGCGGTTTATTAGCTGCCACTGAAGGTGCCTCCCCTTCCTGCTCGGGTGGCGCTCGGCAGTCGTGGCCGGTCTATTAGCTGCCACTGAAGGTGGCTCCCCTTCCTGCTCGGGTGGCGCTCGGCGGTCTATTAGCTGCCACTGAAGGTGGCTCCCCTTCCTGCTCGGGTGGCGCTCAGCGGTCTATTAGCTGCCACTGAAGGTGGCTCCCCTTCCTGCTCAGGTGGCGCTCGGCGGTCGTGGCCGGTCTATTAGCTACCACTGAAGGTGGCTCCCCTTCCTGCTCGGTTGGCGCTTGGAGGTCTGTTAGCTGCCACTGAAGGTGGCTCCCCTTCCTGCTCGGGTGGCGCTCGGAGGTCTATTAGCTGCACTGAAGGTGGCTCCCTTTCCTGCTCGGGTGGTGCTCGGCGGTCTATTAGCTGCCACTGAAGGTGGCTCCCCTTCCTGCTTGGGTGGCTCTCGGAGGTCTATTAGCTGCCACTGAAGGTGGCTCCCCTTCCTGCTCGGGTGGTGCTCGGCGGTCTATTAGCTGCCACTGAAGGTGGCTCCCCTTCCTGCTCGGGTGGCGCTCGGCGGTCGTCGTGGCCGGTCTATTAGCTGCCACTGAAGGTGGCTCCCCTTCCTGCTCGGGTGGCGCTCGGCGGTCATCGTTGGTCTATTAGCTGCCACTGAAGGTGGCTACCCTTACTGCTCGGGTGGCGCTCGGTGGTCTATTAGCTGCCACTGAAGGTGGCTCCCCTTCCTGCTCGGTTGGCGCTCAGCGTTCTATTAGCTGCCACTGAAGGTGGCTCCCCTTCCTGCTCGGGTGGCGCTCGGCAGTCTATTAGCTGCCACTGAAGGTGGCTCCCCTTCCTGCTCGGGTGGCGTTCGGCGGTCTATTAGCTGCCACTGAAGGTGGCTCCCCTTCCTGCTGCGGTGGCGCTCGGCGTTCTATTAGCTGCCACTGAAGGTGGCTCCCCTTCCTGCTCGGGTGGCACTCAGCGGTCTATTAGCTGCCACTGAAAGTGGCTCCCCTTCCTGCTCGGGTGGCGCTCGGAGGTCGTAGTGGCCGGTCTTTAGCTGCCACTGAAGGTGGCTCCCCTTCCTGCTCGGGTGGCGCTCGGCGGTCTATTAGCTGCCACTGAAGGTGGCTCCCCTTCCTGCTCGGGTGGCGCTCGGTGTTCTATTAGCTGCCACTGAAGGTGGCTCCCCTTCCTGCTCGGGTGGCGCTCGGCGGTCTATTAGCTGCCACTGAAGGTGGCTCCCCTTCCTGCTCGGGTGGTGCTCGGCAGTCGTGGCCGGTCTATTAGCTGCCACTGAAGGTGGCTCCCCTTCCTGCTCGGGTGGCGCTCGGCGGTCTATTAGCTGCCACTGAAGGTGGCTCCCCTTCCTGCTCGGGTGGCGCTCGGCGTTCTATTAGCTGCCACTGAAGGTGGCTCCCCTTCCTGCTCTGGTGGCGCTCGGCGGTCTATTAGCTGCCACTGAAGGTGGCTCCCCTTCCTGCTCGGGTGGCGCTCGGAGGTCGTAGTGGCCGGTCTATTAGCTGCCACTGAAGATGGCTCCCCTTCCTGCTCGGGTGGCGCTCGGCGGTCTATTAGCTGCCACTGAAGGTGGCTCCCCTTCCTGCTCGGGTGGAGCTCGGCGGTTGTCGTTGGTCTATTAGCTGCCACTGAAGGTGGCTCCCCTTTCTGCTCGGGTGGAGCTCGGCGGTCTATTAGCTGCCACTGAAGGTGGCTCCCCTTCCTGCTCGGGTGGCGCTCGGCGTTCTATTAGCTGCCACTGAAGGTGGCTCCCCTTCCTGCTCGGGTGGCGCTCGGCGGTCTGTTAGCTGCCACTGAAGGTGGCTCCCCTTCCTGCTCTGGTGGCGCTCGGCGGTCTATTAGCTGCCACTGAAGGTGGCTCCCCTTCCTGCTCGGGTGGCGCTAGGAGGTCGTAGTGGCCGGTCTATTAGCTGCCACTGAAGGTGGCTCCCCTTCCTGCTCGGGTGGCGCTCGGAGGTCGTAGTGGCCGGTCTATTAGCTGCCACTGAAGGTGGCTCCCCTTCCTGCTCGGGTGGCGCTCGGCGGTCTATTAGCTGCCACTGAAGGTGGCTCCCCTTCCTGCTCGGGTGGCGCTCGGCGGTCTATTAGCTGCCACTGAAGGTGGCTCCCCTTCCTGCTCGGGTGGCGCTCTGCGGTCTATTAGCTGCCACTGAAGGTGGCTCCCCTTCCTGCTCGGGTGGCGCTCGGCGGTCTATTAGCTGCCACTGAAGGTGGCTCCCCTTCCTGCTCGGGTGGCGTTCGGCGGTCTATTAGCTGCCACTGAAGGTGGCTCCCCTTCCTGCTCGGGTGGCGCTCGGCAGTCTATTAGCTGCCACTGAAGGTGGCTCCCCTTCCTGCTCGGGTGGCGCTCGGAGGTCGTAGTGGCCGGTCTATTAGCTGCCACTGAAGGTGGCTCCCCTTCCTGCTCGGGTGGCGTTCGGAGGTCGTAGTGGCCGGTCTATTAGCTGCCACTGATGGTGGCTCCCCTTCCTGCTCGGGTGGCGCTCGGAGGTCGTAGTAGCCGGTCTATTAGCTGCCACTGAAGGTGGCTCCCCTTCCTGCTCGGGTGGCGCTCGGCGGTCTATTAGCTGCCACTGAAGGTGGCTCCCCTTCCTGCTCGGGTGGCGCTCGGAGGTCGCAGTGGCCGGTCTATTAGCAGCCACTGAAGGTGGCTCCCCTTCCTGCTCGGGTGGCGCTCGGAGGTCGTAGTAGCCGGTCTATTAGCTGCCACTGAAGGTGGCTCCCCTTCCTGCTCGGGTGGCGCTCGGCGGTCTATTAGCTGCCACTGAAGGTGGCTCCCCTTCCTGCTCGGGTGGCGCTCGGAGGTCGCAGTGGCCGGTCTATTAGCTGCCACTGAAGGTGGCTCCCCTTCCTGCTCGGGTGGCGCTCGGAGGTCGTAGTGGCCGGTCTATTAGCTGCCACTGAAGGTGGCTCCCCTTCCTGCTCGGGTGGCGCTCGGCGGTCTATTAGCTGCCACTGAAGGTGGCTCCCCTTCCTGCTCGTGTGGCGCTCGGAAGGTCGTCGTCGGTCTATTAGCTGCCACTGAAGGTGGCTCCCCTTCCTGCTCGGGTGGCGCTCGGCGGTCGTGGCCGGTCTATTAGCTGCCACTGAAGGTGGCTCCCCTTCCTGCTCGGGTGGCGCTCGGCGGTCTATTAGCTGCCACTGAAGGTGGCTCCCCTTCCTGCTCGGGTGGCGCTCGGCGGTCTATTAGCTGCCACTGAAGGTGGCTCCCCTTCCTGCTCGGGTGGCGCTCGGAGGTCTTAGTGGCCGGTCTATTAGCTGCCACTGAAGGTGGCTCCCCTTCCTGCTCGGTTGCCGCTCGGCGGTCTATTAGCTGCCACTGAAGGTGGCTCCCCTTCCTGCTCGGGTGGCGCTCGGCGTTCTATTAGCTGCCACTGAAGGTGGCTCCCCTTCCTGCACGGGTGGCGCTCGGCGGTCTATTAGCTGCCACTGAAGGTGGCTCCCCTTCCTGCTCGGGTGGGGCTCGGCGGTCGTAGTGGCCGGTCTATTAGCTGCCACTGAAGGTGGCTCCCCTTCCTGCTCGGGTGGCGCTCGGCGTTCTATTAGCTGCCACTGAAGGTGGCTCCCCTTCCTGCACGGGTGGCGCTCGGCGGTCTATTAGCTGCCACTGAAGGTGGCTCCCCTTCCTGCTCGTGTGGGGCTCGGAGGTCGTAGTGGCCGGTCTATTAGCTGCCACTGAAGGTGGCTCCCCTTCCTGCTCGGGTGGCGCTCGGAGGTCGTAGTGGCCGGTCTATTACCTGCCACTGAAGGTGGCTCCCCTTCCTCCTCGGGTGGCGCTCGGCGGTCTATTAGCTGCCACTGAAGGTGGCTCCCCTTCCTGCTCGGGTGGCGCTCGGCGGTCTATTAGCTGCCACTGAAGGTGGCTCCCCTTCCTGCTCGGGTGGCGCTCGGCGGTCTATTAGCTGCCACTGAAGGTGGCTCCCCTTCCTGCTCGGGTGGCGCTCGGCAGTCGTGGCCGGTCTATTAGCTGCCACTGAAGGTGGCTCCCCTTCCTGCTCGGGTGGCGCTCTGCGTTCTATTAGCTGCCACTGAAGGTGGCTCCCCTTCCTGCTCGGGTGGCGCTCGGCGGTCTATTAGCTGCCACTGAAGGTGGCTCCCCTACCTGCTCGGGTGGCGCTCGGCGTTCTATTAGCTGCCACTGAAGGTGGCTCCCCTTCCTGCTCCGGTGGCGCTCTGCGGTCTATTAGCTGCCACTGAAGGTGGCTCCCCTTCCTGCTCGGGTGGCGCTCGGCGGTCTATTAGCTGCCACTGAAGGTGGCTCCCCTTCCTGCTCGGGTGGCGCTCGGCGGTCTATAAGCTGCCACTGAAGGTGGCTCCCTTTCCTGCTCGGGTGGCGCTCGGCAGTCTATTAGCTGCCACTGAAGGTGGCTCCCCTTCCTGCTCGGGTGGCGCTCGGAGGTCGTAGTGGCCGGTCTATTAGCTGCCACTGAAGGTCGCTCCCCTTCCTGCTCGGGTGGCGCTCGGAGGTCGTAGTGGCCGGTCTATTAGCTGCCACTGAAGGTGGCTCCCCTTCCTGCTCGGCGGTCGTCGTCGGTCTATTAGCTGCCACTGAAGTTGGCTCCCCTTCCTGCTCGGGTGGCGCTCGGCGTTCGTGGCCGGTCTATTAGCTAACACTGAAGGTGGCTCCCCTTCCTGCTCGGGTGGCGCTCGGCGGTCTATTAGCTGCCACTGAAGGTGGCTCCCCTTCCTGCTCGGGTGGCGCTCTGCGGTTTATTAGCTGCCACTGAAGGTGGCTCCCCTTCCTGCTCGGGTGGCGCTCGGCGGTCTATTAGCTGCCACTGAAGGTGGCTCCCCTTCCTGCTCGGGTGGCGCTCGGCGGTCTATTAGCTGCCACTGAAGGTGGCTCCCCTTCCTGCTCAGGTGGCGCTCGGCGTTCTATTAGCTGCCACTGAAGGTGGCTCCCCTTCCTGCTCGAGTGGCGCTCGGCGGTCTATTAGCTGCCACTGAAGGTGGTTCCCCTTCCTACTCGGGTGGCGCTCGGCAGTCTATTAGCTGCCACTGAAGGTGGCTCCCCTTCCTGCTCAGGTGGCGCTCGGAGGTCGTAGTGGCCGGTCTATTAGCTGCCACTGAAGGTGGCTCCCCTTCCTGCTCGGGTGGCGTTCGGAGGTCGTAGTGGCCGGTCTATTAGCTGCCACTGAAGGTGGCTCCCCTTCCTGCTCGGGTGGCGCTCGGCGGTCTATTAGCTGCCACTGAAGGTGGCTCCCCTTCCTGCTCGGGTGGCGCTCGGAGGTCGTAGTGGCCGGTCTATTAGCTGCCACTGAAGGTGGCTCCCCTTCCTGCTCGGGTGGCGCTCGGCGTTCTATTAGCTGCCACTGAAGGTGGCTCCCCTTCCTGCTCGGGTGGCGCTCGGCGGTCTATTAGCTGCCACTGAAGGTGGCTCCCCTTCCTGCTCGGGTGGCGCTCGGCAGTCTATTAGCTGCCACTGAAGGTGGCTCCCCTTCCTGCTCGGGTGGCGCTCGGAGGTCATGGTGGCCGGTCTATTAGCTGCCACTGAAGGTGGCTCCCCTTCCTGCTCGGGTGGCGCTCGGAGGTCGTAGTGGCCGGTCTATTAACTGCCACTGAAGGTGGCTCCCCTTCCTGCTCGGGTGGCGCTCGGCGGTCTATTAGCTGCCACTGAAGGTGGCTCCCCTTCCTGCTCGGGTGGCGCTCGGAGGTCGTAGTGGCCGGTCTATTAGCTGCCACTGAAGGTGGCTCCCCTTCCTGCTCGGGTGGCGCTCGGTGGTCGTAGTGGCCGGTCTATTAGCTGCCACTGAATGTGGCTCCCCTTCCTGCTCGGGTGGCGCTCGGCGGTCTATTAGCTGCCACTGAAGGTGGCTCCCCTTCCTGCTCGTGTGGCGCTCGGAAGGTCGTCGTCGGTCTATTAGCTGCCACTGAAGGTGGCTCCCCTTCCTGCTCGGGTGGCGCTCGGCGGTCGTGGCCGGTCTATTAGCTGCCACTGAAGGTGGCTCCCCTTCCTGCTCGGGTGGCGCTCGGCGGTCTATTAGCTGCCACTGAAGGTGGCTCCCCTTCCTGCTCGGGTGGCGCTCGGCGGTCTATTAGCTGCCACTGAAGGTGGCTCCCCTTCCTGCTCAGGTGGCGCTCGGCGTTCTATTAGCTGCCACTGAAGGTGGCTCCCCTTCCTGCTCGGGTGGCGCTCGGCGGTCTATTAGCTGCCACTGAAGTTGTCTCCCCTTCCTGCTCGGGTGGCGCTCGTTCCTGCTCGGGTCGCGCTCGGAGGTCGTAGTGGCCGGTCTATTAGCTGCCACTGAATGTGGCTCCACTTCCTGCTCGGGTGGCGCTCGGAGGTCGTAGTGGCCGGTCTATTAGCTGCCACTGAAGGTGGCTCCCCTTCCTGCTCGGGTGGCGCTCGGCGGTCTATTACCTGCCACTGAAGGTGGCTCCCCTTCCGACTCGGGTGGTGCTCGGAGGTCGTAGTGGCCGGTCTATTAGCTGCCACTGAAGGTGGCTCCCCTTCCTGCTCGGGTGGCGCTCGGCGGAAGTCGTCGGTCTATTAGCTGCCACTGAAGGTGGCTCCCCTTCCTGTTCTTGTGGCGCTCGGCAGTCTATCAGCTGCCACTGAAGGTGGCTCCCCTTCTTGCTCGGGTGGCGCTCCGCGGTCTATTAGCTGCCACTGAAGGTGGCTCCCCTTCTTGCTCGGGTGGCGCTCGGCGGTCTATTAGCTGCC
Source organism: Oncorhynchus mykiss (assembly GCF_057628025.1). Taxonomy (NCBI): domain Eukaryota; kingdom Metazoa; phylum Chordata; class Actinopteri; order Salmoniformes; family Salmonidae; genus Oncorhynchus; species Oncorhynchus mykiss. Next base: position 3,566,262 of record NC_143039.1, on the reverse strand, counting down.
ACTGAAGGTGGCTCCCCTTCCTGCTCGGGTGGCGCTCGGCGGTCTATTAGCTGCCACTGAAGGTGGCTCCCCTTCCTGCTCGGGTGGCGCTAGGAGGTCTATTAGCTGCCACTGAAGGTGGCTCCCCTTCCTGCTCGGGTGGCGCTCGGAGGTCGTAGTGGCCGGTCTATTAGCTGCCACTGAAGGTGGCTCTCCTTCCTGCTCGGGTGGCGCTCGGAGGTCTATTAGCTGCCACTGAAGGTGGCTCCCCTTCCTGCTCGGGTGGCGCTCGGCGGTCTATTAGCTGCCACTGAAGGTGGCTCCCCTTCCTGCTCGGGTGGCGCTCGGCGGTCTATTAGCTGCCACTGAAGGTGGCTCCCCTTCCTGCTCGGGTGGCGCTCGGAGGTCGTAGTGGCCGGTCTACTAGCTGCCACCGATCCATTTTTCCTTTTCGTTTGTTTTGGTCTAATTGTTTTCACCTGTTCCTTGTTGGGGTTTTGGGATGGGTGTTATGGGATGGGTGTTCGTTCTGCCCGCTGGTGTTTGTGCGGGCTTGTTGGTTGTTACGTTTGGTGATGTATCGTGTTTTGTTTGGGGTTTTCTCTGTCCAGGGTTTGTATCTAGGTTTTGGACCTGTTACGTTTTGAAGGACATTAAAGCGTTTTCTCGTATATTTCGCTCTCTGCATCTGACTCCTCACTCATTTCACTCACTCGTCGTTACAGTAGGTTTATGGGGTTGTTTACCATCTAGGTGTTTATGTTTGTCTATGGTTGCCTAGATTGGTTCTCAATTAGAGGCCGCTGTTTATCGTTGTCTCTGATTGGGAACCATATTTAGGCAGCCATCTTCTTTGGGTATTTCGTGGGTTATTGTCTATGTGATGTTGCATGTTTGCACTCAGTTTTGATAACGGTCACGTTCGTCTTGTTATTTTGTTTGTTTGTTTAGTGTACTTCGTGTTTTCCGTCTTTCATTAAAAAGATGTATTCACGTCACGCTGCGCTTTGGTCTCCTCACTACGACGATCGTGACAATATGTATATACTGTATTCTAGTCATGGTCCATCCTATATAACTACTGCTGTCCACTTCATATGTATATACTGTATTCTAGTCATGGTCCATCCTATATAACTACTGCTGTCCACTTCATACAGTGGGGCAAAAAAGTATTTAGTCAGCCACCAATTGTGCAAGTTATCCCACTTAAAAAGATGAGAGAGACCTGTAATGTTCATCATAGATACACTTCAACTATGACAGACAAAATGAGGAAAAAAAACGCACCATTACATACTGTCCATACACACCATTACATCCTGTTTATACATACACACTATATACTGTCTATACGCACCAATTTATACGGTCTATACACATTATATACTATACATACTGTCTATACACACCATTACATCCTGTCTGTACATACACCATTATATACTGTCTATACACACCATTACATCCTGTCCATACACACCATTACATCCTGTCTGTACATACACCATTATATACTGTCCATACACACCATTACATCCTGTTTATACACACCATTACATCCTGTTTATACACACCATTACATACTGTCTGTACATACACCATTATATACTGTCTGTACACATACTGTCCATACACACCATTACATCCTGTCCATACTGTCTATACACACATTACATCCTGTCCATACTGTCTATACACACCATTACATCCTGTCCATACTGTCTATACACACCATTACATCCTGTCCATACTGTCCATACACACCATTACATCCTGTCCATACTGTCTATACACACCATTACATCCTGTCCATACTGTCTATACACACCATTACATCCTGTCTATACACACCATTACATCCTGTCCATACTGTCTATACACACATTACATCCTGTCCATACTGTCTATACACACCATTACATCCTGTCCATACACACCATTACATCCTGTCCATACTGTCCATACACACCATTACATCCTGTCTATACACACCATTACATCCTGTCCATACTGTCTATACACACCATTACATCCTGTCTATACACACCATTACATCCTGTCCATACTGTCTATACACACATTACATCCTGTCCATACTGTCTATACACACATTATATCCTGTCCATACTGTCTATACACACCATTACATCCTGTCTATACACACCATTACATCCTGTCCATACACACCATTACATCCTGTCCATACTGTCTATACACATCATTACATCCTGTCCATACTGTCTATACACACCATTACATCCTGTCCATACTGTCTATACACACCATTACATCCTGTCTATACACACCATTACATCCTGTCCATACTGTCTATACACACATTAAATCCTGTCCATACTGTCTATACACACCATTACATCCTGTCCATACACACCATTATATACTGTCTAAAGTATATACAGTCATACACCATTATATATTAACTATGTACACCATTATATACTGTCTATACGCCGTTATAAACTGTTCACACTATATATACACACCATTACATACTGTTTATACACACCAATATATGCTGTCCATACTATTTATACCATCATTATATACTGTCCATTCTGTGTATACACACCATTACATGATGTATATTGACACCATTGACACCATACTGTCCATACACCCATTTTATACACACCATTATATACTGTCTATACACACCATTATATACTGTCTATACACACCATTATATACTGTTTATACACACCATTATATACTGTCTATACAACACCATTATATACTGTCTATACACACCATTATATACTGTCTATACAAACCATTATATACTGTTTATACACACCATTATATACTGTCTATACACACCCTTATATACTGTCTATTCAGCTGGACTTTTCAGCTTTTTCAAACTGTTCTTCAGTTGACCAGCTGGACTGCTTTTTCAAACTGTCCTTCAGTTGACCAGCTGGACTGCTTTTTCAAACTGTCCTTCAGTTGACCAGCTGGACTGCTTTTTCAAACTGTTCTTCAGTTGACCAGCTGGACTGCTTTTTCAAACTGTCCTTCAGTTGACCAGCTGGACTGCTTTTTCAAACTGTCCTTCAGTTGACCAGCTGGACTGCTTTTTCAAACTGTCCTTCAGTTGACCAGCTGGACTGCTTTTTCAAACTGTCCTTCAGTTGACCAGCTGGACTGCTTTTTCAAACTGTCCTTCAGTTGACCAGCTGGACTGCTTTTTCAAACTGTCCTTCAGTTGACCAGCTAGACTGCTTTTTCAAACTGTTCTTCAGTTGACCAGCTGGACTGCTTTTTCAAACTGTCCTTCAGTTGACCAGCTGGACTGCTTTTTCAAACTGTCCTTCAGTTGACCAGCTGGACTGCTTTTTCAAACTGTTCTTCAGTTGACCAGCTGGACTGCTTTTTCAAACTGTCCTTCAGTTGACCAGCTGGACTGCTTTTTCAAACTGTCCTTCAGTTGACCAGCTGGACTGCTTTTTCAAACTGTCCTTCAGTTGACCAGCTGGACTGCTTTTTCAAACTGTCCTTCAGTTGACCAGCTGGACTGCTTTTTCAAACTGTCCTTCAGTTGACCAGCTGGACTGCTTTTTCAAACTGTCCTTCAGTTGACCAGCTAGACTGCTTTTTCAAACTGTTCTTCAGTTGACCAGCTGGACTGCTTTTTCAAACTGTCCTTCAGTTGACCAGCTGGACTGCTTTTTCAAACTGTCCTTCAGTTGACCAGCTGGACTGCTTTTTCAAACTGTCCTTCAGTTGACCAGCTGGACTGCTTTTTCAAACTGTCCTTCAGTTGACCAGCTGGACTGCTTTTTCAAACTGTCCTTCAGTTGACCAGCTGGACTGCTTTTTCAAACTGTCCTTCAGCTGACCAGCTGGACTGCTTTTTCAAACTGTCCTTCAGTTGACCAGCTAGACTGCTTTTTCAAACTGTCCTTCAGTTGACCAGCTGGACTGCTTTTTCAAACTGTTCTTCAGCTGACCAGCTGGACTGCTTTTTCAAACTGTCCTTCAGCTGACCAGCTGGACTGCTTTTTCAAACTGTTCTTCAGCTGACCAGCTGGACTGCTTTTTCAAACTGTCCTTCAGCTGACCAGCTGGACTGCTTTTTCTGGTGGAGGTGGTTTTGTCTGTAGAACATGTAAATGGATGGATGGATGGATCAACAGAAAGATCTGGTATACTGCAAGAAGAAGTAAACAAGCAGTAGTTTTGGTAAGTGATAAGTTTAGTGTTGTGTTGTTTGTTTGTGTGTGGTGTGTGTGTGTGTGTGTGGTGTGGTGTGTGTGTTTAGTTTAGTTTAGTGCTCACCAGCGGATTGAGCACAGCCTGCACCAATCCCGTTGCTTCCTGTTAGTAGCCGGTTTTGATAGTAGTTAGCCTGTGTAGTAAATAATGCCTCTAACATTAATTTGACAGCTGCATACCCAGCTAACAACAAACGTTCCCACAATTTTAGAGAACGTTCCCTTAAGAGTATCCTTAGGTCATTAAATTATGTTTTCATAGGAATGTTTCCAAGAAACCATTCCCTTAATGTAAAATAGAAGTAACCCAGAATGTGGTTACCATGTTCTCAGAACTTAAGATATTAATGTCCTAGATATGTTTAATGGGAACGCTGCAGGAACATACAGTGCCTTGCGAAAGTATTCGGCCCCCTTGAACTTTGCGACCTTTTGCCACATTTCAGGCTTCAAACATAAAGATATAAAACTGTATTTTTTTGTGAAGAATCAACAACAAGTGGGACACAATCATGAAGTGGAACGACATTTATTGGATATTTCAAACTTTTTTAACAAATCAAAAACTGAAAAATTGGGCGTGCAAAATGATTCAGCCCCCTTAAGTTAATACTTTGTAGCGCCACCTTTTGCTGCGATTACAGCTGTAAGTCGCTTGGGGTATGTCTCTATCAGTTTTGCACATCGAGAGACTGACATTTTTCCCATTCCTCCTTGCAAAACAGCTCGAGCTCAGTGAGGTTGGATGGAGAGCATTTGTGAACAGCAGTTTTCAGTTCTTTCCACAGATTCTCGATTGGATTCAGGTCTGGACTTTGACTTGGCCATTCTAACACCTGGATATGTTTATTTTTGAACCATTCCATTGTAGATTTTGCTTTATGTTTTGGATCATTGTCTTGTTGGAAGACAAATCTCCGTCCCAGTCTCAGGTCTTTTGCAGACTCCATCAGGTTTTCTTCCAGAATGGTCCTGTATTTGGCTCCATCCATCTTCCCATCAATTTTAACCATCTTCCCTGTCCCTGCTGAAGAAAAGCAGGCCCAAACCATGATGCTGCCACCACCATGTTTGACAGTGGGGATGGTGTGTTCAGCTGTGTTGCTTTTACGCCAAACATAACGTTTTGCATTGTTGCCAAAAAGTTCAATTTTGGTTTCATCTGACCATAGCACCTTCTTCCACATGTTTGGTGTCTCCCAGGTGGCTTGTGGCAAACTTTAAACAACACTTTTTATGGATATCTTTAAGAAATGGCTTTCTTCTTGCCACTCTTCCATAAAGGCCAGATTTGTGCAATATACGACTGATTGTTGTCCTATGGACAGAGTCTCCCACCTCAGCTGTAGATCTCTGCAGTTCATCCAGAGTGATCATGGGCCTCTTGGCTGCATCTCTGATCAGTCTTCTCCTTGTATGAGCTGAAAGTTTAGAGGGACGGCCAGGTCTTGGTAGATTTGCAGTGGTCTGATACTCCTTCCATTTCAATATTATTGCTTGCACAGTGCTCCTTGGGATGTTTAAAGCTTGGGAAATCTTTTTGTATCCAAATCCGGCTTTAAACTTCTTCACAACAGTATCTCGGACCTGCCTGGTGTGTTCCTTGGGCTTCATGATGCTCTCTGCGCTCTCTGAGACTTGATTACACACAGGTAGATTGTATTTATCATCATTAGTCATTTAGGTCAACATTGGATCATTCAGAGATCCTCACTGAACTTCTGGAGAGAGTTTGCTGCACTGAAAGTAAAGGGGCTGAATAATTTTGCACGCCCAATTTTTCAGTTTTTGATTTGTTAAAAAAGTTTGAAATATACAATAAATGTTGTTCCACTTCATGATTGTGTCCCACTTGTTGTTGATTCTTCACAAAAAAATACAGTTTTATATCTTTATGTTTGAAGCCTAAAATGTGGCAAAAGGTCGCAAAGTTCAAGGGGGCCGAATACTTTCGCAAGGCACTGTACCTGTGTCCTGTTGTGTGGGTTAGGAGACGATCCCATCAACGTCCCACCAAACATACACAGAACATGCCTGTGTCCTGTTGTGTGGGTTAGGGGACGATCCCATTAACGTCCCACCAAACATACACAGAACATGGTTGCCATGTTCTCAGAACATAAGATATCAATGTTCTAGACCAGAGGTTCTTAAACTTTCTCAGCCTGGAACCCAAATTAGAAATTCTGTGTTTTCTTGGGACCCAAGCTAAGGAATATCTGCAACTATATGTAAATATTGGTACATTGCTCTTATGCCTAAAGCAAATGCAATATAGACAAAAACAAATAAGCAATTCAATTAAATAGCCATATACAGTAAATAGCTATTCATGTTTATTTTCCCCCATTAAACTTTTCTGAACAGTTAATTCTGAACTGGAACAAACTGATTAATCACATCACACAGATGCATAACAGAACACACACAGGCTTTTTGATAGTGCAACCCTAAGTAACAGACCAGATGAAAAATGACCAGGCCTACTGTTATATCTTACTATAGAAAATATTGTTGAGAGAAAGTCTAGGTTGGAGCTGTTGCTGTTAAAATAGAAGTCGTCATTTTTATTATGAATTGGAATAAACTGATGGATCCAGGCTGTATCGTATCCGGCTGTGAAGTGGAATAAACTGATGGACCCAGGCTGTATCGCATCCGGCTGTGAAGTGGAATAAACTGATGGATCCAGGCTGTATCGCATCCGGCTGTGAAGTGGAATAAACTGATGGATCCAGGCTGTATCGCATCCGGCTGTGAAGTGGAATAAACTGATGGATCCAGGCTGTATCGCATCCGGCTGTGAAGTGGAATTAAACTGATGGATCCATGCTGTATCGCATCCGGCTGTGAAGTGGAATAAACTGATGGATCCAGGCTGTATCGCATCCGGCTGTGAAGTGGAATAAACTGATGGATCCAGGCTGTATCGCATCCGGCTGTGAAGTGGAATAAACTGATGGATCCAGGCTGTATCGCATCCGGCTGTGAAGTGGAATAAACTGATGGATCCAGGCTGTATCGCATCCGGCTGTGAAGTGGAATAAACTGATGGATCCAGGCTGTATCGCATCCGGCTGTGAAGTGGAATAAACTGATGGATCCAGGCTGTATCGCATCCGGCTGTGAAGTGGAATAAACTGATGGATCCAGGCTGTATCGCATCCGGCTGTGATTGGGAGTTCCATAAGGCGGCACTAATTATCCCAGTGTCGTCCAGATTTGGCCGGATGTAGGCCGTCATTAAGTTAAATAAAGGTTCAATTGAAATAAAGTATTTCAAATATTTATAAATATTTCAAAAAACAATCAGATGGATGTACTGTAGATCAGAAAACACACACACACATAGTCCTAATGAGAGGTGTGTTGCTGGTTGAAGTTTTCAACAACCAGGTCTATTCTGGGATCAGTTTGACAGTGTAACACTGAGGTCATGCTCAGCATTGAGACGGTTTCTGTACTTGTGTTTTAAGTAATCCAGAGTTGAGAACCCTGACGGACATAGGCATGTGGTGCCAAACTGGGCCAGAACATCTACTGCTTTCTCAAGCAGGCAGGAGACCCCTTCCTGTTGTAGATGAACAACCCAAAACCGGTTCTCAGTCAGGCAGAAACACCTTCCTGTTGTAGATGAACAACCCAGAACCGGTTCTCAGTCAGGCAGAGACCCCTTCCTGTTGTAGATGAACAACCCAGAACCGGTTCTCAGGCAGGTAGGAGACCACTTCCTGTTGTAGATGAACAACCCAGAACTGTGTGAGTGGGTTCTCAGTCAGACAGGAGACCACTTCCTGATGAACAACCCAGAACTGTGTGAGTGGGTTCTGTCAGGCAGGAGACCACTTCCTGTTGTAGATGAACAACCCAAAACCGGTTCTCAGTCAGGCAGAGACACCTTCCTGTTGTAGATGAACAACCCAGAACCGGTTCTCAGTCAGGCAGAGACACCTTCCTGTTGTAGATGAACAACCCAGAACTGTGTGAGTGGGTTCTAAGTCAGACAGGAGACCACTTCCTGATGTAGATGAACAACCCAGAACCGGTTCTCAGTCAGGCAGAGACCACTTCCTGTTGTAGATGAACAACCCATAACCGGTTCTCAGTCAGGCAGAGACCCCTTCCTGCTGTAGATGAACAACCCAGAACCGGTTCTCAGTCAGGCAGAGACCCCTTCCTGTTGTAGATGAACAACCCAGAACTGTGTGAGTGTGTTCTCAGTCAGGCAGGAGACCACTTCCTGTTGTAGATGAACAACCCAGAACTGTGTGAGTGTGTTCTCAGTCAGGCAGGAGACCACTTCCTGTTGTAGATTAACAACCCAGAACTGTGTGAGTGTGTTCTCAGTCAGGCAGAGACCCCTTCCTGTTGTAGATGAACAACCCAGAACTGTGTGAGTGTGTTCTCAGTCAGGCAGGAGACCACTTCCTGCTGTAGATGAACAACCCAGAACCGGTTCTCAGTCAGGCAGGAGACCACTTCATGTTTGTAGATGAACAACCCAGAACTGTGTGAGTGGGTTCTAAGTCAGACAGGAGACCACTTCCTGCTGTAGATGAACAACCCAGAACCGGTTCTCAGTCAGGCAGGAGACCACTTCCTGCTGTAGATGAACAACCCAGAACCGGTTCTCAGTCAGGCAGGAGACCCCTTCCTGTTGTAGATGAACAACCCAGAACTGTGTGAGTGGGTTCTCAGTCAGGCAGGAGACCACTTCCTGTTGTAGATGAACAACCCAGAACTGGTTCTCAGTCAGGCAGGAGACCACTTCCTGCTGTAGATGAACAACCCAGAACCGGTTCTCAGTCAGGCAGGAGACCCCTTCCGGTTGTAGATGAACAACCCAGAACTGTGTGAGTGTGTTCCAATCAGGCAGGAGACCACTTCCTGTTGTAGGTGAACAACCCAGAACTGTGTGAGTGTGTTCCAATCAGGCAGGAGACCACTTCCTGTTGTAGATGAACAACCCAGAACTGTGTGAGTGTGTTCCAATCAGGCAGGAGACCACTTCCTGTTGTAGATGAACAACCCAGAACTGTGTGAGTGGGTTCTCAGTCAGGCAGGAGACCACTTCCTGTTGTAGATGAACAACCCAGAACCGGTTCTCAGTCAGGCAGGAGACCCCTTCCTGTTGTAGATGAACAACCCAGCACTGTGTGAGTGTGTTCCAATCAGGCAGGAGACCACTTCCTGTTGTAGATGAACAACCCAGAACTGTGTGAGTGGGTTCTCAGTCAGACAGGAGACCACTTCCTGATGAACAACCCAGAACTGTGTGAGTGCTTCTACACCTGCATTGCTTGCTGTTTGGGGTTTTAGGCTGGGTTTCTGTACAGCACTTTGAGATATCAGCTGATGTACGAAGGGCTATATAAATACATTTGATTTGATTTGATTTGATTTGATTTGAGTGGGTTCTCAGTCAGACAGGAGACCACTTCCTGATGAACAACCCAGAACTGTGTGAGTGGGTTCTCAGTCAGGCAGAGACCCCTTCCTGTTGTAGATGAACAACCCAGAACCGGTTCTCAGTCAGGCAGAGACACCTTCCTTTTGTAGATGAACAACCCAGAACTGTGTGAGTGGGATCTCAGTCAGACAGGAGACCACTTCCTGTTGTAGATGAACAACCCAGAACTGTGTGAGTGGGTTCTCAGGCAGGCAGGAGACCACTTCCTGTTGTAGATTAACAACCCAGAACTGTGTGAGTGGGTTCTCAGTCAGACAGGAGACCACTTCCTGATGAACAACCCAGAACTGTGTGAGTGGGTTCTGTCAGGCAGGAGACCACTTCCTGTTGTAGATTAACAACCCAGAACTGTGTGAGTGGGTTCTGTCAGACAGGAGACCACTTTCTGTTGTAGATGAACAACCCAGAACTGTGTGAGTGGGTTCTGTCAGGCAGGAGACCACTTCCTGTTGTAGATGAACAGCCCAGAACTGTGTGAGTGGATTCTGTCAGGCAGGAGACCACTTCCTGCTGTAGAGTCTCATCGCGCACCAGCGACTCCTGTGGCGGGCCGGGCACAGTGCGCGCTAACCAAGGTAGCCAGGTGCACGGTGTTTCCTCCGACACAGTGGTGCGGCTGGCTTCCGGGTTGGATGGCGCTGTGTTAAGAAGCAGTGCGGCTTGGTTGGGTTGTGTTTCTTGGGGAGAAATAGGGGGTAAAGAAAAAAAAGGTTCCAGTTCCAGCCATTTCTCTGGTTGTAATTCCAAGATGGCAGTAGTGTATGTTCAAAGTTTCAGACGGATAACTTGAGGTGTGACATTTAGTGTGAAGTCACTCAGGTACATTCTACGTTCTAGGATCTCTGAGGAATTAATACCAACGTGATTTGACTGGTTGAAACGACATTTAGGGTTATGTTTTCACAGATTCATTTCTTTACAAATTGAACGAGTGGAAATACAAAATCTATCTTGCATGCTATATGGACTTTTTTTCGGATATGAATAAGGATTTTATCTAACAAAACGACACTTCGTGTTATCTCTGGGACCCTTTGGATGATAAATCAGAGCAAGATTTCAGAATGTAAGTACACATTTCACCTTCAGAGGAGAATTTATCAAACCTATCGCGGTGAAAAAATGTTTTGTTGTTAGGAGCTCTCCTCAAACAACAGCATGGAATTTTTCGCAGTAATAGCTACTGTAAATTGGACAGTGCAGTATGTACCGACTTATATGTATCGACATTTGTTGTTTCTCTAAAATCTGCGATCGTGACACAAGGCGCTGCATGATTTACATCCGTTGACGGGACGCCGATCCCTGAATGCCTCCTGGCAGTCTGGTGTCCACCGGAAACAAGCTTCTTTGTAAACTCATGAAGGGGTTTGGCTACAGTAGTGAAATACAAATCTATTAGACTGTGGGGCCATTCATGGACTTTCTGGGAATCTGTGGTGATGCCATGTTTGGAAACGATGTGTCCAATGTAGGTTACCTGTCAGTGGAAGAGACAGCCCTCGGGGGGTTTCAATTTCAGGTTGGCTTGGCGTAGACGATCGAACACAGGAGATGAAACATGATGCCATCTAGATTTACTAGGCAGGTCTCCCATTGCATTCAGGTCAGGACGCGGTCCATTAGATGTTGAAACGTCGCTTGTGCGTTGCAGAGCCCAAAAGGCATCACATTCCTCTCAGAGGCCCTTCCTGCTGCAGAAAGCGGCCGGCCGCCTTACAGGCCCTGGGAGAAAGTCCAAAGTGCTAAACCATTTGGCTGTCGACAGGGTATCTAGAGTGTCTTGGATACGAGGAAAGGAAGTGGATATGCATCCTTAACTGTGTGAGTGTGTTCCAATCAGGCAGGAGACCACTTCCTGTTGTAGATGAACAACCCAGAACTGTGTGAGTGGGTTCTCAGTCAGGCAGGAGACCACTTCCTGTTGTAGATGAACAACCCAGAACCGGTTCTCAGTCAGGCAGGAGACCCCTTCCTGTTGTAGATGAACAACCCAGCACTGTGTGAGTGTGTTCCAATCAGGCAGGAGACCACTTCCTGTTGTAGATGAACAACCCAGAACTGTGTGAGTGGGTTCTCAGTCAGACAGGAGACCACTTCCTGATGAACAACCCAGAACTGTGTGAGTGCTTCTACACCTGCATTGCTTGCTGTTTGGGGTTTTAGGCTGGGTTTCTGTACAGCACTTTGAGATATCAGCTGATGTACGAAGGGCTATATAAATACATTTGATTTGATTTGATTTGATTTGATTTGAGTGGGTTCTCAGTCAGACAGGAGACCACTTCCTGATGAACAACCCAGAACTGTGTGAGTGGGTTCTCAGTCAGGCAGAGACCCCTTCCTGTTGTAGATGAACAACCCAGAACCGGTTCTCAGTCAGGCAGAGACACCTTCCTTTTGTAGATGAACAACCCAGAACTGTGTGAGTGGGATCTCAGTCAGACAGGAGACCACTTCCTGTTGTAGATGAACAACCCAGAACTGTGTGAGTGGGTTCTCAGGCAGGCAGGAGACCACTTCCTGTTGTAGATTAACAACCCAGAACTGTGTGAGTGGGTTCTCAGTCAGACAGGAGACCACTTCCTGATGAACAACCCAGAACTGTGTGAGTGGGTTCTGTCAGGCAGGAGACCACTTCCTGTTGTAGATTAACAACCCAGAACTGTGTGAGTGGGTTCTGTCAGACAGGAGACCACTTTCTGTTGTAGATGAACAACCCAGAACTGTGTGAGTGGGTTCTGTCAGGCAGGAGACCACTTCCTGTTGTAGATGAACAGCCCAGAACTGTGTGAGTGGATTCTGTCAGGCAGGAGACCACTTCCTGCTGTAGAGTCTCATCGCGCACCAGCGACTCCTGTGGCGGGCCGGGCACAGTGCGCGCTAACCAAGGTAGCCAGGTGCACGGTGTTTCCTCCGACACAGTGGTGCGGCTGGCTTCCGGGTTGGATGGCGCTGTGTTAAGAAGCAGTGCGGCTTGGTTGGGTTGTGTTTCTTGGGGAGAAATAGGGGGTAAAGAAAAAAAAGGTTCCAGTTCCAGCCATTTCTCTGGTTGTAATTCCAAGATGGCAGTAGTGTATGTTCAAAGTTTCAGACGGATAACTTGAGGTGTGACATTTAGTGTGAAGTCACTCAGGTACATTCTACGTTCTAGGATCTCTGAGGAATTAATACCAACGTGATTTGACTGGTTGAAACGACATTTAGGGTTATGTTTTCACAGATTCATTTCTTTACAAATTGAACGAGTGGAAATACAAAATCTATCTTGCATGCTATATGGACTTTTTTTCGGATATGAATAAGGATTTTATCTAACAAAACGACACTTCGTGTTATCTCTGGGACCCTTTGGATGATAAATCAGAGCAAGATTTCAGAATGTAAGTACACATTTCACCTTCAGAGGAGAATTTATCAAACCTATCGCGGTGAAAAAATGTTTTGTTGTTAGGAGCTCTCCTCAAACAACAGCATGGAATTTTTCGCAGTAATAGCTACTGTAAATTGGACAGTGCAGTATGTACCGACTTATATGTATCGACATTTGTTGTTTCTCTAAAATCTGCGATCGTGACACAAGGCGCTGCATGATTTACATCCGTTGACGGGACGCCGATCCCTGAATGCCTCCTGGCAGTCTGGTGTCCACCGGAAACAAGCTTCTTTGTAAACTCATGAAGGGGTTTGGCTACAGTAGTGAAATACAAATCTATTAGACTGTGGGGCCATTCATGGACTTTCTGGGAATCTGTGGTGATGCCATGTTTGGAAACGATGTGTCCAATGTAGGTTACCTGTCAGTGGAAGAGACAGCCCTCGGGGGGTTTCAATTTCAGGTTGGCTTGGCGTAGACGATCGAACACAGGAGATGAAACATGATGCCATCTAGATTTACTAGGCAGGTCTCCCATTGCATTCAGGTCAGGACGCGGTCCATTAGATGTTGAAACGTCGCTTGTGCGTTGCAGAGCCCAAAAGGCATCACATTCCTCTCAGAGGCCCTTCCTGCTGCAGAAAGCGGCCGGCCGCCTTACAGGCCCTGGGAGAAAGTCCAAAGTGCTAAACCATTTGGCTGTCGACAGGGTATCTAGAGTGTCTTGGATACGAGGAAAGGAAGTGGATATGCATCCTTAACAGTAAGCTCATTTAGAGCCCTGTAGTCCACACATAGACGTTATGTCTGGTCCTTTTTGCCTATCATGACTATCGGTGAAACACAGCTGCCGTGGCTTGGAGATGCTACTCTTGTTTCAAGACTTTGCTGGTCGGCATTGAGCAGCTTTTTAATTGTCATCTGCCCTGATTGCTGCTTCGCAGGCGGCCCAGGCAACACGCAGGCGGCCCAGGCAACACGCAGGTGGCCCAGGCAACACGCAGGCGGCCCAGGGAACACGCAGGCGGCCCAGGCAACACGCAGGTGGCCCAGGCAACACAAAGGCGTCCCAGGCCCAGGCAACATCTGAATATCATGCTGTACAAGGCTAGTGTGACCAAGATCATTACAGTTACTGTGATATTCCTTCTGATTGGCTCGATAACGTCATTACAGGTTACTATTATATTCCTTCTGAATTCGCTCGATATCGTTATGGAAAAAGGGTTTATTGTATAGATAACTCTTGCTGTGTAAAAAAAATGTTGGACTAGTTTTCAGGCCTTTTGTGTGGGTTTTGGGCCAGAGATTTTAGCTCGACCTGGCAACTCTTACACACACAACCCTCCGGTCCTCCCCACCACATTTTCAACCCATGACCAATACATTTTCACCCACGGCCAATACATTTTCACCCACGACCAATACATTTTCACCCACGACCAATACATTTTCACCCACGACCAATACATTTTCAACCCATGACCAATACATTTTCACCCACTGCCAATACATTTTCACCCCTTGGCCAATACATTTTCACCCACGGCCAATACATTTTCACCCACGACCAATACATTTTCACCCACGGCCAATACATTTTCACCCACGGCCAATACATTTTCACCCACTGCCAATACATTTTCACCCACGGCCAATACATTTTCACCCACGACCAATACATTTTCACCCACGGCCAATACATTTTCACCCACGGCCAATACATTTTCACCCACGACCAATACATTTTCACCCACGGCCAATACATTTTCACCCACGGCCAATACATTTTCACCCACGACCAATACATTTTCACCCACTGCCAATACATTTTCACCCACGGCCAATACATTTTCACCCATGACCAATACATTTTCACCCACGGCCAATACATTTTCACCCACGACCAATACATTTTCACCCACGCCCAATACATTTTCACCCACGGCCAATACATTTTCACCCCTTGACCAATACATTTTCACCCACGGCCAATACATTTTCACCCACAACCAATACATTTTCAACCCACGACCAATATATTTTCACCCACGACCAATACATTTCCACCCACGACCAATACATTTTCACCCACGGCCAATACATTTTCACCCACGACCAATACATTTTCACCCGCGACATCGTTTTCAAAGTAGATTAATTTGGCAGGAAAACTGCAAACATGGCAAAACATTTTACAGTAATTGTATTGCTTCTTTCACTGTTTTGAACAGAGCATAGATGACAATTACTGCTTCGGATATTCTGCCGTCCAAGATCATTTATACCAAGATAACTTAAACCGGAATTGTGGCAGGTGCAGACAAATATGAGCGTCTCTCCAGTTGGTAGCTCTTTCAGGGAAATCCAACCCTTTGCTGCTGCCTACTTTAGCAATGTCCCATTCAGCTAATCACGCCATTGTTACCTTTCGGAAGAGCAACAAGATATCAAACTATGTTATCATAGTTAAGCAAAATAAATGAAAAGGTAAATTCAACTGGTCACAACTGGTAGGAGTGCTGGGAAACGTGTTACATCATTGGTGCGCCCTGTGACGACCCTCCCACTCTGTCTGCCGTATTCTGTCTTTGTTCTTGTTTCCTTATTAGGATGCCGGTGGGCGGAGTTGGGAGGGTCGTCAGCTTCAGGCAACAGGTGTTTCCCAGGATAAATAGACCTCTTCCACATTCATGGAGGAGACTCTCTCCATGCAGACACGTTTGTAGATTGTGTTGTGGTTCTTGGTGGCCTTTTGTTTGTTTGCTTTGGCACCTTTCAACACCCTGCATTATCACATTCATGCATGCATAACACTCACTTACACTACTGATTACTGATTACACACACCATTGTATATTTTCCTTAGTTGCTTTAGTTAATAAATATATATTTTGTTACTCCTTATCTCCACGTTGTCTGCCTTTGTTACGGGCTTTGAGCCGGTTCGTGACAGCCCCCCTGATTCCCATCTTTCAATAAAAACACATTTTTATTACATCAGATAGATGTGTTGTAAATGCTACCAAATAATGACATTAACAAATACAATGTGAGAGTAGGGTGACTCCCCTAGTGGGTCACAAACCCAGAAGTAGTGTGACTCCCCTAGTGGGTCGCAAACCCAGGAGTAGGGTGACTCCCCTGGCGGTCGCGAACCCAGAAGTAGGGTGACTCCCCTAGTGGGTCGCGAACCCAGAAGTAGAGTGACTCCCCTAGTGGATCATGAACCCAGAAGTAGGGTGACACCCCTAGTGTCACAAACCCAGAAGTAGGGTGACTCCCCTGGCGGTCGCGAACCCAGAAGTAGGGTGACTCCCCTAGTGGGTCACGAACCCAGAACTAGTGTGACTCCCCTAGTGGGTCGCAAACCCAGGAGTAGGGTGACTCCCCTGGCGGTCGCGAACCCAGAAGTAGGGTGACTCCCCTAGTGGGTCGCGAACCCAGAAGTAGAGTGACTCCCCTAGTGGATCATGAACCCAGAAGTAGGGTGACACCCCTAGTGTCACAAACCCAGAAGTACGGTGACTTCCCTAGTGGGTCACGAACCCAGGAGTAGAGTGACTCCCCTAGTGGGTCGCGAACCCAGGAGTAGGGTTACTCCCCTAGTGGGTCGCGAACCCAGGAGTAGGGTGACTCCCCTAGTGGGTCACAAACCCAGGAGTAGCGTGACTCCCCTAGTGGGTCGCGAACCCAGGAGTAGGGTGACTCCCCTAGTGGGTCACGAACCCAGGAGTAGTTTAACTCCCCTAGTGGGTCGCGAACCCAGGAGTAGTGTTACTCCCCTAGTGGGTCGCGAACCCAGGAGTAGGGTGACTCCCCTAGTGGGTCACAAACCCAGGAGTAGAGTGACTCCCCTAGTGGGTCGCGAACCCAGGAGTAGGTTTACTCCCCTAGTGGGTCGCGAACCCAGGAGTAGGGTGACTCCCCTAGTGGGTCACAAACCCAGGAGGAGGGTGACTCCCCTAGTGGGTCACGAACCCAGAAGTAGTGTGACTCCCCTAGTGGGTTGCAAACCCAGGAGTAGGGTGACTCCCCTGGCGGTCGCGAACCCAGGAGTAGGGTTACTCCCCTAGTGGGTCGCGAACCCAGAAGTAGGGTGACACCCCTAGTGTCACAAACCCAGAAGTAGGGTGACTCCCCTAGTGGGTCACGAACCCAGGAGTAGAGTGACTCCCCTAGTGGGTCGCGAACCCAGGAGTAGGGTTACTCCCCTAGTGGGTCGCGAACCCAGGAGTAGGGTGACTCCCCTAGTGGGTCACAAACCCAGGAGGAGGGTGACTCCCCTAGTGGGTCACGAACCCAGGAGTAGAGTGACTCCCCTAGTGGGTCGCGAACCCAGGAGTAGGGTTACTCCCCTAGTGGGTCGCGAACCCAGGAGTAGGGTGACTCCCCTAGTGGGTCACGAACCCAGGAGTTGGGTGACTCCCCTAGTGGGTCACGAACTCAGGAGTAGCGTGACTCCCCTAGTGGGTCACAAACCCAGAAGTAGCGTGACTCCCCTAGTGGGTCACAAACCCAGGAGTAGCGTGACTCCCCTAGTTGGTCACGAACCCAGGAGTAGGGTGACTCCCCTAGTGGGTCACGAACCCAGGAGTAGTTTAACTCCCCTAGTGGGTCGCGAACCCAGGAGTAGTGTAACTCCCCTAGTGGGTCGCGAACCCAGGAGTAGGGTTAATATGCCCCACCAACATTTGACAACTATACAAAAAACTGTTGAAATAAAAATTGTTGAAATAAGTAAATCAATCAATGATGAGAGAGAATAGTTAAGTCAACTGATAACTGTGGAGTAGCAACAAGCTCTGAATGCCGTGAACCAAGAGGCTGCGAGTTCAAATCCCAGGTGAGGACATGTTGAATTTTAATTACTGTATAAATGAACATGCAGAATGCAAAGTGTGTCAAATATGTCAGTTTAAAACACTATGTTAAAATCACTGTGTGTGGGAGTATCCCTAACCTAAGAGCTGTGAATGGATCAGTGGTTCACCAATCAGGGCCTTGATGGGCTTGGCAGCAGTAACAAGGCTTGCTGTGTAATAAAATACACAGGAATGTTATTGGAATGGTTCCAGGAAATGGGTCTACAACATGAATATCTTGTTCTGAGAACATGGCACCATGTTCTGTGTATTTTTCATGTAACGTTGATGGAATATTCTCCTAACCATCAGAAAACTGGACGCAGGAATGTTCTTGAAATGTTCTCATGAAACGTGTCTAGAACGTTAATGTTCAGGACCGACCACAAAAATATGGAGTTTCTCCGCAATGCCAAACGCCTCAACTCTCAGGCAATCTAGATGGGCCCTGCTGTTAACACGGTTCAACTTCTCCCTCTCATACTGGCCGGGATCCAAGAATGTCAAGCCTGATACGCTGTCTTGCCATTATAGAGCCAAGGCGATTACCCCGGGGCCCGAGATCCTTCTCACTTCATGCCAGGCAACGGCACTCAGTTGTAATAACATGCAGAATGTATTTCAAAGTGTGCCAAATATATCCATGTTAAAACACTATGTTAAAATCACTGTGTGTGGGAGTATCCCTAACCTAAGAGCTGTGAATGGATCATTCAAATCAAATGTATTTATATAGCCCTTTTTACATCAGCTGATATCTCAAAGTGCTCTACAGAAACCCAACCTAAAACCCCTAACAGCAAGCAATGCAGGTGTAGAAGCACGGCGGCTAGGAAAAACTTCCTACAAAGGTCAAAACCTAGAAAGAAACCTAGAGAGGAACCAGGCTACGGGGGGCGGCCAGTCCTCTTCTGGCTGTGCCGGGTGGAGATTATAAACCTAGAGAGGAACCAGGCTATGTGGGGTGGCCAGTCCTCTTCTGGCTGTGCCGGGTGGAGATTATAACAGAACATGGCCAAGATGTTCAAATGTTCATAAATGACCAGCAGGGTCAGATAATAGTAATCACAGTGAACAGGTTCCATAGTCGCAGGCAGAACAGTTGAAACTGGAGCAGCAGCACGGCCAGGTGGACTGGGGACAACAAGGAGTCATCATGCCAGGTAGTCCTGAGGCATGGTCCTAGGGCTCAGGTCCTCCTCCTCCTCCTCCTCCTCCTCCTCCTCCTCTGAGAGAGAGAGAGAGAGAGAGAGAGAGAGAGAGAGAGAGAGAGAGAGAGAGAGAGAGCATACATAAATTCACACAGGACACCAGATAAGACAGGAGAAGTACTCAAGATATAACAGACTGACCCTAGCCCCCCGACACATAAACTACTGCAGCATAAATACGGGAGGCTGAGACAGGAGGGGTCAGGAGACACTGTGGCCCCATCCGATGATACCCCTGGACAGGGCCAAATAGGCAGGATATAACCCCACCCACTTTGCCAAAGCACAGCCCCCACACCACTTGAGGGATATCTTCAACCACCAACTTACCATCCTGAGACAAGGCCGAGTATAGCCCACAAAGATCTCTGCCACGGCACAACCCAAGGGGGGTGCGCCAACCCAGACAGGAAGACCACGTCAGTGACTCAATCCACTCAAGTGACGCACCCCTGCTAGGGACGGCATGGAAGAGCACCAGTAAGCCAGTGACTCAGCCCCTGTAATAGGGTTAGAGGCAGAGAATCCCAGTGGAGAGAAGGGAACCGGGCAGGCAGAGACAACAAGGGCGGTTCGTTGCTCCAGAGCCTTTCCGTTCACCTTCACACTCCTGGGCCAGACTACACTCAATCATATGACCTAGTGAAGAGATACGTCTTCAATAAAGACTTAAAGGTTGAGACCGAGTCTGCGTCTCTCACATGGGTAGGCAGACCATTCCATAAAAATGGAGCTCTATAGGAGAAAGCCCTGCCTCCAGCTGTTTGCTTAGAAATTCTAGAGACAATTAGGAGGCCTGCGTCTTGTGACCGTAGAGTACGTGTAGGTATGTACGGCAGGACCAAATCGGAAAGATAGGTAGGAGCAAGCCCATGTAATACTTTGTAGGTCAGCAGTAAAACCTTGGAATCAGCCCTTGCCTTAACAGGAAGCCATTGTAGAGAGGCTAGTCAGGATTCTAGCAGCCGTATTTAGCACAAACTGAAGTAGCCAGAAAGTAGAGCATCGCAGTAGTCTAACCTAGAAGTAACAAAAGCATCATTTTTGGACAGAAAATTTCAGATTTTTGCAATGTTTCGTAAATGGAAAAAAGCTGTCCTTGAAACAGTCTTGATATGTTCGTCAAAAGAGAGATCAGGGTCCAGAGTAACGCCAAGGTCCTTCACAGTTTTATTTGAGACGACTGTACAACCATCAAGATTAATTGTCAGATTCAACAGAAGATCTCTTTGTTCCTTGGGACCTAGAACAAGCATCTCTGTTTTTTCCGAGTTTAAAAGTAGAACGTTTGCAGCCATCCACTTCCTTTTGTCTGAAACACAGGCTTCTAGCGAGGGCAATTTTGGGGCTTCACCATGTTTCATTGAAATGTACAGCTGTGTGTCATCTGCATAGCAGTGAAAGTTAAAATTATGTTTTCGAATGACATCCCCAAGAGGTAAAATATATAGTGAAAACAATAGTGGTCCTAAAACGGAACCTTGAGGAACACCGAAATTTACATTTGATTTGTCAGAGGACAAACCATTCACAGAGACAAACTAACATTAATGGAATGCTCTCCTAACTTTAACACCAAAACATACTAAAAAGGTTCTTTAGAAGGTTTTTGTTAACATAAATAGAACGTTCCTCTAACTAATGGAAAACTGGACCCTCAAACAATAGGGTATCTACCGGTAACATTATGAAAACGTTCTCTCTCCATATAATTGTTAGCTGGGTAGCTGCCCTGCTCTATTGCAACACAATTTATGGGCCTGTTGATTAGGATCTATTCATTATTATTTCAAACCCTGGCTGAGCTAAGAGATAGTGCCTTATATGATGTTCAGGGATCTGTGGCGTATAGGGTTACAGAGGGTAGGAGAGGATATGTGACGTTGGGACTGAAAGCAGGCAGCTGAGTCTAACGAAACGTCTCTCTCTACCGTGTAAAATAACTTACCTGACCCCCCCCCCCCCCCCCTCAACGCAACACATCATTGGTGGGGGCTTGTTTGCGTTCTGTGTGTCTCATTCAATGAGACGGGGAAGGCGACAAACACCATGGTTCATCTGTGAGTGACTGTCTAATTCACTGTTTATTCATTCCGTTTGATCTAGTGGTTGAGAGAAATCTGCTGGATTTAATATACAAAATGCGTGTTTTGAGAGAGAGGGAAAAAAGGGAGAACTTTTTTAATACTGTTGACATTAGTTAGATTGATGAAGAAAGTAATGTGCTATTGTTGTTAACTTGGCATAGAGTCTTAATGCATTGCTCTTTGAACCAAGATAATACTACCTGGTTACGAGGAACGTGTTGGTTTATCACTAATTCCCTGAGGCACGTGAGGGTTGTCTGCCAAGGGGCTGATTAGCTGTGACCACGTCACTCAACAGGTATCATCAGATGATCTGCTGCTTTTCATTCTACTGAATAGTGATGTCAGGGGTTATATACTGTACTAGTCTATCTCTGGTTAAATAGTGAAGTCAGGGGTTATATACTGTACTAGTCTATCTCTGGTTAAATAGTGAAGTCAGGGGTTATATACTGTACATTACTGTACTAGTCTATCTCTGGTTAAATAGTGATGTCAGGGGTTATATACTGTACTAGTCTCTCTCTGGTTAAATAGTGAAGTCAGGGGTTATA
Organism: Oncorhynchus mykiss; assembly: GCF_057628025.1. Taxonomy (NCBI): domain Eukaryota; kingdom Metazoa; phylum Chordata; class Actinopteri; order Salmoniformes; family Salmonidae; genus Oncorhynchus; species Oncorhynchus mykiss. The sequence continues at coordinate 3,544,482 of NC_143039.1, read as the reverse complement.
TACTGTACTAGTCTATCTCTGGTTAAATAGTGATGTCGGGGGTTATATACTGTACATTACTGTACTAGTCTATCTCTGGTTAAATAGTGTAGTCAGGGGTTATATACTGTACATTACTGTACTAGTCTATCTCTGGTTAAATAGTGATGTCGGGGGTTATATACTGTACATTACTGTACTAGTCTATCTCTGGTTAAATAGTGTAGTCAGGGGTTATATACTGTACATTACTGTACTAGTCTATCTCTGGTTAAATAGTGATGTCGGGGGTTATATACTGTACATTACTGTACTAGTCTATCTCTGGTTAAATAGTGTAGTCAGGGGTTATATACTGTACATTACTGTACTAGTCTATCTCTGGTTAAATAGTGATGTCGGGGGTTATATACTGTACATTACTGTACTAGTCTATCTCTGGTTAAATAGTGTAGTCAGGGGTTATATACTGTACATTACTGTACTAGTCTATCTCTGGTTAAATAGTGATGTCAGGGGTTATATATTGTACTAGTCTATCTCTGGTTAAATAGTGAAGTCAGGGGTTATATACTGTACTAGTCTATCTCTGGTTAAATAGTGTAGTCAGGGGTTATATACTGTACATTACTGTACTAGTCTATCTCTGGTTAAATAGTGAAGTCAGGGGTTATATACTGTACTAGTCTATCTCTGGTTAAATAGTGTAGTCAGGGGTTATATACTGTACATTACTGTACTAGTCTATCTCTGGTTAAATAGTGAAGTCAGGGGTTATATACTGTACTAGTCTATCTCTGGTTAAATAGTGAAGTCAGGGGTTATATACTGTACTAGTCTATCTCTGGTTAAATAGTGTAGTCAGGGATTATATACTGTACATTACTGTACTAGTCTATCTCTGGTTAAATAGTGAAGTCAGGGGTTATATACTGTACATTACTGTACTAGTCTATCTCTGGTTAAATAGTGAAGTCAGGGGTTATATATTGTACATTACTGTACTAGTCTATCTCTGGTTAAATAGTGAAGTCAGGGGTTATATACTGTACTAGTCAGGGGTTATATACTGTACTAGTCTATCTCTGGTTAAATAGTGTAGTCAGGGGTTATATACTGTACATTACTGTACTAGTCTATCTCTGGTTAAATAGTGAAGTCAGGGGTTATATACTGTAAATTACTGTACTAGTCTATCTCTGGTTAAATAGTGTAGTCAGGGGTTATATACTGTACTAGTCTATCTCTGGTTAAATAGTGAAGTCGGGGGTTATATACTGTACTAGTCTATCTCTGGTTAAAAAGTGAAGTCAGGGGTTATATACTGTACTAGTCTATCTCTGGTTAAATAGTGATGTCAGGGGTTATATACTGTACATTACTGTACTAGTCTCTCTCTGGTTAAATAGTGAAGTCAGGGGTTATATACTGTACTAGTCTATCTCTGGTTAAATAGTGTAGTCAGGGGTTATATACTGTACATTACTGTACTAGTCTATCTCTGGTTAAATAGTGTAGTCAGGGGTTATATACTGTACTAGTCTATCTCTGGTTAAATAGTGAAGTCAGGGGTTATATACTGTACTAGTCTATCTCTGGTTAAATAGTGTAGTCAGGGGTTATATACTGTACATTACTGTACTAGTCTATCTCTGGTTAAATAGTGAAGTCAGGGGTTATATACTGTACTAGTCTATCTCTGGTTAAATAGTGTAGTCAGGGGTTATATACTGTACATTACTGTACTAGTCTATCTCTGGTTAAATAGTGAAGTCAGGGGTTATATATTGTACTAGTCTATCTCTGGTTAAATAGTGAAGTCAGGGGTTATATACTGTACTAGTCAGGGGTTATATACTGTACTAGTCTATCTCTGGTTAAATAGTGTAGTCAGGGGTTATATACTGTACATTACTGTACTAGTCTATCTCTGGTTAAATAGTGAAGTCAGGGGTTATATACTGTACTAGTCTATCTCTGGTTAAATAGTGATGTCAGGGGTTATATACTGTACATTACTGTACTAGTCTATCTCTTGTTAAATAGTGTAGTCAGGGGTTATATACTGTACTAGTATATCTCTGGTTAAATAGTGTAGTCAGGGGTTATATATTGTACTAGTCTATCTCTGGTTAAATAGTGAAGTCAGGGGTTATATACTGTACTAGTCTATCTCTGGTTAAATAGTGATGTCAGGGGTTATATACTGTACATTACTGTACTAGTCTCTCTCTGGTTAAATAGTGAAGTCAGGGGTTATATACTGTACTAGTCTATCTCTGGTTAAATAGTGATGTCAGGGGTTATATACTGTACATTACTGTACTAGTCTCTCTCTGGTTAAATAGTGAAGTCGGGGGTTATATACTGTACTAGTCTATCTCTGGTTAAATAGTGATGTCAGGGGTTATATACTGTACTAGTCTATCTCTGGTTAAATAGTGAAGTCAGGGGTTATATACTGTACTAGTCTATCTCTGGTTAAATAGTGTAGTCAGGGGTTATATACTGTACATTACTGTACTAGTCTATCTCTGGTTAAATAGTGAAGTCAGGGGTTATATACTGTACTAGTCTATCTCTGGTTAAAAAGTGAAGTCAGGGGTTATATACTGTACTAGTCTATCTCTGGTTAAATAGTGATGTCAGGGGTGATATGCTGAACATTACTGTACTAGTCTATCTCTGGTTAAATAGTGAAGTCAGGGGTTATATACTGTACTAGTCTATCTCTGGTTAAATAGTGATGTCAGGGGTTATATATTGTACATTCCTGTACTAGTCTATCTCTGGTGTCCCTCATAGTCTATCTCTATGTCCCTCATAGTCAGTTAAAGCCCTAGATCCTGTCTGATAATATCTTAGAGAGGATACAGTATAGTCATTAAAAGCCCTAGATCCTGTCTGATAATATCTTAGAGAGGATACAGTATAGTCATTTAAAGCCCTAGATCCTGTCTGATAATATCTTAGAGAGGATACAGTATAGTCAGTTAAAGCCCTAGATCCTGTCTGATAATATCTTAGAGAGGATACAGTATAGTCATTAAAAGCCCTAGATCCTGTCTGATAATATCTTAGAGAGGATACAGTATAGTCATTTAAAGCACTAGATCCTGTCTGATAATATCTTAGAGAGGATACAGTATAGTCATTTAAAGCTCTAGATCCTGTCTGATAATATCTTAGAGAGGATACAGTATAGTCAGTTAAAGCCCTAGATCCTGTCTGATAATATCTTAGAGAGGATACAGTTTAGTCATTTAAAGCCCTAGATCCTGTCTGATAATATCTTAGAGAGGATATAGTTTAGTCATTTAAAGCCCTATATCCTGTCTGATAATATCTCAGAGAATTCAGTACACACCCCTTAAGGTAGTCCTTTATCACATCTCTCTCTATATATATCCTCTCTATCTCTTTCTCTCTCTCCCCCTCTCTCTCTCTCTCTCTTTCTCTCTCGCCTCTCTCTGTCTGTCTATCTCTCTGTCTCTCTCTTTCTCCCTCTCTCTCTCTCTCACTCTCTCTCGCCTCTCTCTCTCACCTCTCTCTGTCTCTGTCTATCTCTCTGTCAATTAAATTATTTTCAATTCAAGGGGCTTTATTGGCATGGGAATCATGTGTTTACATTGCCAAAGCAAGTGAGGTAGATAATATATAAAGTGAATATATAAAGTGAAATAAATAATAAAAATTAACAGTAAACATTACACATACAGAAGTTTCAAAACAATAAAGACAATCCAAATGTCATATTATATATATATATATATACAGTGTTTTAACAATGTACAAATGGTTAAAGGACACAAGATAAAATAAATAAGCATAAATATGGGTTGTATTTACAATGGTGTTTGTTCTTCACTGGTTGCCCTTTTCTCGTGGCAACAGGTCACAAATCTTGCTGCTGTGATGACACACTGTGGAATTTCACCCAGTAGATATGGGAGTTTTTCAAAATTGGATTTGGTTTCGAAGTCTTTGTGTATCTGTGTAATCTGAGGGAAATATGTCTCTCTACTATGGTCATACATTGGGCAGGAGGTTAGGAAGTGCAGCTCAGTTTCCACATCATTTTGTGGGCAGTGAGCACATAGCCTGTCTTCTCTTGAGAGCCATGTCTGCCTACGGCGGCCTTTCTCAATAGCAAGGCAATGCTCACTGAGTCTGTACATAGTCAAAGCTTTCCTTAATTTTGGGTCAGTCACAGTGGTCAGGTATTCTGCCGCTGTGTACTCTCTGTTTAGGGCCAAATAGCATTCTAGTTTGCTCTGTTTTTTTGTTCATTCTTTCCAATGTGTCAAGTAATTATCTTTTTGTTTTCTCATGATTTGGTTGGGTCTAATTGTGCTGCTGTCCTGGGGCTCTGTAGGGTGTGTTTGTGTTTGTTTGGGTCTCTCTCTCTCTCTGTCTATCCTATCTCTCTGTATCTCTCTCTCTCTCCGTCTGTCCCCTCTCTCTCTCTCTCTCTCTCTCTCTCTCTCTCTCTCTCTCTCTGTCTGTCCCCACTCTCTCTCTCTGTCTGTCCCCTCTCTCTCTCTCGCCTCTCTCTGTCTCTGTCTATCTCTCTGTCTCTATCTCTCTCTCTGTCTATCCTATCGCTCTGTATCTCTCTCTCTGTACCCTCTCTCTCTCTCTCTCGCCTCTCTCTGTCTCTCCTTCAAATTTTATTATACATTTCTCTATACTCTATTCCTCTATACTATCTCTCTTTGTATGAGAGGACCCTCATCATTCTCCCTGAGTCATACAGTAATTATTGACGGGCAGCTTATTCTGTTCAATATAGTTCTGTACCTGTATCTCTGCCTCCTGACTCCCGCCCCCATATTTGACCTGTCCCACCTCTCCTCTGGTGTTGTGGCACAAGGCACCATAAAGACAGGGCACAGTCCAGTGGGAGGTGCATTGTGGGAGGTGAGGGCTCTGCTGGGGGACAGGTTCTATACCAGTCCAGTGGGAGGTGCATTGTGGGGGAGGTGAGGGCTCTGCTGGGGGACAGGTTACAAAAGCCCCGTGCAGAGTCTTCCTCGGGATCAGAGGGAGATACTTCCTGATATACTAACCATTTATACTCCATATACCTTGTGAAGGATATTAAACAGAGAGAGGACTAGGAGTCTTCTCAACTCAGCCATGACAGGTGGGTGAGAGGAGAATACTGGATACAACTCCATCCTCTCCCAGGGGATCACAGCATCTTTGGGAATATTTCTAAATGTTTCTTTCAGAATTTAATGTAGACAATATAACCAGGACAAACATGAAATGCATTCAGTCCCGAATGAATTAGCTATTTATAATAATTGACTTGGCAAAAAAAGACAAATATTTGTTAACTATTAATTCTATTAATTAATGCTAATTATATTTTGCTGTACTGAAGAATGATAATTTTGGATCGTTTAATCATTAGGTGTTTGGTCAATTTGCGTGATTGAATTTTACCACATTCATTTTGTATTATTTCCATTTATAGGATTCATACAATACATTATATATATATAATGAACTCCCTAAACCATTTATAGGATTCATACAATACATTTTTTTAATTTTTTTTTTATTTAACCTTTATTTAACCAGGCAAGTCAGTTAAGAACAAATTCTTATTTTCAATGACGGCCTGGGAACAGTGGGTTAACTGCCTGTTCAGGGGCAGAACGACAGATTTGTACCTTGTCAGCTCGGGGGTTTGAACTCGCAACCTTCCGGTTACTAGTCCAACACTCTAACCACTAGGCTACCCTGCCGCCCCAATATATATATAATGAACTCCCTAAACCATTTCCTTGAATGTGAGCAGCCATTGCTGTATTGGTATATGATGAGGTGGAATCCACCTTTAAACAAAGGTATCTACCAACCACACTCTTCGTTGGCGTTCTGTGTAACACTGAACCGTCATCATGATTGTGTCATGAACTCTTTATTGTTCCCTGACAGACAAAGACATCGATGTGAAGAAGCCCAAAAGAAAGGTAAGAACCAGACACCCACGCCTTTCATGCCACCTCTCTTTCTCTCCTTCTTTCCCTGGGTTGTTTATCTTTTCTCATCAACTTGCAGTTTCACTCAAAGCTGTCTTTAAGAAAATATCTGATGTAAGTACCAACATGCATGATTATAAGGTCCAGTTTTACGTGTATTCTCACTGTCTATCATTCTGTTATCCCTCCTCTATTCCCTCTTCTATTCCCTCCTCTATTCCCTCCTCTATTCCCTCCTCTATTCCCTCCTCTATTCCCTCCTCTATTCCCTCCTCTATTCCCTCCTCTATTCCCTCCTCTATTCTATTATAAGGTCCAGTTTTATGTGTATTCTCACTGTCTATCATTCTGTTATCCCTCCTCTATTCCCTCCTCTATTCCCTCCTCTATTCCCTACTCTATTTCCTCATCTATTCACTCCTCTATTCCCTCCTCTATTCCCTCCTCTATTCCCTCCTCTATTCCCTCCTCTATTCCCTACTCTATTTCCTCATCTATTCACTCCTCTATTCCCTCCTCTATTCCCTCCTCTATTCACTCCTCTATTCCCTCCTCTATTCACTCCTCTATTCCCTCCTCTATTCCCTCCTCTATTCCCTCATCTATTCACTCCTCTATTCCCTCCTCTATTCCCTACTCTATTCCCTCATCTATTCACTCCTCTATTCCCTCCTCTATTCCCTCCTCTATTCCCTACTCTATTCCCTCCTCTATTCCCTACTCTATTCCCTCATCTATTCACTCCTCTATTCCCTCCTCTATTCCCTCCTCTATTCCCTACTCTATTCCCTCCTCTATTCCCTCCTCTATTCCCTCATCTATTCACTCCTCTATTCCCTCCTCTATTCCCTCCTCTATTCCCTACTCTATTCACTCCTCTATTCCCTACTCTATTCCCTACTCTATTCCCTCATCTATTCACTCCTCTATTCCATCCTCTATTCACTCTTCTATTCCCTACTCTATTCACTCCTCTATTCCCTACTCTGTATTCTCACTGTCTATCATTCTGTTATCACTATTCATCGCAAGTGCAGGTTATAGCTCCAACAGTACAGTAATACCTAACAATATGCTTGTGTTTCTAGCTCCAACAGTACAGTAATACCTAACAATATGCTTGTGTTTCTAGCTCCAACAGTAATACCTAACAATATGCTTGTGTTTCTAGCTCCAACAGTAATACCTAACAATATGCTTGTGTTTGTAGCTCCAACAGTAATACCTAACAATATGCTTGTGTTTCTAGCTCCAACAGTAAAATGGTCACTGATCTGTTTATTAACTTGGCTTTCGAAGACTTTAGAAAGGCAGGGCAGGATGGATATAGGTCTGTAACAGTTTGGGTCGAGGGTGTCACCCCCTTTGAGAGGGGGATGACCGCGGCAGCTTTCCAATCTTTAGGGATCCCGGACTATACGAAAGAGAGGTTGAACAGGCTGGTAATAGGGGTTGCAACATTGGCGGCGGATAATTTTAGAAAGAGAGAGTCCAGATTGTCTAGCTCAGCTGATTTGTCCGGGTCCAGGTTTTGCAGCTCTTTCAGAACATCTGCGATCTGGATTTGGGTGAAGGAGAAACTGGGGAGGCTCGGGCAAGAAGCTGCGAGGGGTGCGGAGCTGTTGGCCGGGGTTGGGAGGAAAAAGCTAGCCTTTGCTCTCCTGACTGACTGCGTGTATTGGTTCCTGACATCCCTGAACAGTTGCATGTCGTGGGGACTATTCGATGCAATTGCAGTCCGCCACAGGATGTTTTTGTGCTGGTCAAGGGCAGTCAGGTCTGGAGTGAACCAAGGGATATATCTGTTCTCAGTTTTACAGTTTTTGAAAGGGGCATGCTTATTTAAGATGGTGAGGAAATTACTTTTAAAGTTCGACCAGGCATCCTCGACTGACGGGATGAGGTCAATATCCTTCCAGGATACCCGGGCCAGATGAATTAGAAAGGCCTGCTTGCAGAAGTGTTTTAGCGTTTGACAGTGATGAGGGGTGGTCGTTTGACCGCGGACCCACAGCGGATGCAGGCAATGAGGCAGTGATCGCTGAGATCCTGATTGAAAACAGCAGAGGTGTATTTGGAGGGCAAGTTGACAGGATAATATCTATGAGGGTGCCCATGATTACGGATTTAGGGTTGTACCTGGTGATTTCCTTGATAATTTGTGTGAGGTTGAGGGCATCTAGCTTAGATTGTAGGACTGCTGGGGTGTTAAGTATATTCCAGTTTAGGTCACCTAACAGAACGAACTCTGAAGATAGATGGGGGCAATCAATTCACATATGGTGTCCAGGGCACAGCTGGGAGCTGAGGGGGGTCTATAACAGGTGGCAACAGTGAGAGACTATTTCTGGAGAGATTCATTTTAAAAATTAGAAGTTCGAACTGTTTGGGCATAGACTTGGAAAGTATGACAGAGCTTTGCAGGCTATCTCTGCAGTAGACTGCAACTCCTCCCCCTTTCGCAGTTCTATGTTGACGGAAAATGTTGTAGTTGGGTATGGAAATCTCCAAATTTTTGACTAGAATACAGTAAATACATATGAAGTGGACAGCAGTAGTTATATAGGATGAACCATGACTAGAATACAGTAAATACATATAAAGTGGACAGCAGGATGAACCATGACTAGAATACAGTAAATACATATAAAGTGGACAGCAGGATGAACCATGACTAGAATACAGTAAATACATATAAAGTGGACAGCAGGATGAACCATGACTAGAATACAGTAAATACATATAAAGTGGACAGCAGGATGAACCATGACTAGAATACAGTAAATACATATAAAGTGGACAGCAGTAGTTATATAGGATGAACCATGACTAGAATACAGTATATACATATGAAGTGGACAGCAGGATGAACCATGACTAGAATACAGTAAATACATATAAAGTGGACAGCAGTAGTTATATAGGATGAACTAGAATACAGTATATACATATGAAGTGGACAGCAGTAGTTAAATAGGATGAACCATGACTAGAATACAGTATATTCATATGAAGTGGACAGCAGGATGAACCATGACTAGAAGACAGTAAATACATATAAAGTGGACAGCAGTAGTTATATAGGATGAACCATGACTAGAATACAGTATATACATATGAAGTGGACAGCAGTAGTTATATGGGATGAACTAGAATACAGTATATACATATGAAGTGGACAGCAGTAGTTATATAAGATGAACTAGAAAACAGTATATACATATGAAGTGGACAGCAGTAGTTATATAGGATGAACCATGACTAGAATACAGTATATTCATATGTAGTGGACAGCAGGATGAACCATGACTAGAATACAGTATATACATATGAAGAGGACAACAGTAGTTATATAGGATGAACTAGAATACAGTATATACATATGTAGTGGACAGCAGGATGAACCATGACTAGAATACAGTATATTCATATGTAGTGGACAGCAGGATGAACCATGACTAGAATACAGTATATACATATGAAGTGGACAGCAGGATGAACCATGACTAGAATACAGTATATACATATGTAGTGGACAGCAGGATGAACCATGACTAGAATACAGTATATTCATATGTAGTGGACAGCAGGATGAACCATGACTAGAATACAGTATATACATATGAAGTGGACAGCAGGATGAACCATGACTAGAATACAGTATATACATATGAAGTGGACAGCAGTAGTTATATAGGATGAACCATGACTAGAATACAGTATATTCATATGAAGTGGACAGCAGTAGTTATATAGGATGGACCATGACTAGAATACAGTATATACATATGAAGTGGACAGCAGGATGAACCATGACTAGAATACAGTATATTCATATGTAGTGGACAGCAGGATGGACCATGACTAGAATACAGTATATACATATGAAGTGGACAGCAGGATGAACCATGACTAGAATACAGTATATACATATGAAGTGGACAGCAGGATGAACCATGACTAGAATACAGTATATTCATATGAAGTGGACAGCAGTAGTTATATAGGATGAACCATGACTAGAATACAGTATATTCATATGTAGTGGACAGAAGGATGGACCAGGACTAGAATACAGTATATTCATATGTAGTGGACAGCAGGATGGACCAGGACTAGAATACAGTATATTCATATGAAGTGGACAGCAGGATGGACCATGACTAGAATACAGTATATTCATATGTAGTGGACAGCAGGATGAACCATGACTAGAATACAGTATATTCATATGTAGTGGACAACAGTAGTTATATAGGATGAACTAGAATACAGTATATACATATGTAGTTGGACAGCAGTAGTTATATAGGATGAACCATGACTAGAATACAGTATATACATATGAAGTGGATAGCAGGATGAACCATGACTAGAATACAGTATATTCATATGTAGTGGACAGCAGGATGGACCATGACTAGAATACAGTATATACATATGAAGTGGACAGCAGGATGGACCAGGACTAGAATACAGTATATTCATATGAATTGGACAGCAGGATGGACCATGACTAGAATACAGTATATTCATATGAAGTGGACAGCAGTAGTTATATAGGATGAACTAGAATACAGTATATACATATGAAGTGGACAGCAGGATGGACCATTACTAGAATACAGTATATTCATATGAAGTGGACAGCAGGATGAACCATGACTAGAATACAGTATATACATATGAAGTGGACAGCAGGATGAACCATGACTAGAATACAGTATATACATATGAAGTGGACAGCAGGATGAACCATGACTAGAATACAGTATATTCATATGTAGTGGACAGCAGGATGAACCATGACTAGAATACAGTATACAGATTACAAAGGGAAGACCAGTCTGCGGACAATCACAGATTACAAAGGGAAGACCAGTCTACAGACAATCACGGATTACAAAGGGAAAACCAGTCTAGACAATCACGGATTACAAAGGGAAGACCAGTCTACGGACAATGACGGATTACAAAGGGAAGACCAGTCTACAGACAATCACGGATTACAAAGGGAAGACCAGTCTAGACAATCACGGATTACAAAGGGAAGACCAGTCTACAGACAATCACGGATTACAAAGGGAAGACCAGTCTACAGACAATCACGGATTACAAAGAGAAGACCAGTCTACGGACAATCACGGATTACAAAGGGAAAACCAGTCTACGGACAATCACAGATTACAAAGGGAAGACCAGTCTACAGACAATCATGGATTACAAAGGGAAGACCAGTCTACAGACAATCACGGATTACAAAGGGAAGACCAGTCTACGGACAATCACGGATTACAAAGGGAAGACCAGTCTACAGACAATCACGGATTACAAAGGGAAGACCAGTCTACGGACAATCACAGATTACAAAGGGAAGACCAGTCTACAGACAATCACGGATTACAAAGGGAAGACCAGTCTACAGACAATCACAGATTACAAAGGGAAGACCAGTCTACAGACAATCACAGATTACAAAGGGAAGACCAGTCTACAGACAATCACAGATTACAAAGGGAAGACCAGTCTACAGACAATCACGGATTACAAAGGGAAGACCAGTCTACAGGCAATCACGGATTACAAAGGGAAAACCAGTCTAGACAATCACGGATTACAAAGGGAAGACCAGTCTACAGACAATCACAGATTACAAAGGGAAGACCAGTCTACGGACAATCACAGATTACAAAGGGAAGACCAGTCTACAGACAATCACGGATTACAAAGGGAAAACCAGTCTAGACAATCACAGATTACAAAGGGAAGACCAGTCTACGGACAATCACAGATTACAAAGGGAAGACCAGTCTACAGACAATCACGGATTACAAAGGGAAAACCAGTCTAGACAATCACGGATTACAAAGGGAAGACCAGTCTACAGACAATCACGGATTACAAAGGGAAGACCAGTCTACAGACAATCACGGATTACAAAGGGAAGACCAGTCTACAGACAATCACAGATTACAAAGGGAAGACCAGTCTACAGACAATCACGGATTACAAAGGGAAGACCAGTCTACAGACAATCATGGATTACAAAGGGAAGACCAGTCTACGGACAATCACAGATTACAAAGGGAAGACCAGTCTACAGACAATCACGGATTACAAAGGGAAAACCAGTCTAGACAATCACGGATTACAAAGGGAAGACCAGTCTACAGACAATCACGGATTACAAAGGGAAGACCAGTCTACAGACAATCACGGATTACAAAGGGAAGACCAGTCTACAGACAATCACGGATTACAAAGGGAAGACCAGTCTACAGACAATCACGGATTACAAAGGGAAGACCAGTCTACGGACAATCACGGATTACAAAGGGAAGACCAGTCTACAGACAATCACGGATTACAAAGGGAAGACCAGTCTAGACAATCACGGATTACAAAGGGAAGACCAGTCTACAGACAATCACGGATTACAAAGGGAAGACCAGTCTACAGACAATCACGGATTACAAAGGGAAGACCAGTCTACGGACAATCACGGATTACAAAGGGAAGACCAGTCTACAGACAATCACAGATTACAAAGGGAAGACCAGTCTACAGACTATCACGCATTACAAAGGGAAGACCAGTCTAGACAATCACAGATTACAAAGGGAAGACCAGTCTACAGACAATCAAAGATTACAAAGAGAAGACCAGTCTAGACAATCACAGATTACAAAGGGAAGACCAGTCTACAGACAATCACGGATTACAAAGGGAAAACCAGTCTAGACAATCACGGATTACAAAGGGAAGACCAGTCTACGGACAATCACGGATTACAAAGGGAAGACCAGTCTACAGACAATCACGGATTACAAAGGGAAGACCAGTCTACGGACAATCACGGATTACAAAGGGAAGACCAGTCTACAGACAATCACAGATTACAAAGGGAAGACCAGTCTACAGACTATCACGCATTACAAAGGGAAGACCAGTCTAGACAATCACAGATTACAAAGGGAAGACCAGTCTACAGACAATCACAGATTACAAAGGGAAAACCAGTCTACAGACAATCACAGATTACAAAGGGAAGACCAGTCTAGACAATCACAGATTACAAAGGGAAGACCAGTCTACAGACAATCACAGATTACAAAGGGAAGACCAGTCTACGGACAATCACGGATTACAAAGGGAAGACCAGTCTACAGACAATCACAGATTACAAAGGGAAGACCAGTCTACAGACAATCACAGATTACAAAGGGAAGACCAGTCTACAGACAATCACGGATTACAAAGGGAAGACCAGTCTACAGACAATCACGGATTACAAAGGGAAGACCAGTCTACAGACAATCACGGATTACAAAGGGAAGACCAGTCTACAGACAATCACAGATTACAAAGGGAAGACCAGTCTACAGACAATCACAGATTACAAAGGGAAGACCAGTCTAGACAATCACGGATTACAAAGGGAAGACCAGTCTACAGACAATCACGGATTACAAAGGGAAGACCAGTCTACAGACAATCACGGATTACAAAGGGAAGACCAGTCTACAGACAATCACAGATTACAAAGGGAAGACCAGTCTAGACAATCACAGATTACAAAGGGAAGACCAGTCTACAGACAATCACGGATTACAAAGGGAAGACCAGTCTACAGACAATCACAGATTACAAAGGGAAGACCAGTCTACAGACAATCACAGATTACAAAGGGAAGACCAGTCTACAGACAATCACGGATTACAAAGGGAAGACCAGTCTACGGACAATGACGGATTACAAAGGGAAGACCAGTCTACAGACAATCACGGATTACAAAGGGAAGACCAGTCTAGACAATCACGGATTACAAAGGGAAGACCAGTCTACAGACAATCACGGATTACAAAGGGAAGACCAGTCTACAGACAATCACGGATTACAAAGGGAAGACCAGTCTACGGACAATCACGGATTACAAAGGGAAGACCAGTCTACAGACAATCACAGATTACAAAGGGAAGACCAGTCTACAGACTATCACGCATTACAAAGGGAAGACCAGTCTAGACAATCACAGATTACAAAGGGAAGACCAGTCTACAGACAATCACAGATTACAAAGAGAAGACCAGTCTAGACAATCACAGATTACAAAGGGAAGACCAGTCTACAGACAATCACGGATTACAAAGGGAAAACCAGTCTAGACAATCACGGATTACAAAGGGAAGACCAGTCTACGGACAATCACGGATTACAAAGGGAAGACCAGTCTACAGACAATCACGGATTACAAAGGGAAGACCAGTCTACGGACAATCACGGATTACAAAGGGAAGACCAGTCTACAGACAATCACAGATTACAAAGGGAAGACCAGTCTACAGACTATCACGCATTACAAAGGGAAGACCAGTCTAGACAATCACAGATTACAAAGGGAAGACCAGTCTACAGACAATCACAGATTACAAAGGGAAAACCAGTCTACAGACAATCACAGATTACAAAGGGAAGACCAGTCTAGACAATCACAGATTACAAAGGGAAGACCAGTCTACAGACAATCAAAGATTACAAAGGGAAGACCAGTCTACGGACAATCACGGATTACAAAGGGAAGACCAGTCTACAGACAATCACAGATTACAAAGGGAAGACCAGTCTACAGACAATCACAGATTACAAAGGGAAGACCAGTCTACAGACAATCACGGAATACAAAGGGAAGACCAGTCTACAGACAATCACGGATTAAAAAGGGAAGACCAGTCTACAGACAATCACGGATTACAAAGGGAAGACCAGTCTACAGACAATCACAGATTACAAAGGGAAGACCAGTCTACAGACAATCACAGATTACAAAGGGAAGACCAGTCTAGACAATCACGGATTACAAAGGGAAGACCAGTCTACAGACAATCACGGATTACAAAGGGAAGACCAGTCTACAGACAATCACGGATTACAAAGGGAAGACCAGTCTACAGACAATCACAGATTACAAAGGGAAGACCAGTCTAGACAATCACAGATTACAAAGGGAAGACCAGTCTACAGACAATCACGGATTACAAAGGGAAGACCAGTCTACAGACAATCACAGATTACAAAGGGAAGACCAGTCTACAGACAATCACAGATTACAAAGGGAAGACCAGTCTACAGACAATCACAGATTACAAAGGGAAGACCAGTCTACAGACAATCACAGATTACAAAGGGAAGACCAGTCTAGACAATCACAGATTACAAAGGGAAGACCAGTCTACAGACAATCACGGATTACAAAGGGAAGACCAGTCTACGGACAATCACGGATTACAAAGGGAAGACCAGTCTACAGACAATCATGGATTACAAAGGGAAGACCAGTCTACGGACAATCACAGATTACAAAGGGAAGACCAGTCTACAGACAATCACGGATTACAAAGGGAAGACCAGTCTAGACAATCACGGATTACAAATGGAAGACCAGTCTACAGACAATCACGGATTACAAAGGGAAGACCAGTCTACAGACAATCACGGATTACAAAGGGAAGACCAGTCTACGGACAATCACGGATTACAAAGGGAAGACCAGTCTACAGACAATCACAGATTACAAAGGGAAGACCAGTCTACAGACTATCACGCATTACAAAGGGAAGACCAGTCTAGACAATCACAGATTACAAAGGGAAGACCAGTCTACAGACAATCACAGATTACAAAGAGAAGAACAGTCTAGACAATCACAGATTACAAAGGGAAGACCAGTCTACAGACAATCACGGATTACAAAGGGAAAACCAGTCTAGACAATCACGGATTACAAAGGGAAGACCAGTCTACGGACAATCACGGATTACAAAGGGAAGACCAGTCTACAGACAATCACGGATTACAAAGGGAAGACCAGTCTACGGACAATCACGGATTACAAAGGGAAGACCAGTCTACAGACAATCACAGATTACAAAGGGAAGACCAGTCTACAGACTATCACGCATTACAAAGGGAAGACCAGTCTAGACAATCACAGATTACAAAGGGAAGACCAGTCTACAGACAATCACAGATTACAAAGGGAAAACCAGTCTACAGACAATCACAGATTACAAAGGGAAGACCAGTCTAGACAATCACAGATTACAAAGGGAAGACCAGTCTACAGACAATCACAGATTACAAAGGGAAGACCAGTCTACAGACAATCACGGATTACAAAGGGAAGACCAGTCTACAGACAATCACAGATTACAAAGGAAAGACCAGTCTACAGACAATCACAGATTACAAAGGGAAGACCAGTCTACAGACAATCACAGATTACAAAGGGAAGACCAGTCTACAGACAATCACAGATTACAAAGGGAAGACCAGTCTAGACAATCACGGATTACAAAGGGAAGACCAGTCTACAGACAATCACGGATTACAAAGGGAAGACCAGTCTACAGACTATCACGCATTACAAAGGGAAGACCAGTCTACAGACAATCAAAGATTACAAAGGGAAGACCAGTCTACAGACAATCACAGATTACAAAGGGAAGACCAGTCTACAGACAATCACAGATTACAAAGGGAAGACCAGTCTACAGACAATCACAGATTACAAAGGGAAGACCAGTCTACAGACAATCACGGATTACAAAGGGAAGACCAGTCTACAGACAATCACAGATTACAAAGGGAAGACCAGTCTACAGACAATCACAGATTACAAAGGGAAGACCAGTCTAGACAATCACGGATTACAAAGGGAAGACCAGTCTACAGACAATCACGGATTACAAAGGGAAGACCAGTCTACAGACAATCACGGATTACAAAGGGAAGACCAGTCTACAGACAATCACAGATTACAAAGGGAAGACCAGTCTACAGACAATCACAGATTACAAAGGGAAGACCAGTCTACAGACAATCACGGATTACAAAGGGAAGACCAGTCTACAGACAATCACAGATTACAAAGGAAAGACCAGTCTACAGACAATCACAGATTACAAAGGGAAGACCAGTCTACAGACAATCACAGATTACAAAGGGAAGACCAGTCTACAGACAATCACAGATTACAAAGGGAAGACCAGTCTAGACAATCACGGATTACAAAGGGAAGACCAGTCTACAGACAATCACGGATTACAAAGGGAAGACCAGTCTACAGACAATCACAGATTACAAAGGGAAGACCAGTCTACAGACAATCACAGATTACAAAGGGAAGACCAGTCTACAGACAATCACAGATTACAAAGGGAAGACCAGTCTACAGACAATCACAGATTACAAAGGGAAGACCAGTCTACAGACAATCACAGATTACAAAGGGAAGACCAGTCTACAGACAATCACGGATTACAAAGGGAAGACCAGTCTACAGACAATCACAGATTACAAAGGGAAGACCAATCTACAGACAATCACAGATTACAAAGGGAAGACCAGTCTACAGACAATCACAGATTACAAAGGGAAGACCAGTCTACAGACAATCACAGATTACAAAGGGAAGACCAGTCTAGACAATCACAGATTACAAAGGGAAGACCAGTCTACAGACAATCACAGATTACAAAGGGAAGACCAGTCTACAGACAATCACAGATTACAAAGGGAAGACCAGTCTAGACAATCACAGATTACAAAGGGAAGACCAGTCTACAGACAATCACAGATTACAAAGGGAAGACCAGTCTACAGACAATCACGGATTACAAAGGGAAGACCAGTCTACAGACAATCACAGATTACAAAGGGAAGACCAGTCTACAGACAATCACAGATTACAAAGGGAAGACCAGTCTACAGACAATCACAGATTACAAAGGGAAGACCAGTCTACAGACAATCACAGATTACAAAGGGAAGACCAGTCACATCACAGATTACAAAGGGAAGACCAGTCTACAGACAATCACGGATTACAAAGGGAAGACCAGTCTACAGACAATCACAGATTACAAAGGGAAGACCAGTCACATCACAGATTACAAAGGGAAGACCAGTCACATCACGGACACTGACATTTAAGACATTTAAACGTGTTAACCCTCGCAAGGCTGCCGGCCCAGACGGCATCCCCAGCCGCGTCCTCAGAGCATGACCAGACCAGCTGGCTGGAGTGTTTACGGACATATTCAATCTCTCCCTATCCCAGTCTGCTGTCACCACATGTTTCAAGATGGCCACCGTTGTTCCTGAACCCAAGAAGTCATAGATTACTGAACTGAATGACTATCACCCCGTAGCACTCAATACTGTCATCATGAAGTGCTTTGAGAGACTAGTTAAGGATCATGTCACCTCCACCTTACCTGATACCCTAGATCCACTTCAGTTTGAATACCGCCCCAACAGGTCCACAGACGATGCAATTGCCATTGAGCAGCACACTGCCCTATCCCATCTGGACAAGACGAATACCTATGTAAGAATTCTGTTTATTGACTATAGCTCAGCAATCAACACCATAGTACCCTCCAAGCTCATCATTAAGCTCGAGGCCCTGGGTCTCAATCCCACCCTGCTGTGCAACTGGGTCCTGGACTTCCTGACGGGCCGCCCTCAGGTGTTGGAGGTAGGAAACATAATCTCCACTTCGCTGATCTTCAACACAGGGGCCCCCTCCTGTACTCCCTGTTCACCCATGACTGCATGGCCAAGCACGCCTCCAACTCAATCATCAAGTTTGCAGACGACACAACACTTTAATAATGGAACACTAGTCACTTTAATACTGTTTACATACTGCTACTCATCTCATATGTATTTACTGTATTCTATTCTACTGTATTTACTAACTAGTCACTTTAATACTGTTTACATACTGCTACTCATCTCATATGTATTTACTGTATTCTATTCTACTGTGTTTACTAACTAGTCACTTTAATACTGTTTACATACTGCTACTCATCTCATATGTATTTACTGTATTCTATTCTACTGTATTTACTGTATTCTATTCTACTGTGTTTACTAACTAGTCACTTTAATACTGTTTACATACTGCTACTCATCTCATATGTATTTACTGTATTCTATTCTACTGTATTTACTAACTAGTCACTTTAATACTGTTTACATACTGCTACTCATCTCATATGTATTTACTGTATTCTATTCTACTGTGTTTACTAACTAGTCACTTTAATACTGTTTACATACTGCTACTCATCTCATATGTATTTACTGTATTCCATTCTACTGTATTTACTAACTAGTGACTTTAATACTGTTTACATACTGCTACTCATCTCATATGTATTTGCTGTATTCTATTCTACTGTGTTTACTAACTAGTCACTTTAATACTGTTTACATACTGCTACTCATCTCATATGTATTTACTGTATTCTATTCTACTGTATTTACTGTATTCTATTCTACTGTGTTTACTAACTAGTCACTTTAATACTGTGTACATACTGCTACTCATCTCATATGTATTTACTGTATTCTATTCTACTGTGTGTTAGTCAACGCCACTCCCACATTGCTCATCTCATATGTATTTACTGTATTCTATTCTACTGTGTGTTAGTCAACGCCACTCCCACATTGCTCGTGCAAATATTTATATATTTTTTAATTCCATTCTTTTACTTTTAGATTTGAGTGTATTATGTGTGTTGTTGTGAATAGTTAGATATTACTGCACTGTTGGAGCTAGAAACACAAGCATTTCGCTACACCCGCAATAACGTCTACTAAACAAGTGTATTTGACAAATAAAATGTGATTTGATTTGGTCAAATAAAGGTCAACTCCAAATGTGTCTGCTACTCTGTGTCCAGGTGGATGTGTGCGGGTATCCTCTCAGTATCTTCTTCATCGTGGTCAATGAGTTCTGTGAACGTTTCTCCTACTATGGCATGCGAGGTGAGCCAATCACACCTCTCTATGTTGACAGATAGCAGAGAGCTGAGCCAATCACACCTCTCTATGTTGACCGATAGCAGAGAGCTGAGCCAATCACACAACACACCTCTCTATGTTGACAGATAGCAGAGAGCTGAGCCAATCACACCTCTCTATGTTTACAGATAGCAGAGAGCTGAGCCAATCACACCTCTCTCTGTTGACAAATAGCAGAGAGCTGAGCCAATCACACCTCTCTATGTTGACAGATAGCAGTGTTTACTACAGAATGTAAATAAGTCTTTGGTAGTTACATTTCATTGACCAATGTTAAGGACTGGTCCTGTAGATGGACATATTGACTGGTTCTGTTGTCTCCTCTAGCGGTGTTAGTCCTGTAGATGGACATATTGAGAGGTTCTGTTGTCCCCCCGTAGCGGTGTTGGTCCTGTACTTCAGGTATTTCCTGAAGTGGGATGATGACCTGGCCACCTCTATCTATCACACCTTCATCGCTCTCTGCTACCTGACTCCTATACTGGGGGCCATAGTGGCAGACTCCTGGCTGGGGAAGTTCAAGTGAGTCCAAACCCAGTACATCCACATATTATCTGATCTTCTATAGGATATCTGGGGATTGTAGTTCCCTCGCTTGTAGTTGTCTGCCCTCCTGGTAAATCCCTTTCATTTGTTTTTCTCCCCTCACACACTTTTTACTTTGCAAAAACAAATTAAATAGATAATATAGAAAAGTTAAATAAAAAATGAACAGTAAACATAATACTCACAAAAGTTCCATATTATGTATATTTACAGTGTTTTAATGATGTCCAAATGGTTAAAGTACAAAAGGGAAAATAAATCAACATAAATATGGGTTGTATTTGCAATGGTGTGTGTTCTTTACTGGTTGCCCGTTTCTTGTGGCAACAGGTCACAAATCATGCTGCTGTGATGGCACACTGTGGAATTTAACCCAGTAGATATGGGAGTTTATCAAGATTGGGTTTGTTTTCGAATTGTTCTCTCCCTCTCTCTCTCCTCTCTCTCTTTCCTCTATCTCTCCTCTCTCTCTTCTCTCTCTCTTTCCTCTCTCTCTCTCTCTCTCTCTCTCTCTTTCCCCTCTCTCTCGCTCTCTTTCCTCTCTCTCTCCTCTCTCTCTTTCCTCTCTCTCTCCTCTCTCTCTTTCCTCTCTCTCTCCTCTCTCTCTCTTTCCTCTCTCTCTCCTCTCTCCCTTTCCTCTCTCTCTCCTCTCTCTCTTTCCTCTCTCTCTCCTCTCTCTCTTTCCTCTCTCTCCTCTCTCTCTCTCGCTCTCTTTCCTCTCTCTCTCCTCTCTCTCTCCTCTCTCTCTTTCCTCTCTCTCCTCTCTCTCTTTCCTCTCTCTCTCCTCTCTCTCTCTCCTCTCTCTCTTTCCTCTCTCTTTCCTCTCTCTCCTCTCTCTCTCCTCTCTCTCTCCTCTCTCTCTCTCCTCTCTCTTTCCTCTCTCTCTTTCCTCTCTCTCCTCTCTCTCCTCTCTCTTTCTCCACTCTCTTTCCTCTCTCTCTCCTCTCGCTCTCTCCTCTCTCTCTCCTCTCTCTCTTTCCTCTCTCTCCCCAGGACTATTGTCTATTTATCCATTGTCTATACGGTGGGACAGGTCGTCATGGCAGTAAGCGCCATACACGACATCACAGACACAGACAGGGACGGGACCCCTGACAACATGACCTTCCATGTGTGAGTTCATCTGCTGTGCACCCCAAACACAACATCCTACAGTGCCTTGCGAAAGTATTCGGCCCCCTTGAACTTTGCGACCTTTTGCCACATTTCAGGCTTCAAACATAAAGATATAAAACTGTATTTTTTTGTGAAGAATCAACAACAAGTGGGACACAATCATGAAGTGGAACAACATTTATTGTATATTTCAAACTTTTTTAACAAATCAAAAACTGAAAAATTGGGCGTGCAAAATTATTCAGCCCCTTTACTTTCAGTGCAGCAAACTCTCTCCAGAAGTTCAGTGAGGATCTCTGAATGATCCAATGTTGACCTAAATGACTAATGATGATAAATACAATCCACCTGTGTGTAATCAAGTCTCCGTATAAATGCACCTGCACTGCACTGCACTCTCAGAGGTCCGTTAAAAGCGCAGAGAGCATCATGAAGAACAAGGAACACACCAGGCAGGTACGAGATACTGTTGTGAAGAAGTTTAAAGCCGGATTTGGATACAAAAAGATTTCCCAAGCTTTAAACATCCCAAGGAGCACTGTGCAAGCGATAATATTGAAATGGAAGGAGTATCAGACCACTGCAAATCTACCAAGACCTGGTCGTCCCTCTAAACTTTCAGCTCATACAAGGAGAAGACTGATCAGAGATGCAGCCAAGAGGCCCATGATCACTCTGGATGAACTGCAGAGATCTACAGCTGAGGTGGGAGACTCTGTCCATAGGACAACAATCAGTCGTATATTGCACAAATCTGGCCTTCATGGAAGAGTGGCAAGAAGAAAGCCATTTCTTAAAGATATCCATAAAAAGTGTTGTTTAAAGTTTGCCACAAGCCACCTGGGAGACACACCAAACATGTAGAAGAAGGTGCTCTGGTCAGATGAAACCAAAATTGAACTTTTTGGCAACAATGCAAAACGTTATGTTTGGCGTAAAAGCAACACAGCTCATCACACTGAACACACCATCCCCACTGTCAAACATGGTGGTGGCAGCATCATGGTTTGGGCCTGCTTTTCTTCAGCAGGGACAGCGAAGATGGTTAAAATTGATGGGAAGATGGATGGAGCCAAATACAGGACCATTCTGGAAGAAAACCTGATGGAGTCTGCAAAAGACCTGAGACTGGGACGGAGATTTGTCTTCCAACAAGACAATGATCCAAAACATAAAGCAAAATCTACAATGGAATGGTTCAAAAATAAACATATCCAGGTGTTAGAATGGCCAAGTCAAAGTCCAGACCTGAATCCAATCGAGAATCTGTGGAAAGAACTGAAAACTGCTGTTCACAAATGCTCTCCATCCAACCTCACTGAGCTCGAGCTGTTTTGCAAGGAGGAATGGGAAAAAATGTCAGTCTCTCGATGTGCAAAACTGATAGACATACACCAAGCGACTTACAGCTGTAATCGCAGCAAAAGGTGGCGCTACAAAGTATTAACTTAAGGGGGCTGAATAATTTTGCACGCCCAATTTTTCAGTTTTTGATTTGTTAAAAAAGTTTGAAATATCCAATAAATGTCGTTCCACTTCATGATTGTGTCCCACTTGCTGTTGATTCTTCACAAAAAAATACAGTTTTATATCTTTATGTTTGAAGCCTGAAATGTGGCAAAAGGTCGCAAAGTTCAAGGGGGCCGAATACTTTCGCAAGGCACCGTATATAAGCCTGTACAACAGCATTGTAAAAATATTTTAGTTGTGTAAACTTAGTCAATTCATGTTGACTCAACTGCTATGATATGAGTTCCATTAGTTGAACTGATAAGTGATGTGCTGTTCTCTCCCCTCAGTGCCATGTCTATGGTTGGCCTGTTCCTCATCGCTCTGGGGACGGGGGGCATCAAACCCTGTGTCGCTGCCTTTGGAGGAGACCAGTTTGAAGACCACCAGGTTGGTAACGCTAGCGGAGCAGCCATTTTAGAGTCTGTCTCTACCGACCTCGGTCATTACTGTAGTGTAGACTTAATTTTAGAGTCTTTCTCTACCGACCTCGGTCTTTACAGTAGTGTAGACTCCATTTTAGAGTCTGTCTCTACTGACCTCGGTCTATACGGTAGTGTAGACTCTATTTTAGAGTCTGTCTCTACCGACCTCGGTTAGAGTCTGTCTCTACCGACCTCGGTTAAAGTCTGTCTCTACTGACCTCAGTCAGTACAGTAGTGTAGACTCCATTTTAGAGACTGTCTCTACCGACCTCGGTCTATACAGTAGTGTAGACTCCATTTTAGAGTCTGTCTCTACCAACCTCGGTCTATACGGTAGTTTAGACTCTATTTTAGAGTCTGTCTCTACCAACCTCGGTTAGAGTCTGTCTCTACCGACCTCGGTCTATACAGTGGTGTAGACTCCATTTTTGAGGCTGTCTCTACCAACCTCGGTTAGAGTCTGTCTCTACCGACCTCGGTTAGAGTCTGTCTCTACCGACCTCGGTTAGAGTCTGTCTCTACCGACCTCGGTTAGAGTCTGTCTCTACCGACCTCGGTTAGAGTCTGTCTCTACCGACCTCGGTTAGAGTCTGTCTCTACCGACCTCGGTTAGAGTCTGTCTCTACCAACCTCGGTTAGAGTCTGTCTCTACCGACCTCGGTCAGTACAGTGGTGTAGACTCCATTTTAGAGTCTGTCTCTACCAACCTCGGTCTATAAGGTAGTGTAGACTCTCTTTTAGAGTCTGTCTCTACCGACCTCGGTTAGAGTCTGTCTCTACTGACCTCTGACCTCGGTCTTTACAATAGTGTAGACTCCATTTTAGATTCTGTCTCTACCGACCTCTGTCTTTACAATAGTGTAGACTCCATTTTTGAGTCTGTCTCTACCGACCTCGGTTAGAGTCCGTCTCTACTGACCTCAGTCATTACAATAGTGTAGACTCCAGACTCAGGAAGTAGTGATCAGCATGGTTTATCAACGTGACTTCAGTCATTATCAGTGCTGATCCAGCAGAACACATCCCAGATGGTTGTTTAATAACCATTAACCCTGGTTACCTACTGGAAGGTGCATTTAGGTCAAAGGTTATAGAGCATCATGTTGCTGATTGTGGATTAATCTAAACACCTTGAATCTCCAGCAGATAGATGGTGCTGCTAGCTATGGTTAGATACAAATGCCAAGGTCAGATGTTTGCAGTTCTAAACCTGTTCTCCTGTCCATGTCTCCTGTCCATGTCTCATGTCCTCCTGTCCCCCTGTCCATGTCTCCTGTCCTCCTGTTCTCCTGTCCTCCTGTTCTCCTGTCCATGTCTCCTGTCCATGTCTCATGTCCTCCTGTCCCCCTGTCCATGTCTCTTGTCCTCCTGTTCTCCTGTCCTCCTGATCTCATGTCCATGTCTCCTGTCCTCCTGTTCTCCTGTTCTCCTGTTCTCCTGTCCATGTCTCCTGTCCTCCTGTTCTCCTGTCCATGTCTCCTGTCCTCCTGTCCTCCTGTCCTCCTGTCCTCCTGTCCTCCTGTCCATGTATCCTGTCCTCCTGTCCATGTCTCCTGTCCTCCTGTCCTCCTGTCCTCCTGTACATGTATCCTGTCCTCCTGTCCTCCTGTCCATGTCTCCTGTCCTCCTGTTCTCCTGTCCATGTCTCCTGTCCTCCTGTCCTCCTGTCCATGTCTCCTGTCCTCCTGTCCTCCTGTCCATGTCTCCTGTCCTCCTCCTGTCCTCCTGTCCTCATATCCTCCTGTCCATGTATCCTGTCCTCCTGTCCTCCTGTCCATGTCTCCTGTCCTCCTGTCCTCCTGTCCATGTCTCCTGTCCTCCTGTCCTCCTGTCCATGTATCCTGTCCTCCTGTCCTCCTGTCCATGTCTCCTGTCCTCCTGTTCTCCTGTCCATGTCTCCTGTCCTCCTGTCCTCCTGTCCATGTCTCCTGTCCTCCTCCTGTCCTCCTGTCCTCATATCCTCCTGTCCATGTATCCTGTCCTCCTGTCCTCCTGTCCATGTCTCCTGTCCTCCTGTCCTCCTGTCCATGTCTCCTGTCCTCCTGTCCTCCTGTCCATGTATCCTGTCCTCCTGTCCTCCTGTCCATGTCTCCTGTCCTCCTGTTCTCCTGTCCATGTCTCCTGTCCTCCTGTCCTCCTGTCCATGTCTCCTGTCCTCCTGTCCATGTCTCCTGTCCTCCTTCTGTCCTCCTGTCCTCCTATCCTCCTGTAAATGTCTCCTGTCCTCCTGTCCATGTCTCCTGTCCTCCTGTCCTCCTGTCCATGTCTCCTGTCCTCCTGTCCTCCTGTCCATGTCTCCTGTCCATGTCCCCTGTCCTCCTGTCCTCCTGTCCTCCTGTCCATGTCTCCTGTCCTCCTGTCTTCCTGTCCACCTGTCCTCCTGTCCATGTCTCCTGTCCTCCTGTCCATGTCTCCTGTCCTCCTGTCCATGTCTCCTGTCCTCTTGTCCTTCTGTCCTCCTGTCTCCTGTCCTCCTGTCAATGTCTCTTGTCCTCCTGTCCTCCTGTCCATGTCTCCTGTCCTCCTGTCCATGTCTCCTGTCCTCCTGTCCATGTCAACTGTCCTCCTGTGTCCTGTCCTCCTGTCCATGTCTCCTGTACTCCTGTCCTCCTGTCCATGTCTTCTGTCCTCCTGTCCATGTCTCCTGTCCTCTTGTCCTTCTGTCCTCCTGTCCATGTCTCCTGTCCTCTTGTCCTTCTGTCCTCCTGTCTCCTGTCCTCCTGTCCATGTCACCTGTCCTCATGTCCTCCTGTCCATGTCACCTGTCCTCATGTCCTCCTGTCCATGTCTCCTGTCCTCCTGTCCTCCTGTCTATGTCTCCTGTCCTCCTGTCCTCCTGTCCTCCTGTCTCCTGTCCTCCTGTCCATGTCTCCTGTCTTCCTGTCCTCCTGTCTCCTGTCCTCCTGTCCTCCTGTCCATACATTCTCCAGGAGAAACAGAGGAGCACGTTCTTCTCCATCTTCTACCTGTCAATCAACGCTGGTAGTCTCCTGTCTACTGTCATTACACCCATCCTCAGAGGTATGACCATAACCCTAAACTAACACAATACCTGTTCTCCTGTCTACTGTCATTACACCCATCCTCAGAGGTACGACCATAACCCTAAACTAACACAATACCTGGTCAGACTTTACATTACTAACTCTAAACTAACACAATACCTGGTCAGACTTTACATTACTAACTCTAAACTAACACAATACCTGGTCAGACTTTACATTACTAACTCTAAACTAACACAATACCTGGTCAGACTTTACATTACTAACTCTAAACTAACACAATACCTGGTCAGACTTTACATTACTAACTATAAACTAACACAATACCTGGTCAGACTTGACTAATACTAACCCTAAACTAACACAATACCTGTTCTCCTGTCTACTGTCATTACACCCATCCTCAGAGGTACGACCATAACCCTAAACTAACACAATACCTGGTCAGACTTTACATTACTAACTCTAAACTAACACAATACCTGGTCAGACTTTACATTACTAACTCTAAACTAACACAATACCTGGTCAGACTTTACATTACTAACTCTAAACTAACACAATACCTGGTCAGACTTTACATTACTAACTCTAAACTAACACAATACCTGGTCAGACTTTACATTACTAACTATAAACTAACACAATACCTGGTCAGACTTGACTAATACTAACCCTAAACTAACACAATACCTGTTCTCCTGTCTACTGTCATTACACCCATCCTCAGAGGTACGACCATAACCCTAAACTAACACAATACCTGGTCAGACTTTACATTACTAACTCTAAACTAACACAATACCTGGTCAGACTTTACATTACTAACCCTAAACTAACACAATACCTGGTCAGAGTTTACATTACTAACTCTAAACTAACACAATACCTGGTCAGACTTTACATTACTAACTCTAAACTAACACAATACCTGGTCAGACTTTACATTACTAACCCTAAACTAACACAATACCTGGTCAGACTTTACATTACTAACTCTAAACTAACACAATACCTGGTCAGACTTTACATTACTAACCCTAAACTAACACAATACCTGGTCAGACTTTACATTACTAACCCTAAACTAACACAATACCTGGTCAGACTTTACATTACTAACTCTAAACTAACACAATACCTGGTCAGACTTGACTACTATAAACTCTAAACTAACACAATACCTGGTCAGACTTGACTACTACTAATTCTAAACTAACACAATACCTGGTCAGACTTTACATTACTAACTCTAAACTAACACAATACCTGGTCAGACGTGACTACTACTAACTCTAAACTAACACAATACCTGGTCAGACTTTACATTACTAACTCTAAACTAACACAATACCTGGTCAGACTTGACTACTATAAACTCTAAACTAACACAATACCTGGTCAGACTTGACTACTATAAACTCTAAACTAACACAATACCTGGTCAGACTTGACATTACTAACTCTAAACTAACACAATACCTGGTCAGACTTTACATTACTAACCCTAAACTAACACAATACCTGGTCAGAGTTTACATTACTAACCCTAAACTAACACAATACCTGGTCAGACTTTACATTACTAACTCTAAACTAACACAATACCTGGTCAGACTTTACATTACTAACCCTAAACTAACACAATACCTGGTCAGACTTTACATTACTAACCCTAAACTAACACAATACCTGGTCAGACTTTACATTACTAACCCTAAACTAACACAATACCTGGTCAGACTTTACATTACTAACTCTAAACTAACACAATACTTGGTCAGACTTGACATTACTAACTCTAAACTAACACAATGCCTGGTCAGACTTGACTATGGTTATGCCTGTGCAATAGGGCCAGTTCCTCCATCCAATAGCGCAGTGAGCCAGAAGCATGTGTGTTCCCTCCTCCAGGTCAGGAGTGTGGTATCCACTCCCAACAGAAGTGTTATCCTCTGGCCTTCGGCGTCCCTGCAGCCCTCATGGTGGTGGCTCTCAGTGAGTACTGTTACCACTACATGGAGGAGCTTCCTTCCTCTCCTTGCCTCTATCAACCATCAGTATTGATCTGAACTCTGTCTCTGTCTAGTTAACAGAGGTGGACGTATTTCTGTGTTTCCACAGTCGTGTTCATTATGGGCAGTGGCATGTACAACAAGACTGCTCCTAAAGGCAACATTATGCTGGAGGTCTGCAAGTGTATCGGGGTAAGACAGTCTAATAACACACAGACAGTAAGGGGGTAAGACAGTCTAATAACATACAGACAGTAAGGGATGAGACAGTCTAATAACACACAGACAGTAAGGGTGTAAGACAGTCTAGTAGCATACAGTAAGGGATGAGACAGACTAATAACATACAGACAGTAAGGGGGTAAGACAGTCTAGTAACATACAGACAGTAAGGGATGAAACAGACTAATAACATACAGACAGTAAGGGGGTAAGACAGTCTAGTAACATACATACAGTAAGGGATGAGACAGACTAATAACATACAGACAGTAAGGGGGTAAGACAGTCTAATAACATACAGACAGTAAGGGGATAAGACAGTCTAATAACATACAGTAAGGGATGAGACAGACTAATAACATACAGACAGTAAGGGATGAGACAGTCTAGTAACATACAGACAGTAAGGGATGAGACAGTCTAGTAGCATACAGACAGTAAGGGGGTAAGACAGTCAAATAACACACAGACAGTAAGGGATGAGACAGTCTAATAACATACAGACAGTAAGGGGGTAAGACAGTCTAATAACATACAGACAGTAAGGGGATAAGACAGTCTAATAACATACAGACAGTAAGGGTTGAGACAGTCTAGTAACATACAGACAGCAAGGGATGAGACAGTCTAGTAGCATACAGACAGTAAGGGATGAGACAGTCTAATAACATACAGACAGTAAGGGATGAGACAGTCTAGTAACATACAGAGAGCAAGGGATGAGACAGTCTAGTAGCATACAGACAGTAAGGGATGAGACAGTCTAATAACATACAGACAGTAAGGGGGTAAGACAGTCTAGTAACATACAGACAGTAAGGGATGAGACAGTCTAATAACATACAGACAGTAAGGAGGTAAGACAGTCTAATAACATACAGACAGTAAGGAGGTAAGACAGTCTAATAACATACAGACAGTAAGGGGGTAAGACAGTCTAGTAACATACAGACAGTAAGGGATGAGACAGTCTAATAACATACAGACAGTAAGGAGGTAAGACAGTCTAATAACATACAGACAGTAAGGGGGTAAGACAGTCTAATAACATACAGACAGTAAGGGGGTAAGACAGTCTAGTAACATACAGACAGTAAGGGATGAGACAGTCTAATAACATACAGACAGTAAGGAGGTAAGACAGTCTAATAACATACAGACAGTAAGGGGGTAAGACAGTCTAATAACATACAGACAGTAAGGGGGTAAGACAGTCTAGTAACATACAGACAGTAAGGGATGAGACAGTCTAATAACATACAGACAGTAAGGAGGTAAGACAGTCTAATAACATACAGACAGTAAGGAGGTAAGACAGTCTAATAACATACAAACAGTAAGGGGGTAAGACAGTCTAGTAACATACAGACAGTAAGGGATGAGACAGTCTAATAACATACAGACAGTAAGGAGGTAAGACAGTCTAATAACATACAGACAGTAAGGGGGTAAGACAGTCTAATAACATACAGACAGTAAGGGGGTAAGACAGTCTAGTAACATACAGACAGTAAGGGATGAGACAGTCTAATAACATACAGACAGTAAGGAGGTAAGACAGTCTAATAACATACAGACAGTAAGGGGGTAAGACAGTCTAATAACATACAGACAGTAAGGGGGTAAGACAGTCTAGTAACATACAGACAGTAAGGGATGAGACAGTCTAATAACATACAGACAGTAAGGAGGTAAGACAGTCTAATAACATACAGACAGTAAGGAGGTAAGACAGTCTAATAACATACAGACAGTAAGGGGGTAAGACAGTCTAGTAACATACAGACAGTAAGGGATGAGACAGTCTAATAACATACAGACAGTAAGGAGGTAAGACAGTCTAATAACATACAGACAGTAAGGGGGTAAGACAGTCTAATAACATACAGACAGTAAGGGGGTAAGACAGTCTAGTAACATACAGACAGTAAGGGATGAGACAGTCTAATAACATACAGACAGTAAGGAGGTAAGACAGTCTAATAACATACAGACAGTAAGGGATGAGACAGTCTAATAACACACAGACAGTAAGGGATGAGACAGTCTAGTAACATACAGGCAGTAAGGGATGAGACAGTTTAATAACATACAGGCAGTAAGGGATGAGACAGTCTAATAACACACAGACAGTAAGGTGGTAAGACAGTCTAGTAACATACAGACAGTAAGGGATGAGACAGTCTAATAACATACAGACAGTAAGGAGGTAAGACAGTCTAATAACATACAGACAGTAAGGGGGTAAGACAGTCTAGTAACATACAGACAGTAAGGGATGAGACAGTCTAATAACATACAGACAGTAAGGTGGTAAGACAGTCTAGTAACATACAGACAGTAAGGGATGAGACAGTCTAATAACATACAGACAGTAAGGAGGTAAGACAGTCTAATAACATACAGACAGTAAGGTGGTAAGACAGTCTAGTAACATACAGACAGTAAGGGATGAGACAGTCTAATAACATACAGACAGTAAGGGATGAGACAGTCTAATAACATACAGACAGTAAGGTGGTAAGACAGTCTAATAACATACAGACAGTAAGAAGGTTAGACAGTCTAATAACATACAGACAGTAAGGAGGTAAGACAGTCTAATAACATACAGACAGTAAGGGGGTAAGACAGTCAGATAACATACAGACAGTAAGGGATGAGACAGTCTAATAACATACAGACAGTAAGGAGGTAAGACAGTCTAGTAACATACAGACAGTAAGGAGGTTAGACAGTCAGATAACACACAGACAGTAAGGGGGGTAAGACAGTCTAGTAACATACAGACAGTAAGGGATGAGACAGTCTAATAACATACAGACAGTAAGGGATGAGACAGTCTAATAACATACAGACAGTAAGGAGGTAAGACAGTCTAGTAACATACAGACAGTAAGGAGGTTAGACAGTCAGATAACACACAGACAGTAAGGGGGGTAAGACAGTCTAGTAACATACAGACAGTAAGGGATGAGACAGTCTAATAACATACAGACAGTAAGGGATGAGACAGTAATAAAATACAGACAGTAGAAGACTTACAGTGTCATATCTTTCCATGTGAAACTCTACAGGAAGTGAATGTGATATTCAACAACAATGTCTGGTTTTCAGCAGAGCTATTAAGTGTTTTTGTGTTCTTTCGCTCCTCTCTAGTTTGCCATAAAGAACCGCTTCAGACATCGCAGCAAGACGTTCCCTAAGAGAGAACACTGGATGGACTGGGCCCATGAGAAATATGACGTAGGGCCATGTTCATCGGCCAATGGGAAAACCAGCACAACCAAATTAGCAGTTCATAAAACTGTTGAAAATGAAAGTCAACTGAAGGATGTTTACAACACAGAGAACTCATTAATAAATCCTTCCTCTCCTCTTCTTCCTCCTTCTCCTCTCCTCTCTGCTCTCCTTCTCTCTCCTCCTCCTCTCCTTTCTGCTCTCCTCCTCCCATCCTCCTCTCTCCTTCCCCTTCTCTCCTCTCTCCTCCTCCCGTCCTCTCTCCTTCCCCTCTCCTCTCTGCTCTCCTCCTCCTCCCCGTCCTCCTCTCACCTCCTCCTTCTCTCCTCTCTCCTCCTCCTCCCCGTCCTCCTCTCTCCTCTTCCTCCCATCCTCCTCTCTCCTCCTCTCCTTTCTGCTCTCCTCCTCCCATCCTCCTCTCTCCTCCTCCTCTCCTTTCTGCTCTCCTCCTCCCGTCCTCCTCTCTCCTCCTCCTCTCCTTTCTACTCTCCTCCTTCTCCCATCCTCCTCTCTCCTCCTCCCGTCCTCCTCTCTCCTCCTCCTCTCCTTTCTGCTCTCCTCCTCCCGTCCTCCTCTCTCCTCCTCATCTCCTTTCTGCTCTCCTCCTTCTCCCATCCTCCTCTCTCCTCCTCCTCCCGTCCTCGTCTCTCCTCCTCCTCTCCTTTCTGCTCTCCTCTTCCTCCCATCCTCCTCTCTCCTCCTCCTCTCCTTTCTGCTCTCCTCCTCCTCCTGTCCTGCTCTCTCCTCCTCCTTCTCCTCCTCCTTCTCCTTTACTCTCTCCTCCTCCTCCTCTCCATCCTCCTCTCTCCTCCTCCTTCTTCTCTCCTTTCTCCTCCTCCTCCCATCCTCCTCTCCTTTTTGCTCTCCTCCTCCTCCCATCCTCCTCTCTCATCCTCTCCTTTCTGCTTTCCTCCTCCTCCCCATCCTCCTCTCTCCTCCTCCTTCTTCTCTCCTTTCTCCTCCTCCCATCCTCCTCCTCCCGTCCTCCTCCCGTCCTCCTCCCGTCCTCCTCCTTCTCCTCTCCTCTCTCCTCCTCCTCCCCATCCTCCTCTCTCCTCCTCCTTCTTCTCTCCTTTCTCCTCCTCCTCCCATCCTCCTCTCTCCTCCTCCTCTCCTTTCTGCTCTCCTCCTCCTCCTCCCGGCCTCCTCTCTCCTCCTCCTCTCCTTTCTGCTCTCCTCCTCCTCATCCTCCTCTCTCCTCCTCCTCTCCTTTCTTCTCTCCTCTTCCCGTACTCCTCTCTCCTCCTCCTTCTCTCCTCTCTCCTCCTCCTGCCCGTCCTCCACGTTCCTCCTCCTCTCCTCCAGAAATTGCTGGTGGCCCAGGTGAAGATGGTGCTGAAGGTTCTGTTTCTCTACATCCCCCTTCCCATGTTCTGGACTCTGTTTGACCAACAGGTAAGAACCCTAACTCTAAACCCATCCATCTAAGTAACATAATGAAAAAATCCCTATCAAAATGTGTCAGTTTAATCTAGAGATATCTGTTTCAGCTAGAGATATCAGTTTCAGCTAGACAGATCAGTTTCAGCTAGACAGATCAGTTTCAGCTAGAGAGATCCGTTTCAGCTAGATAGATCCGTTTCAGCTAGAGAGATCAGTTTCAGCTAGAGAGATCAGTTTCAGCTAGACAGATCAGTTTCAGCTAGAGAGATCGGTTTCAGCTAGATAGATCGGTTTCAGCTAGATAGATCGGTTTCAGCTAGATAGATCGGTTTCAGCTAGATAGATCGGTTTCAGCTAGATAGATCGGTTTCAGCTAGATAGATCTGTTTCAACTAGAGAGATCAGTTTCAGCTAGATAGATCGGTTTCAGCTAGATAGATCGGTTTCAGCTAGATAGATCGGTTTCAGCTAGATAGATCGGTTTCAGCTAGATAGATCGGTTTCAGCTAGATAGATCTGTTTCAACTAGAGAGATCAGTTTCAGCTAGATAGATCGGTTTCAGCTAGACAGATCTGTTTATGGTACAGATATCAATTTAAGATAGATATATTTTTTGCATTGGCTGCGTCTCAATCCAATCGTCCGCCGATGTTCAGCATCGGCAGTGAAAGGTGGCAGAGCGAGAGCGCTCTTTGGCAGAACATGAGACAATTCATCTGACGGTACCCGGTGCTGGTTTGAAAAATTAATGGAATTATGAAGGTAGATTTGAACCTACCCACATGTTGGGAACCCCTAAACTACCCCGTAACCCTTAAACTAACCCCTAAGACTACTCACCCTAACCCCTAACCCCTAACCCCTAAGACTACTCACCCTAACCCCTAAGACTACTCACCCTAACCCCTAACCCCTAAGACTACTCACCCTAACACCTAAGACTACTCACCCTAACCCCTAACCCCTAAAACTACTCACCCTAACCCCTAACCCTTAAGACTACTCTCCCTAACCCCTAACACCTAATACTACTCACCCTAAACCCTAACCCCTAAGACTAATCACCCTAACCCCTAACCCCTAAGACTACTCACCCTACCCCCTAACCCCTAACCCCTAAGACTACTCACCCTAACCCCTAACCCCTAAGATTACTCACCCTAACCCCTAATACTACTCACCCTAACCCCTAAACCCTAATACTACTCACCCTAACCCCTAAACCCTAATACTACTCACCCTAAACCCTAACCCCTTAGACTACTCACCCTAACTCCTAACCCCAAAGACTACTCACCCTAACCCTTAACCCCTAACCCCTAAGACTACTCACCCTAACCCCTAACCCCTTAGACTACTCACCCTAACCCCTAACCCCTAAGACTACTCACCCTAATCCCTAACCCCAAAGACTACTCACCCTAACCCCTAACCCCTAAGACTACTCACCCTAAACCCTAACCCCTAAGACTATTCACCCTAACCCCTAATCCCTAACCCCTAAGACTATTCACCCTAACCTCTAACCCCTAAGACTACTCACCCTAACCCCTAAGACTACTCACCCTAATCCCTAACCCCTAAGACTACTCACCCTAACCCCTAACCCCTAAGACTACTCACCCTAACCCCTAACCCTAACCCCTAACTCCTAAGACTACTCACCCTAACCCCTAAGACTACTCACCCTAACCTCTGAGACTACTCACCCTAACCCCTAAGACTACTCACCCTAACCCCTAACCCCTAATACTACTCACCCTAACCCCTAACCCCTAAGACTACTCACCTTAACCCCTAACCCCTAAGACTACTCACCCTAACCCCTAACCCCTAAGACTATTCACCCTAACCCCTAACCCCTAAGATGACTCACCCTAACCCCTAAGACTACTCACCCTAACCCCTAACCCCTAACCCCTAAGACTACTCACCCTAACCCCTAACCCCTAAGACTACTCACCCTAACCCCTAACCCCTAAGACTACTCACCCTAACCCCTAAGACTACTCACCCTAACCCCTAACCCCTAAGACTGCTCACCCTAACCCTGAACCCCTAAGACTACTCACCCTAACCTCTAAGACTACTCACCCTAACCCCTGACTACTCACCCTAACCCCTAACCCCTAATACTACTCACCCTAACCCCTAACCCCTAAGACTACTCACCTTAACCCCTAACCCCTAAGACTACTCACCCTAACCCCTAACCCCTAAGACTACTCACCCTAACCCATAACCCCTAAGACTACTCACCCTAACCCCAAGACTACTCACCCTAACCCCTAAGACGACTCACCCAAACCCCTAAGACTACTCACCCTAACCCCTAACCTCTAACCCCTAAGACTACTCACCCTAACCCCTAACCCCTAAGACTACTCACCCTAACCCCTAACCCCTAAGACTACTCACCCTAACCCCTAAGACTACTCACCCTAACCTCTAAGACTACTCACCCTAACCCCTAAGACTACTCACCCTAACCCCTAACCCCTAATACTACTCACCCTAACCCCTAACTCCTAAGACTACTCACCTTAACCCCTAACCCCTAAGACTACTCACCCTAACCCCTAAGACTACTCACCCTAACCCATAACCACTAAGACTATTCACCCTAACCCCTAAGACTATTCACCCTAACCCCTAACCCCTAAGACTACTCACCCTAACCCCAAGACTACTCACCCTAACCCCTAAGACGACTCACCCTAACCCCTAAGACTACTCACCCTAACCCCTAACCCCTAACCCCTAAGACTACTCACCCTAACCCCTAACCCCTAAGACTACTCACCCTAACCCCTAAGACTACTCACCCTAACCCCTAAGACTACTCACTCTAACCCCTAAGACCACTCACCCTAACCCCTAAGACTACTCACCCTAACCCCTAACCTCTAACCCCTAAGACTACTCACCCTAACCCCTAACCCCTAAGACTACTCACCCTAACCCCTAACCCCTAAGACTACTCACCCTAACCCCTAACCTCTAACCCCTAAGACTACTCACCCTAACCCCTAACACCTAAGACTACTCACCCTAACCCCTAAGACTACTCACTCTAACCCCTAAGACCACTCACCCTAACCCCTAAGACTACTCACCCTAACCCCTAACCTCTAACCCCTAAGACTACTCACCCTAACCCCTAACCCCTAAGACTACTCACCCTAACCCCTAACCCCTAAGACTACTCACCCTAACCCCTAACCTCTAACCCCTAAGACTACTCACCCTAACCCCTAACACCTAAGACTACTCACCCTAACCCCTAACCCCTAAGACTACTCTCCCTAACCCCTAACCCCTAAGACTACTCACCCTAACCCCTAACCCCTAAGACTACTCACCCTAACCCCTAACCCCTAAGACTACTCTCC
This sequence comes from Oncorhynchus mykiss, assembly GCF_057628025.1. NCBI lineage: Eukaryota > Metazoa > Chordata > Actinopteri > Salmoniformes > Salmonidae > Oncorhynchus > Oncorhynchus mykiss. The sequence continues at coordinate 3,507,778 of NC_143039.1, read as the reverse complement.
CTAACCCCTAACCCCTAAGATTACTCACCCTAACCCCTAACACATAAGACTACTCACACTAACCCCTAACCCCTAAGACTACTCACCCTACCCCCTAACCCCTAACCCCTAAGACTACTCACTCTAACCCCTAACCCCTAAGACTACTCACCCTAATCCCTAACCCCTAAGACTACTCACCCTAACCTCTAACTCCTAAGACTACTCACCCTAAACCCTAACCCCTAAGACTATTCACCCTAACCCCTAACCCCTAACCCCTAAGACTATTCACCCTAACCTCTAACCCCTAAGACTACTCACCCTAACCCCTAAGACTACTCACCCTAACCCCTAAGACTACTCACCCTAACCCCTAACCCCTAAGACTACTCACCCTAACCCATAACCCCTAAGACTACTCACCCTAACCCCAAGACTACTCACCCTAACCCCTAAGACGACTCACCCAAACCCCTAAGACTACTCACCCTAACCCCTAACCTCTAACCCCTAAGACTACTCACCCTAACCCCTAACCCCTAAGACTACTCACCCTAACCCCTAACCCCTAAGACTACTCACCCTAACCCCTAAGACTACTCACCCTAACCTCTAAGACTACTCACCCTAACCCCTAAGACTACTCACCCTAACCCCTAACCCCTAATACTACTCACCCTAACCCCTAACTCCTAAGACTACTCACCTTAACCCCTAACCCCTAAGACTACTCACCCTAACCCCTAAGACTACTCACCCTAACCCATAACCACTAAGACTATTCACCCTAACCCCTAAGACTATTCACCCTAACCCCTAACCCCTAAGACTACTCACCCTAACCCCAAGACTACTCACCCTAACCCCTAAGACGACTCACCCTAACCCCTAAGACTACTCACCCTAACCCCTAACCCCTAACCCCTAAGACTACTCACCCTAACCCCTAACCCCTAAGACTACTCACCCTAACCCCTAAGACTACTCACCCTAACCCCTAAGACTACTCACTCTAACCCCTAAGACCACTCACCCTAACCCCTAAGACTACTCACCCTAACCCCTAACCTCTAACCCCTAAGACTACTCACCCTAACCCCTAACCCCTAAGACTACTCACCCTAACCCCTAACCCCTAAGACTACTCACCCTAACCCCTAACCTCTAACCCCTAAGACTACTCACCCTAACCCCTAACACCTAAGACTACTCACCCTAACCCCTAAGACTACTCACTCTAACCCCTAAGACCACTCACCCTAACCCCTAAGACTACTCACCCTAACCCCTAACCTCTAACCCCTAAGACTACTCACCCTAACCCCTAACCCCTAAGACTACTCACCCTAACCCCTAACCCCTAAGACTACTCACCCTAACCCCTAACCTCTAACCCCTAAGACTACTCACCCTAACCCCTAACACCTAAGACTACTCACCCTAACCCCTAACCCCTAAGACTACTCTCCCTAACCCCTAACCCCTAAGACTACTGACCCTAACCCCTAACCCCTAAGACTACTCACCCTAACCCCTAACCCCTAAGACTACTCTCCCTAACCCCTAACCCCTAAGATTACTCACCCTAACCCCTAACACATAAGACTACTCACACTAACCCCTAACCCCTAAGACTACTCACCCTACCCCCTAACCCCTAACCCCTAAGACTACTCACTCTAACCCCTAACCCCTAAGACTACTCACCCTAATCCCTAACCCCTAAGACTACTCACCCTAACCTCTAACTCCTAAGACTACTCACCCTAAACCCTAACCCCTAAGACTATTCACCCTAACCCCTAACCCCTAACCCCTAACCCCTAAGACTATTCACCCTAACCTCTAACCCCTAAGACTACTCACCCTAACCCCTAAGACTACTCACCCTAACCCCTAAGACTACTCACCCTAACCCCTAACCCCTAAGACTACTCACCCTAACCCCTAACCCCTAACACTACTCACCCTAACCCCTAAGACTACTCACCCTAACCCCTAACCCCTAAGACTACTCACCCTAACCCCTAACCCCAAAGACTACTCACCCTAACCCCTAACCCCTAAGACTACTCACCCTAACCCCTAACCCTAACCCCTAACTCCTAAGACTACTCACCCTAACCCCTAAGACTACTCACCCTAACCTCTAAGACTACTCACCCTAACCCCTAAGACTACTCACCCTAACCCCTAACCCCTAATACTACTCACCCTAACCCCTAACCCCTAAGACTACTCACCTTAACCCCTAACCCCTAAGACTACTCACCCTAACCCCTAACCCCTAAGACTACTCACCCTAACCCATAACCCCTAAGACTATTCACCCTAACCCCTAAGACTATTCACCCTAACCCCTAACCCCTAAGACTACTCACCCTAACCCCAAGACTACTCACCCTAACCCCTAAGACGACTCACCCTAACCCCTAAGACTACTCACCCTAACCCCTAACCCCTAACCCCTAAGACTACTCACCCTAACCCCTAACCCCTAAGACTACTCACCCTAACCCCTAACCCCTAAGACTACTCACACTAACCCCTAAGACTACTCACCCTAACCCCTAACCCCTAAGACTGCTCACCCTAACCCTTAACCCCTAAGACTACTCACCCTAACCCCTAAGACTACTCACTCTAACCCCTAAGACCACTCACCCTAACCCCTAAGACTACTCACCCTAACCCCTAATCTCTAACCCCTAAGACTACTCACCCTAACCCCTAACCCCTAAGACTACTCACCCTAACCCCTAACCCCTAAGACTACTCACCCTAACCCCTAACCTCTAACCCCTAAGACTACTCACCCTAACCCCAAACCCCTAAGACTACTCACCCTAACCCCTAACCCCTAAGACTACTCACCCTAACCCCTAACCCCTAAGACTACTCACCCTAACCCCTAACCCCTAAGACTACTCTCCCTAACCCCTAACCCCTATGATTACTCACCCTAACCCCTAACACATAAGACTACTCACACTAACCCCTAACCCCTAAGACTACTCACCCTACCCCCTAACCCCTAACCCCTAAGACTACTCACTCTAACCCCTAACCCCTAAGACTACTCACGCTAATCCCTAACCCCTAAGACTACTCACCATAACCCCTAACCCCTAAGATTACTCACTCTAACCCCTAACCCCTAATACTACTCACCCTACCCCCTAACCCCATAACCCCTAAGACTACTCACCCTAACCCCTAACCCCTAAGACTACTCACCCTAACCCCTAACCCCTAAGACTACTCACCCTACCCCCTAAACCCTAACCCCTAAGACTACTCACCCTAAACCCTAACCCCTAAGACTACTCACCCTAACCCCTAACCCCTAACCCCTAAGACTACTCACCCTAACCCCTAACCCCTAAGACTACTCACCCTAACCCCTAAGACTACTCACCCTAACCCCTAACCCCTAAGACTGCTCACCCTAACCCTTAACCCCTAAGACTACTCACCCTAACCCCTAAGACTACTCACTCTAACCCCTAAGACCACTCACCCTAACCCCTAAGACCACTCACCCTAACCCCTAAGACTACTCACCCTAACCCCTAACCTCTAACCCCTAAGACTACTCACCCTAACCCCTAACCCCTAAGACTACTCACCCTAACCCCTAACCCCTAAGACTACTCACCATAACCCCTAACCCCTAAGACTACTCACCCTAACCCCTAACCCCTAAGACTACTCACCCTAACCCCTAACCCCTAAAACTACTCTCCCTAACCCCTAAGCCCTAAGATTACTCACCCTAACCCCTAACACATAAGACTACTCACACTAACCCCTAACCCCTAAGACTACCCACCCTACCCCCTAACCCCTAACCCCTAAGACTACTCACCCTAATCCCTAACCCCTAAAACTACTCACCCTAACCTCTAACTCCTAAGACTACTCACCCTAAACCCTAACCCCTAAGACTATTCACCCTAACCCCTAACCCCTAAGACTATTCACCCTAACCTCTAACCCCTAAGACTACTCACCCTAACCCCTAAGACTACTCACCCTAACCCCTAAGACTACTCACCCTAACCCCTAACCCCTAAGACTACTCACCCTAACCCCTAACCCCTAACACTACTCACCCTAACCCCTAAGACTACTCACCCTAACCCCTAACCCCTAAGACTACTCACCCTAACCCCTAACCCCAAAGACTACTCACCCTAACCCCTAACCCCTAAGACTACTCACCCTAACCCCTAACCCTAACCCCTAACTCCTAAGACTACTCACCCTAACCCCTAAGACTACTCACCCTAACCTCTAAGACTACTCACCCTAACCCCTAAGACTACTCACCCTAACCCCTAACCCCTAATACTACTCACCCTAACCCCTAACCCCTAAGACTACTCACCTTAACCCCTAACCCCTAAGACTACTCACCCTAACCCCTAACCCCTAAGACTACTCACCCTAACCCATAACCCGTAAGACTATTCACCCTAACCCCTAAGACTATTCACCCTAACCCCTAACCCCTAAGACTACTCACCCTAACCCCAAGACTACTCACCCTAACCCCTAAGACGACTCACCCTAACCTCTAAGACTACTCACCCTAACCCCTAACCCCTAACCCCTAAGACTACTCACCCTAACCCCTAACCCCTAAGACTACTCACCCTAACCCCTAACCCCTAAGACTACTCACCCTAACCCCTAACCCCTAAGACTACTCACCCTAACCCCTAAGACTACTCACCCTAACCCCTAACCCCTAAGACTGCTCACCCTAACCCCTAACCCCTAAGACTATTCACCCTAACCCCTAACCCCTAAGACTACTCACCCTAACCCCAAGACTACTCACCCTAACCCCTAAGACTACTCACCCTAACCCCTAACCCCTAACCCCTAAGACTACTCACCCTAACCCCTAACCCCTAAGACTACTCACCCTAACCCCTAACCCCTAAGACTACTCACCCTAACCCCTGAGACTACTCACTCTAACCCCTAAGACCACTCACCCTAACCCCTAAGACTACTCACCCTAACCCCTAACCTCTAACCCCTAAGACTACTCACCCTAACCCCTAACCCCTAAGACTACTCACCCTAACCCCTAACCCCTAAGACTACTCACCCTAACCCCTAACCTCTAACCCCTAAGACTACTCACCCTAACCCCTCACCCCTAAGACTACTCACCCTAACCCCTAACCCCTAAGACTACTCTCCCTAACCCCTAACCCCTAAGACTACTCACCCTAACCCCTAACCCCTAAGACTACTCACCCTAACCCCTAACCCCTAAGACTACTCTCCCTAACCCCTAACCCCTAAGATTACTCACCATAACCCCTAACCCCTAAGATTACTCACTCTAACCCCTAACCCCTAATACTACCCACCCTACCCCCTAACCCCATAACCCCTAAGACTACTCACCCTAACCCCTAACCCCTAAGACTACTCACCCTAACCCCTAACACATAAGACTACTCACACTAACCCCTAACCCCTAAGACTACTCAACCTACCCCCTAACCCCTAACCCCTAAGACTACTCACTCTAACCCCTAACCTCTAAGCCTACTCACCCTAATCCCTAACCCCTAAGACTACTCACCATAACCCCTAACCCCTAAGATTACTCACTCTAACCCCTAACCCCTAATACTACCCACCCTACCCCCTAACCCCATAACCCCTAAGACTACTCACCCTAACCCCTAACCCCTAAGACTACTCACCCTAACCCCTAACCCCTAACCCCTAAGACTACTCACCCTAAACCCTAACCCCTAATACTACTCACCCTAACCCCTAACCCCTAAGACTACTTACCCTAACCCCTAACCCCTAAGACTACTCACCCTAACCCCTAACCCCTAATACTACTCACCCTACCCCCTAACCCCATAACCCCTAAGGCTACTCACCCTAACCCCTAACCCCTAAGACTACTCACCCTAACCCCTAACCCATAATACTACTCACCCTAACCCCTAACCCCTAAAACTACTCACCCTAACCCCTAAGACTACTCACCCTAACCCCTAACCCCTAAGAGTACTCACCCTAACCCCTAACCCCTAAGACTACTCACCCTAACCCCTAACCCCTAAGACTACTCACCCTAACCCCTAAGACTACTCACCCTAACCCCTAACCCCTACCACTGCTCACCCTAACCCTTAACCCCTAAGACTACTCACCCTAACCCCTAATCCCTAACCCCTAAGACTACTCACCCTAACCCCTAACCCCTAAGACTACCAACCCTAACCCCTAACCCCTAACACTGCTCACCCTAACCCTTAACCCCTAAGACTACTCACCCTAATCCCTAACCCCTAAGACTACTCACCATAACCCCTAACCCCTAAGACTACTCACCCTAACCCCTAACCCCTAAGACTACTCACCCTAAACCCTAACCCCTAAGACTACTCACCCTAACCCCTAACCCCTAAGACTACTCACCCTAACCCCTAACCCCTAAGACTACTCACCCTAACCCCTAAGACTACTCACCCTAACCCCTAACCCCTAAGACTACTCACCCTAACCCCTAAGACTACTCACCCTAACCCCTAAGACTACTCACCCTAACCCCTAACCCCTAACCCCTAAGACTACTCACCCTAAACCCTAACCCCTAAGACTATTCACCCTAACCCCTAACCCCTAAGACCACTCACCCTAACCCCTAAGACTACTCACCCTAACCCCTAACCCCTAAGACTACTCACCCTAACCCCTACCCCCTAATACTACTCACCCTAACCCCTAACCCCTAACCTCTAACTCCTAAGACTACTCACCCTAACCCCTAACCCCTAAGACTACTCACCCTAACCCCTAACCCCTAAGACTACTCACCCTAACCCATAAGACTACTCACCCTAACCCCTAAGACTACTCACCCTAACCCCTAAGACTACTCACCCTAACCCCTAACCCAACCCATAAGACTACTCACCCTAACCCCTAAGACTACTCACCCTAACCCCTAACCCCTAACCCCTAAGACTATTCACCCTAACCCTTAACCCCTAATACTACTCACCCTATCCCCTAATCCTACTCACCCTAACCCCTAACCCCTAAGACTACTCACCCTAACCCCTAAGACTACTCACCCTAACCCCTAAGACTACTCACCCTAACCCCTAACCCCTAAGACTACTCACCCTAACCCCTAGACTACTCACCCTAACCCCTAAGACTACTCACCCTAACCCCTAATCCTACTCACCCTAACCCCTAACCCCTAAGACTACTCACCCTAACCCCTAGACTACTCACCCTAACCCCTAAGACTACTCACCCTAACCCCTAACACTACTGCCCAAACAGCCCTGCTAGATATTAAGGATACTTTGTAAATACTTTGTGCACAAGAGCTGTGCCATAGGACCACAGACTACACCTTGGCAGTAGACTGAGCTGTGCCATAGAACCACAGACTACACCTTGGCAGTAGACTGAGCTGTGCCATAGGACCACAGACTACACCTTGGTAGTAGACTGAGCTGTACCATAGAACCACAGACTACACCTTGGCAGTAGACTGAGCTGTGCCATAGAACCACAGACTACACCTTGGCAGTAGACTGAGCTGTGCCATAGAACCACAGACTACACCTTGGCAGTAGACTGAGCTGTGCCATAGAACCACAGACTACACCTTGGCAGTAGACTGAGCTGTGCCATAGAACCACAGACTACACCTTGGCAGTAGACTGAGCTGTGCCATAGAACCACAGACTACACCTTGGCAGTAGACTGAGCTGTGCCATAGAACCACAGACTACACCTTGGCAGTAGACTGAGCTGTGCCATAGAACCACAGACTACACCTTGGCAGTAGACTGAGCTGTGCCATAGAACCACAGACTACACCTTGGCAGTAGACTGAGCTGTGCCATAGAACCACAGACTACACCTTGGCAGTAGACTGAGCTGTGCCATAGAACCACAGACTACACCTTGGCAGTAGACTGAGCTGTGCCATAGAACCACAGACTACACCTTGGCAGTAGACTGAGCTGTGCCATAGAACCACAGACTACACCTTGGCAGTAGACTGAGCTGTGCCATAGAACCACAGACTACACCTTGGTAGTAGACTGAGCTGTGCCATAGAACCACAGACTACACCTTGGCAGTAGACTGAGCTGTACCATAGAACCACAGACTACACCTTGGCAGTAGACTGAGCTGTGCCATAGAACCACAGACTACACCTTGGCAGTAGACTGAGCTGTGCCATAGAACCACAGACTACACCTTGGCAGTAGACTGAGCTGTGCCATAGAACCACAGACTACACCTTGGCAGTAGACTGAGCTGTGCCATAGAACCACAGACTACACCTTGGCAGTAGACTGAGCTGTGCCATAGAACCACAGACTACACCTTGGCAGTAGACTGAGCTGTGCCATAGAACCACAGACTACACCTTGGCAGTAGACTGAGCTGTGCCATAGAACCACAGACTACACCTTGGCAGTAGACTGAGCTGTGCCATAGAACCACAGACTACACCTTGGCAGTAGACTGACAGTATTTTAAGGCGGTTGAGATCCTCCTAAACTCCTGTGTCTCCTCCCCAGGGCTCCAGATGGACCCTCCAGGCCACCACCATGGACGGAAACTTTGTACGTGTAATTCAACCCTCAGAAACAACAATGATATAAGGGTTAGGGTTATTACTATTGATCAAATGATATTTGAATTCAATATAAATGACACCCAAGGACATGTTTACCTGAATTAAAGACACCCAAAGACATGTTTACCTGAATTAATCACACCCAAGGACATGTTTACCTGAATTAATGACACCCAATGACATGTTTACCTGAATTAATGACACCCAATGACATGTTTACCTGAATTAATGACACCCAAGGACATGTTTACCTGAATTAATGACACCCAAGGACATGTTAACCTGAATTAATGATACCCAAGGACATGTATACCTGAATTAATGACACCCAATGACATGTTACCCTGAGTTAATGACACCCAGGGACATGTTCACCTGAATTAAAGACACCCAGGGACATGTTCACCTGAATTCACCTGAATTAAAGACACAATTAAGGAAGATTGAATCTGCAATAGGTAAGCAGCTTGGTTTGAAGAAATCATCTGTGGGAGCAATTACTGGGAAATGGAAGACATACAAGACCACTGATAATCTCCCTCGATTTGGGGCTCCACGCAAGATCTCACCCCGTGGGGTCAAATTGATCACAAGAACGGTGAGCAAAAATCCCAGAACCACACGGGGGGACCTAGTGAATGACCTGCAGAGAGCTGGGACCAAAGTAACAAAGCCTACCATCAGTAACACACTACGCCGCCAGGGACTCAAATCCTGCAGTGCTAGACGTGTCCCCCTGCTTAAGCCAGTACATGTCCAGGCCCGTCTGAAGTTTGCTAGAGAGCATTTGGATGATCCAGAAGAAGATTGGGAGAATGTCATATGGTCAGATGAAACCAAAATATAACTTTTTGGTAAAAACTCAACTCGTCGTGTTTGGAGGACAAAGAATGCTGAGTTGCAGCCAAAGAACACCATACCTACTGTGAAGCATGGGGGTGGAAACATCATGCTTTGGGGCTGTTTTTCTGCAAAGGGACCAGGACGACTGATCCGTGTAAAGGAAAGAATGAATGGGACATGTTCACCTGAATTAAAGACACCCAAGAACATGCGTAACTAACTGCTGTTTCTCCTCCGCAGGGAATTCTCATGGTGCAGCCAGATCAGATGCAGGTGAGCCACTTCCCCTATCTTTATATGCTAACAACTTAAACTATACTAACTATACAAACCATAGACTAACTCTATAAACCATATACTAACTATATAAACCATATACTAACTCTATAAACCATATACTAACTATATATACTAACTATATAAACCATATACTAACTCTATAAACCATATACTAACTATATGTACTAACTCTATAAACCATATACTAACTATATGTACTAACTCTATAAACCATATACTAACTATATAAACCATATACTAACGCTATAAACCATATACTAACTATATGTACTAACTACATAAACCATATACTAACTCTATAAACCATATACTAACTATATGTACTAACTATATAAACCATATAGTAACTATATAAACCATATACTAACGCTATAAACCATATACTAACTATATAAACCATATACTAACTATATAAACCATATACTAACTATATATACTAACTATATATACTAACTATATAAACCATATACTAACTATACAAACCATATACTAACTCTATAAACCATATACTAACTATATATACTAACTATATATACTAACTATATAAACCATATACTAACTCTATAAACCATATACTAACTATATATACTAACTATATAATATACTAACTCTATAAACCATAGACTAACTATATAAACCATATACTAACTCTATGTACTAACTCTAGAAACCATATACTAACTATATAAACCATATACTAACTATATATACTAACTATATAAACCATATACTAACTATATATACTAACTCTATAAACCATATACTAACTATATAAACCATATACTAACTATATATACTAACTATATATACTAACTATATATACTAACTCTATAAACCATATACTAACTATATGTACTAACTATATATACTAACTATATACTAACTATATAAACCATATACTAACTATATAAACCATATACTAACTATATATACTATATATATACTAACTATATATACTAACTCTATAAACCATAGACTAACTATATAAACCATAGACTAACTCTATAAACCATATACTAACTATATAAACCATATACTAACTATATATACTAACTATATATACTAACTATATATACTAACTCTATAAACCATATACTAACTATATGTACTAACTATATATACTAACTATATATACTAACTATATAAACCATATACTAACTATATAAACCATATACTAACTATATATACTATATATATACTAACTATATATACTAACGCTATAAACCATAGACTAACTATACAAACCATATACTAACTCTATAAACCATATACTAACTATATATACTAACTATATAAACCATAAACTAACTATATAAACCATATACTAACTATATAAACCATATACTAACTATATATACTAACTATATAAACCATATACTAACTATATAAACCATATACTAACGCTATAAACCATATACTAACTATATATACTAACTATACTACCTACATATATATATATATATATATATATATTAACTATACTAACTATATATATATATATTAACTATACTACCTATATATATATATATATATATATATATTAACTATACTAACTCTACAAACCATATACCAACTCTATAAACCATATACTAACTATATGTACTAACTATATATACTAACTATATATATATATATATATATATATATATATATATATATATATATATATATATATATATATATATATATATATTAACTATACTAACTATATTTACTAACTATACTAACTATATATACTAACTATATATATATATATATATACAGTGGGGCAAAAAAGTATTTAGTCAGCTACCAATTGTGCAAGTTCTCCCACTTAAAAAGATGAGAGAGGCCTGTAATTTTCATCATAGGTACACTTCAACTATGACAGACAAAATGAGAGGAAAAATCCAGAAAATCACATTGTAGGATTTTTTATGAATTTATTTGCAAATTATGGTGGAAAATAAGTATTTGGTCACCTAAAAACAAGCAAGATTTCTGGCTCTCACAGACCTTCTTTAAGAGGCTCCTCTGTCCTCCACTCGTTACCTGTATTAATGGCACCTGTTTGAACTTGTTATCAGTATAAAAGACACCTGTCCACAACCTCAAACAGTCACACTCCAAACTCCACTATGGCCAAGACCAAAGAGCTGTCAAAGGACACCCGAAACAAAATTGTAGACCTGCACCAGGCTGGGAAGATTGAATCTGCAATAGGTAAGCAGCTTGGTTTGAAGAAATCAACTGTGGGAGCAATTACTAGGAAATGGAAGACATACAAGACCACTGATAATCTCCCTCGATTTGGGGCTCCATGCAAGATCTCACCCCGTGGGGTCAAATTGATCACAAGAACGGTGAGCAAAAATCCCAGAACCACACGGGGGGACCTAGTGAATGACCTGCAGAGAGCTGGGACCAAAGTAACAAAGCCTACCATCAGTAACACACTACGCCGCCAGGGACTCAAATCCTGCAGTGCTAGACGTGTCCCCCTGCTTAAGCCAGTACATGTCCAGGCCCGTCTGAAGTTTGCTAGAGAGCATTTGGATGATCCAGAAGAAGATTGGGAGAATGTCATATGGTCAGATGAAACCAAAATATAACATTTTGGTAAAAACTCAACTCGTCGTGTTTGGAGGACAAAGAATGCTGAGTTGCTGCCAAAGAACACCATACCTACTGTGAAGCATGGGGGTGGAAACATCATGCTTTGGGGCTGTTTTTCTGCAAAGGGACCAGGACGACTGATCCGTGTAAAGGAAAGAATGAATGGGGCCATGTATCGTGAGATTTTGAGTGAAAACCAAGGGTTAGGGTTAGGATTAGGGTTAGGGTTATGCTAACCCTAACCCAGCAAGGGCATTGAAGATGAAATGTGGCTGGGTCTTTCAGCATGACAATGATCCCAAACACACCGCCCGAGCAACGAAGGAGTGGCTTCGTTAGAAGCATAGAAAATCTTTGGAGGGAGTTGAAAGTCCGTGTTGCCCACCAACAGCCCCAAAACATCACTGCCTAGAGGAGATCTGCATGGAGGAATGGGCCAAAATACCAGCAACAGTGTGTGAAAACCTTGTGAAGACTTACAGAAAATGTTTGACCTCTGTCATTGCCAACAAAGGGTATATAACAAAGTATTGAGATAGACTTTTGTTATTGACCAAATACATATTTTCCACCATAATTTGCAAATAAATTCATTAAAAATCCTACAATGTGATTTTTGGGATTTTTTTTCTAATTTGTCTGTCATAGTTGAAGTGTACCTATGATGAAAATTACAGGTCTCTCTCATTTTTTTAACTTAAAGTGGGAGAACTTGCACAATTGGTGGCTGACTAAATACTTTTTTCCCCACTGTATATGCTAACTACACTAACTATATATACAAACTATACTAACTCTATATATGAACTATACTAACTACATATACTAACTATACTAACGAAATATACTAACTATACTAACTATACTAACGAAATATACTAACGAAATATACTAACTATATATATATACTAACTATATATGTATACTAACTATACTGCCTATATATACTAGCTTTACTAACTATATATACACTGACTATATATACTAACTATAATAACTATATATATATACTAACTATACTGACTATACTAACTATATATATATATACACACTAACTACACTAACTATATATATATATTAACTATACTAACTATATATACACTAAATATACTAACTATATATACACTATCTACACGAACTATACTAACTATATATACTAACTATACTAACTCTATAGGTTCTCTTGAGGTGAAGGAGAGGCGGACCAAAGCGCAGCGTGGTTATTTTGATTCATGTTTAATAAATCACTTCACATGAACAAACTAACAAAAACAAGAAATGGGAAAACCCAAAACAGCCCTATCTGGTGCAAAGAGAGACACAGAGACAGGAACAATCACCCACAAACACACAATGAAACCCAGGCTACCTAAGTATGATTCTCAATCAGAGACAACTAATGACACCTGCCTCTGATTGAGAACCATACTAGGCCGAAACATAGAAATACCCAAATCATAGAAAAACAAACATAGACTGCCCACCCCAACTCACGCCCTGACCATACTAAATAATGACAAAACAAAGGAAATAAAGGTCAGAACGTGACAGTACCCCCCCCCCCCCCCCCCCCCCCAAAGGTGCAGACTCCGGCCGCAAAACCTTAACCTATAGGGGAGGGTCTGGGTGGGCGTCTGTCCGTGGTGGTGGCTCTGGCGCGGGACGCGGACCCCACTTCACCATCGTCTTAGTCCGCCTTATTGTCCGCCTCCGTGGCCTCCTAACCACGGCGACCCCACTAAATGACCCCACTAGACAGAGGGGCAGCTCGGGACAGAGGGGTGGAAGCTCTGGGCTGAGGGGCTCTGGCGCCTCTGGGCTGAGGGGCTCTGGCGCCTCTGGGCTGAGGGGCTCTGGCGCCTCTGGGCTGAGGGGCTCTGGCGCCTCTGGGCTGAGGGGCTCTGGCGCCTCTGGGCTGAGGGGCTCTGGCACCTCTGGGCTGAGGGGCTCTGGCGCCTCCTGGCTGACTGGCGGCACTGGCGACCCCTGGCTGACTGGCGGTCCCTGGCTGACTGGCGGCACTGGCGGCTCCTTGCAGACTGGCGGCACTGGCGGCTCCTTGCAGACTGGCGGCACTGGCGGCGCTGGGCAGACTGGCGGCGCTGGGCAGACTGGTAGCTCAGATGGCGCTGGGCAGACGGGAAGCTCCGGCAACGCTGGAGAGGAAGGCTCTGGCAGCGCTGGACTGAGTAGCTCTGGCGCCTCTGGAATGAGGGGCTCTAGCGTCTCTGGACTGAGGGGCGGGAGCTCTGGCAGCGCCGAACAGGCGGGAGACTCCGGCTGCGCTGGAGAGGAGGAAGGCTCTGGCAGCGCTGGAGAGGCGGGAGACTCCGACAGCGCTGGAGAGGAGGAAGGCTCCGGCAGCGCTGGACAGGCGGGAGCACCTGTAAGGATGAGCCGGAGAGACAGCCTGGTGCGGGGGGCTGCCACTGGAGGGCTGGTACGTGGAGGTGGTGACGGATAGACGGACCATGCAGGCGCACTGGAGCTCTTAAGCACCGAGCCTGCCCAACCCTACCTGGTTGCATGCTCCCGGTCGCCCTGCCAGTGCGGCGAGGTGGAATAGCCCGCACTGGGCTATGCAGGCGAACCGGGGACACCATGCGCAAGGCTGGTGCCATGTAAGCCGGCCCAAGGAGACGCACTGGAAACCAGATGCGTAGAGCCGGCTTCATGGCACTTGGCTCGATGCCCACTCTAGCCCGGCCGATACGCGGAGCTGGAATGTACCGCACCGGGCTATGCACCCGCACTGGGGACACCGTACACTTCACAGCCTGCCCGGTCTCTCCAGCCCCCCGGTAAGCACAGGAAGTTGGTGCAGGTCTCCTACCTGGCTTCGCCACACTTCCTGTGTGCCACCCCCAAGAAATTGCCTCTCGGGCTTCCTTGCCAGCCGTGTTCCCTCATATCGCCGGCTCCTCTCTCCGGCTGCCTCTGCTCTCCTAGCTGCCTCCACCTGTTCCCATGGAAGGCGATCCTTTCCCGCCAGGATCTCCTCCCATGTGTAGCAACCCTTGCCGTCCAATACATCGTCCCATGTCCATTCCTCTTTGCACCGCTGTTGCTGCTGCCCGTTACCACGCCGCTTGGTCCTGTTGTGGTGGGTGATTCTGTAACGGTTTTCTTGAGGTGAAGGAGAGGCGGACCAAAACGCAGCGTGGTGGTTATTCATGGTTCTTTAATAAAGACACTATACATGAATAAACTAACAAAACAAGAAATGTGAAAAAACCAAAACAGCCCTATCTGGTGCAAACACAGAGACAGGAACAATCACCCACAAACACACAGTGAAACCCAGGCTACCTAAGTATGATTCTCAATCAGAGACAACTAATGACACCTGCCTCTGATTGAGAACCATACTAGGCCGAAACATAGAAATACCCAAATCATAGAAAAACAAACATAGACTGACCATCCCAACTCACGCCCTGACCATACTAAATAATGACAAAACAAAGGAAATAAAGGTCAGAACGTGACACTAACTATATATACTATCTCTATATACTAACTATACTAACTATATATACTATCTCTATATACTAACTATATATACAAACTATACTAACTTTACTAACTATATATACTATCTCTATATACTAACTATATATACACTATCTCTATATTCTAACTATACTAACTATATATACTATCTCTATATACTAACTATACTAACTATATATACTATCTCTATATACTAACTATACTAACTATATATACTATCTCTATATACTAACTATATATACTATCTCTATATTCTAACTATACTAACTATATATACTATCTCTATATACTAACTATACTAACTATATATACTATCTCTATATACTAACTATACTAACTATATATACTATCTCTATATACTAACTATACTAACTATATATACTATCTCTATATACTAACTATATATACTATCTCTATATACTAACTATACTAACTGTATATACTAACTATATATACTATCTCTATATACTAACTATACTAACTATATATACTATCTCTATATACTAACCATACTAACTATATATACTAACTATACTAACTATATATACTATCTCTATATACTAACTATACTAACTATATATACTATCTCTATATACTAACTATATATACTATCTCTATATTCTAACTATACTAACTATATATACTATCTCTATATACTAACTATACTAACTATATATACTATCTCTATATACTAACTATACTAACTATATATACTATCTCTATATACTAACTATACTAACTATATATACTATCTCTATATACTAACTATATATACTATCTCTATATACTAACTATACTAACTGTATATACTAACTATATATACTATCTCTATATACTAACTATACTAACTATATATACTATCTCTATATACTAACCATACTAACTATATATACTAACTATACTAACTATATATACTATCTCTATATACTAACTATATATACTATCTCTATATACTAACTATATATACTATCTCTATATACTAACTATACTAACTATATATACTATCTCTATATACGAACTATACTAACTATACTAACTATATATACTAACTATACTAACTATATATACTATCTCTATATACTAACTATACTAACTATATATACTATCTCTATATACTAACTATATATACTATCTCTATATACTAACTATACTAACTATATATACTAACTATACTAACTCTATATACTATATACTAACTATATATACTATCTCTATATACTAACTATACTAACTATATATACTATCTCTATATACTAACTATACTAACTATATATACTATCTCTATATACGAACTATACTAACTATACTAACTATATATACTAACTATACTAACTATATATACTATCTCTATATACTAACTATACTAACTATATATACTAACTATACTAACTCTATATACTATATACTAACTATATATACTATCTCTATATACTAACTATACTAACTATATATACTATCTCTATATACTAACTATACTAACTATATATACTATCTCTATATACTAACTATACTACCTATATATACTATCTCTATATACGAACTATACTAACTATACTAACTATATATACTAACTATACTAACTATATATACTATCTCTATATACTAACTATACTAACTATATATACTATCTCTATATACTAACTATATATACTATCTCTATATACTAACTATACTAACTATATATACTAACTATACTAACTCTATATACTATATACTAACTATATATACTATCTCTATATACTAACTATACTAACTATATATACTATCTCTATATACTAACTATACTAACTATATATACTATCTCTATATACGAACTATACTAACTATACTAACTATATATACTAACTATACTAACTATATATACTATCTCTATATACTAACTATACTAACTATATATACTAACTATACTAACTCTATATACTATATACTAACTATATATACTATCTCTATATACTAACTATACTAACTATATATACTATCTCTATATACTAACTATACTAACTATATATACTATCTCTATATACTAACTATACTACCTATATATACTATCTCTATATACTAACTATACTAACTATATATACTATCTCTATATACTAACTATATATACTATCTCTATATACTAACTATACTAACTGTATATACTAACTATACTAACTATATATACTATATACTAACTATATATACTAACTATACTAACTCTATATACTAGCCTTATTGCTTAAATATACCAGACTCCTCTGGCCTTATTGATTAAATATACCAGACCTCCTCTGGCCTTATTGATTAAATATACCAGACCTCCTCTGGCCTTATTGATTAAATATACCAGACCTCCTCTGGCCTTATTGATTAAATATACCAGACTCCTCTGGCCTTATTGATTAAATATACCAGACCTCCTCTGGCCTTATTGATTAAATATACCAGACCTCCTCTGGCCTTATTGATTAAATATACCAGACCTTCTCTGGCCTTATTGATTAAATATACCAGACCTCCTCTGGCCTTATTGATTAAATATACCAGACTCCTCTGGCCTTATTGATTAAATATACCAGACCTCCTCTGGCCTTATTGATTAAATATACCAGACCTTCTCTGGCCTTATTGATTAAATATACCAGACCTCCTCTGGCCTTATTGATTAAATATACCAGACCTTCTCTGGCCTTATTGATTAAATATACCAGACCTCCTCTGGCCTTATTGATTAAATATACCAGACCTCCTCTGGCCTTATTGATTAAATATACCAGACCTCCTCTGGCCTTATTGATTAAATATACCAGACCTCCTCTGGCCTTATTGATTAAATATATACTATAATTTGTAGGCGTGACATGCTCTTCCCATGTTCTGCTTCCTGTCTGTCAGACTGTCAACCCCATCCTGATCCTGGCCCTGGTCCCCATCATGGACAGCCTGGTCTACCCTCTCATAAAGAAATGCCACCTGAACTTTACGTGAGTTGTGTGACTGCTGACACACGTTTTCAAAACTGTCTCCTTTTTTCAAAACTCTACACGCAATTCCCAAAACTGCACACACAAAATGCCTCACATCTCCTACAAAATGTAACACTGCATTCAAAATGCCATAAACACATGTCAGAATGAAGCATTGGCATCAAATGGCAAACACTGCTTTCATAATAGTACATTTCTGGATCTACCATGTAAACACGGTTGTTCTAAATCTAAAGCTCCTTGGTCTTTCATAGGCTTATATCTACATTTCAATGTAATGTTCTACAGTGAAAGTCATCTGCTGAGAGGGGTAACAAGTACACTGTAAACACCAATACAATGTTCTACAGTGAAAGTAATCGGCTGAGAGGGGTAACAAGTACACTGTAAACACCAATACAATGTTCTACAGTGAAAGTAATCGGCTGAGAGGGGTAACAAGTACACTGTAAACACCAATACAATGTTCTACAGTGAAAATCATCTGCTGAGAGGGGTAACAAGTACACTGTAAACACCAATGCAATGTTCTACAGTGAAAATCATCTGCTGAGAGGGGTAACAAGTACACTGTAAACACCAATGCAATGCAGAGACAGAAAACATTTATTAGGCCAAACATTACTGTTGTATACAGTAGCATACAACAAACCCATAAACATATGTAAACCAAAAGTATATTCTTTAGAATACAGTAAAGAACACAATTGTGTGTGTGGGGTCCTGGGGGGTTAGTCCAGGAATTGGTGGGGGGGGGCAGTCACCAGTGCTAAGCTACTCTTCATCTCTTCTCCGACCTGGGTCTGGCCACAATACTTCGTCCACATCACAAGATACGTTTTCTCTTGCCAAACATGGAGGGAAGTATCTCCTAGCGTGGCGTATCCAACCTTGGACAGAGACAACCTCTATGTCCCCACATGGAGGGAAGTACCTCCTAGCATGGCGTATCCAACCATGGACAGAGACAACCTCTGTGTCCCCACATGGAGGGAAGTATCTCCTAGCATGGCGTATCCAACCTTGGACAGAGGCAACCTCTATGTCCCCACATGGAGGGAAGTACCTCCTAGCATGGCGTATCCAACCTTGGACAGAGACAACCTCTGTGTCCCCACATGGAGGGAAGTACCTCCTAGCATGGCGTATCCAACCTTGGACAGAGACAACCTCTGTGTCCCCACATGGAGGGAAGTACCTCCTAGCATGGCGTATCCAACCTTGGACAGAGACAACCTCTGTGTCCCCACATGGAGGGAAGTACCTCCTAGCATGGCGTATCCAACCTTGGACAGAGGCAACCTCTGTGTCCCCACATGGAGGGAAGTACCTCCTAGCATGGTGTATCCAACCTTGGACAGAGACAACCTCTATGTCCCCAGATGGAGGGAAGTATCTCCTAGCATGGCGTATCCAACCTTGGACAGAGGCAACCTCTGTGTCCCCACATGCGTCCTCCATTGCCTGGAGAAGCGGCATGCGGGCATAGGGTTGGCGATCATACACTTTCCAGCGCCAGGCTGAGAAGAATTCCTCTATGGGATTTAGAAAAGGTGAATATGGGGGTAGGTACAAAACTACACATTGTGGATGGGTGGCAAACCAGTTTTGGACCAGAACAGCCCGGTGAAAACTAACATTGTCCCATAAAACCACAAATCTAGCAGGCTCCTGATCTGGATCAGGGACAAGCATCCAGAAAAGTGAGCATATGGCCGGTGTTGTACGGACCCAGTGTGGCGTTGTGATGGAGGACCCCGTTTTGAGCGATGGCAGCACACATAGTTATATTACCCCCACGCTGTCCAGGGACATTGGTAATTGCCCTCTGTCCTATTACATTTCTTCCACGGCGCCTGGTTTTGGTGAGGTTGAAGCCAACCTCATCCACATAAATAAAATCATGGAGAACTACATGGGCATCCAGCTCCAATACTCTCTGTAACAGACAAAAGGATATACAGAGGAGTAAATATGGTCTGAAGTACTGGATGTAGTGTTGCATTCATACCTCTACAAAGTCATGTCGCATATTCTTGCCTCTGTCAGAGTTTCTCTCAAATGGCACCTTGTAAAGTTGTTTCATCGTCACTCGGTGCCGTTGGAGGATGCGTTGTATGGTCGACAGGCTTACAGCATTGATGTTGTTAAATATGGTGTCATTATTCAAGATATGCTCTCTTATCTCTCGAATCCTAATTGCATTGTCGGCCAAAACCATATTTATAATTGCAGTCTCTTGTACATCTGTAAACAAGCGTCCTCGTCCTCCATGATGTCTTTGCCTTTCAACTCTGGACAGAATTCAAACACAGTCTGTGTTCAGCAGAGGAACTGTAAACAATGTACAAAATGTAGTACAGTATGATAACCAACCTCATTCATTCAATGCAGTGCAGTAAATGGATGGCTTAGAGTTACAAATGTTTATGCAATACTATGCAGTCATACGTATTTTACAGTACATTACTGTAATGCTAAAATAGTCATTATATAGTTGCATACCTGTTCTCATTTCTGAAGGGTCGAATTATGGACGCCACTGTAAATCGACTCAAGTTGGGCTGGACTCTCAGTCCAGTCTCTCTCATGGTCAAACCGTGGTTGATCACATGATCAACAAGTGTTGCCCTAATCTCATCAGAGATGGCTCTCCTTCCTTCTCTTCTTTGCCCTCGTCCTCTTCTTCCTCTTCCTCTCCCTCCTACTCCTCTTGCTCTCTGTCCATTGTTGACATCCATTGTTCAAAACAGGTAATCTGACCTTTGACCTATTTATAGGCCTATACTACAGTAAAGCAGTGATTGGTTAGTGATCAGTTAAGCTATTAGTGTTTGCACATGTGAGGAGTGTGTGTGTGACCTGGTGAATAAGCGTAGCATTTTGATTGGTTGTGTTTGGAAAAGGAAAACAAGTCACTTCCTGTTAGAATTGTGTGTAGTGTTTTGAAAAAAGTGTTTCATGCAATTGACAACTGAGTCAAAGGCTGAGAAATAGCTAATGGTTTGGATATTTGGTGTGTGGTTTTGCACTATGGTTTTGGATATTTGGTGTGTGGTTTTGCAGTATGGTTTTGGATATTTGGTGTGTGGTTTTGCACTATGGTTTTGGATATTTGGTGTGTGGTTTTGCACTATGGTTTTGGATATTTGGTGTGTGGTTTTGCAGTATGGTTTGGATATTTGGTGTGTGGTTTTGCACTATGGTTTTGGATATTTGGTGTGTGTTTTTGCACTATGGTTTTGGATATTTGGTGTGTGGTTTTGCAGTATGGTTTTGGATATTTGGTGTGTGGTTTTGCACTATGGTTTTGGATATTTGGTGTGTGGTTTTGCAGTATGGTTTTGGATATTTGGTGTGTGGTTTTGCAGTATGGTTTTGGATATTTGGTGTGTGGTTTTGCAGTATGGTTTTGGATATTTGGTGTGTGGTTTTGCAGTATGGTTTTGGATATTTGGTGTGTGGTTTTGCAGTATGGTTTTGGATATTTGGTGTGTGGTTTTGCACTATGGTTTTGGATATTTGGTGTGTGGTTTTGCAGTATGGTTTTGGATATTTGGTGTGTGGTTTTGCACTATGGTTTTGGATATTTGGTGTGTGGTTTTGCACTTTGAGTGAGAGGTTTCAAAACTCGTGTGACATGAAAAGATTTTGTGTGTAAGCAGTTGGAAAAAACTGTAACAGAGTCACACAGATTGGGCCTCGCGTTGTTGTGTGACCTGTGTGTGTGTCTGTGTCTGTGTCTGTGTCTGTGTGTGTGTGTTGTGTGTGTGTGTGTGTCTGTGTGTGTGTCTGTGTCTGTGTCTGTGTGTGTGTGTGTGTGTGTGTGTGTCTGTGTTTGTGTCTGGGTGTGTCTGTGTCTGGGTGTGTGTTATGTGTGTGTGTGTCTGTGTCTGTGTCTGGGTGTGTCTGTGTCTGTGTCTGGGTGTGTCTGTGTCTGTGTCTGTGTCTGTGTCTGTGTCTGTGTCTGTGTCTGTGTCTGGGTGTGTGTGTGTATGTGTGTGTGTGTGTGTGTGTGTGTGTGTGTGTGTGTGTGTGTGTGTGTGTGTGTGTGTGTCTGTCTGTGTCTGTGTGTGTGTGTAGGCCTCTGAAGAGGATGACAGTAGGGATGCTGATTGCTGCGTTGGCTTTTGTAGCCGCTGCCCTGCTGCAGTTACAGATTGATGTGAGTATATATAGTATATATACACATACACACACACATACACCCCCCCACACACATACATATAGTATATATACACATACACACACACATACACCCCCCCACACACATACATATAGTATATATACACATACACACACCCCCCCCCCCACACACATACATATAGTATATATACACATACACACACACATACACCCCCCCACACACACATACATATAGTATATATACACATACACACACACATACACCCCCCCACACACACATACACCCCCCCCCCCCCACATACACCCCCCCCACACATACATCCCCCCCCCACACATACATCCCCTCCAAACACACATACAACCCCCCCACATATACACCCCCCCCACACATACACCCCCCCAAACACACATACACCCCCCCACACATACAACCCCCACACACATACACCCCCCCAAACACACATACAACCCCCCCACACATACACCCCCCCAAACACACATACACCTCCCCCAAACACACATACACCCCCCCCCACACATACACCCCCCCAAACACACATACACCCCCCCACACATACACCCCCCAAACACACATACACCTCCCCCAAACACACATACACCCCCCCACACACATACACCCCCTCCAAACACACATACACCCCCCCACAGATACACACCCCCCCCACCCACACACACACACACACAGTGAGAGAGCAGAAGAGAGTGGCAGGGTAAGGGCACGTTTTAATTGTTCTTGCAGCAAACCCTTCCCAAGCTGCCCAAAGGTGTGGCAGGCCAGGTCAAGTTCCTGAATCTCAACCAGGCCCCGCTGACTGTTACTATCGATGGGACAGCTGATGTGTCTGTACCAGCTCACCAGGCAAGTCATTTAGCCTCTACTTTCATGTCAAGTGGTGCTCAAAAACTATTCTTGTCTGTCATTGAAGACACATTCTGATCCCTGTTTCCATGACCATGACCCTGCTTCCTTCAGGTGAATACTGGGGGCTACTTGACGTTTGACAAACCAGTCAGAGTGGTGTTCAACAAGAACACGTCAGCGGGGACGGATCTGCCCTTAATGTCCCAGACCCGACGCACAGCCCTGGTTTCTCCAACCCTGGATATGAACCTGGTGAGGTTGACACTATATGTACTTATCCTAACGTCTGATGAAATGACTCTACAGAACAAAGCTTGGTCCATAGTCATAGGATCTACCATTCTAGTCTTGGTCCATAGTCATAGGATCTACCATTCAATTCTTGGTCCATAGTCATAGGATCTACCATTCTAGTCTTGGTCCATAGTCATAGGATCTACCATTCTAGTCTTGGTCCATAGTCATAGGATCTACCATTCTAGTCTTGGTCCATAGTCATAGGATCTACCATTCTAGTCTTGGTCTGTTGATCTACCATTCTAGTCTTGGTCTGTTGATCTACCATTCTAGTCTTGGTCTGTTGATCTACCATTCTAGTCTTGGTCCATAGTCATAGGATCTACCATTCTAGTCTTGGTCCATAGTCATAGGATCTACCACTCTAGTCTTGGTCCATAGTCATAGGATCTACCATTCTAGTCTTGGTCCATAGTCATAGGATCTACCATTCTAGTCTTGGTCCATAGTCATAGGATCTACCATTCTAGTCTTGGTCTGTTGATCTACCATTCTAGTCTTGGTCTGTTGATCTACCATTCTAGTCTTGGTCTGTTGATCTACCATTCTAGTCTTGGTCCATAGTCATAGGATCTACCATTCTAGTCTTGGTCCATAGTCATAGGATCTACCACTCTAGTCTTGGTCCATAGTCATAGGATCTACCATTCTAGTCTTGGTCCATAGTCATAGGATCTACCATTCTAGTCTTGGTCCATAGTCATAGGATCTACCATTCTAGTCTTGGTCCATAGTCATAGGATCTACCATTCTAGTCTTGGTCCATAGTCATAGGATCTACCATTCTAGTCTTGGTCCATAGTCATAGGATCTACCATTCTAGTCTTGGTCCATAGTCATAGGATCTACCATTCTAGTCTTGGTCCATAGTCATAGGATCTACCATTCTAGTCTTGGTCCATAGTCATAGGATCTACCATTCTAGTCTTGGTCCATAGTCATAGGATCTACCATTCTAGTCTTGGTCCATAGTCATAGGATCTACCATTCTAGTCTTGGTCTGTTGATCTACCATTCTAGTCTTGGTCTGTTGATCTACCATTCTAGTCTTGGTCTGTTGATCTACCATTCTAGTCTTGGTCCATAGTCATAGGATCTACCATTCTAGTCTTGGTCCATAGTCATAGGATCTACCACTCTAGTCTTGGTCCATAGTCATAGGATCTACCATTCTAGTCTTGGTCCATAGTCATAGGATCTACCATTCTAGTCTTGGTCCATAGTCATAGGATCTACCATTCTAGTCTTGGTCTGTTGATCTACCATTCTAGTCTTGGTCTGTTGATCTACCATTCTAGTCTTGGTCTGTTGATCTACCATTCTAGTCTTGGTCCATAGTCATAGGATCTACCATTCTAGTCTTGGTCCATAGTCATAGGATCTACCATTCTAGTCTTGGTCCATAGTCATAGGATCTACCATTCTAGTCTTGGTCTGTTGATCTACCATTCTAGTCTTGGTCTGTTGATCTACCATTCTAGTCTTGGTCTGTTGATCTACCATTCTAGTCTTGGTCCATAGTCATAGGATCTACCATTCTAGTCTTGGTCCATAGTCATAGGATCTACCACTCTAGTCTTGGTCCATAGTCATAGGATCTACCATTCTAGTCTTGGTCCATAGTCATAGGATCTACCATTCTAGTCTTGGTCCATAGTCATAGGATCTACCATTCTAGTCTTGGTCTGTTGATCTACCATTCTAGTCTTGGTCTGTTGATCTACCATTCTAGTCTTGGTCTGTTGATCTACCATTCTAGTCTTGGTCCATAGTCATAGGATCTACCATTCTAGTCTTGGTCCATAGTCATAGGATCTACCACTCTAGTCTTGGTCCATAGTCATAGGATCTACCATTCTAGTCTTGGTCCATAGTCATAGGATCTACCATTCTAGTCTTGGTCCATAGTCATAGGATCTACCATTCTAGTCTTGGTCCATAGTCATAGGATCTACCATTCTAGTCTTGGTCCATAGTCATAGGATCTACCATTCTAGTCTTGGTCCATAGTCATAGGATCTACCATTCTAGTCTTGGTCCATAGTCATAGGATCTACCATTCTAGTCTTGGTCCATAGTCATAGGATCTACCATTCTAGTCTTGGTCCATAGTCATAGGATCTACCATTCTAGTCTTGGTCCATAGTCATAGGATCTACCATTCTAGTCTTGGTCCATAGTCATAGGATCTACCATTCTAGTCTTGGTCCATAGTCATAGGATCTACCATTCTAGTCTTGGTCCATAGTCATAGGATCTACCATTCTAGTCTTGGTCCATAGTCATAGGATCTACCATTCTAGTCTTGGTCCATAGTCATAGGATCTACCATTCTAGTCTTGGTCTAAAGTCATAGGATCTACCATTCTAGTCTTGGTCCATAGTCATAGGATCTACCATTCTAGTCTTGGTCCATAGTCATAGGATCTACCATTCTAGTCTTGGTCCGTAGTCATAGGATCTACCATTCTAGTCTTGGTCTATAGTCATAGGATCTACCATTCTAGTCTTGGTCCATAGTCATAGGATCTACCATTCTAGTCTTGGTCCATAGTCATAGGATCTACCATTCTAGTCTTGGTCCGTAGTCATAGGATCTACCATTCTAGTCTTGGTCCATAGTCATAGGATCTACCATTCTAGTCTTGGTCCATAGTCATAGGATCTACCATTCTAGTCTTGGTCCATAGTCATAGGATCTACCATTCTAGTCTTGGTCCATAGTCATAGGATCTACCATTCTAGTCTTGGTCCATAGTCATAGGATCTACCATTCTAGTCTTGGTCCATAGTCATAGGATCTACCATTCTAGTCTTGGTCCATAGTCATAGGATCTACCATTCTAGTCTTGGTCCATAGTCATAGGATCTACCATTCTAGTCTTGGTCCATAGTCATAGGATCTACCATTCTAGTCTTGGTCTGTTGATCTACCATTCTAGTCTTGGTCTGTTGATCTACCATTCTAGTCTTGGTCTGTTGATCTACCATTCTAGTCTTGGTCCATAGTCATAGGATCTACCATTCTAGTCTTGGTCCATAGTCATAGGATCTACCATTCTAGTCTTGGTCCATAGTCATAGGATCTACCATTCTAGTCTTGGTCCATAGTCATAGGATCTACCATTCTAGTCTTGGTCCATAGTCATAGGATCTACCATTCTAGTCTTGGTCCATAGTCATAGGATCTACCATTCTAGTCTTGGTCCATAGTCATAGGATCTACCATTCTAGTCTTGGTCCGTAGTCATAGGATCTACCATTCTAGTCTTGGTCCATAGTCATAGGATCTACCATTCTAGTCTTGGTCCGTAGTCATAGGATCTACCATTCTAGTCTTGGTCCATAGTCATAGGATCTACCATTCTAGTCTTGGTCCATAGTCATAGGATCTACCATTCTAGTCTTGGTCCATAGTCATAGGATCTACCATTCTAGTCTTGGTCCATAGTCATAGGATCTACCATTCTAGTCTTGGTCCATAGTCATAGGATCTACCATTCTAGTCTTGGTCCATAGTCATAGGATCTACCATTCTAGTCTTGGTCCATAGTCATAGGATCTACCATTCTAGTCTTGGTCCATAGTCATAGGATCTACCATTCTAGTATTGGTCCATAGTCATAGGATCTACCATTCTAGTCTTGGTCCATAGTCATAGGATCTACCATTCTAGTCTTGGTCCATAGTCATAGGATCTACCATTCTAGTCTTGGTCCATAGTCATAGGATCTACCATTCTAGTCTTGGTCCATAGTCATAGGATCTACCATTCTAGTCTTGGTCCATAGTCATAGGATCTACCATTCTAGTCTTGGTCTGTTGATCTACCATTCTAGTCTTGGTCTGTTGATCTACCATTCTAGTCTTGGTCTGTTGATCTACCATTCTAGTCTTGGTCTGTTGATCTACCATTCTAGTCATGGTCTGAGTTAATCTACCATTCTAGTCTTGGTCTGTTGATCTACCATTCTAGTCTCAGTCCAAGACTCACTCTAGCCACTGTCTGTTGTTGATATCAGTCTCTCAGCCACTATGTCTGTTGTTGATATCAGTCTCTCAGCCACTATGTCTGTTGTTGATATCAGTCTCTCAGCCACTATGTCTGTTGTTGATATCAGTCTCTCAGCCACTATGTCTGTTGTTGATAGTCTCTCAGCCACTATGTATGTTGTTGATATCAGTCTCTCAGCCACTATGTCTGTTGTTGATATCAGTCTCTCAGCCACTATGTCTGTTGTTGATAGTCTCTCAGCCACTATGTCTGTTGTTGATATTATTTCACAATTCCTGACATTTTAATCCTAGTAAAAATTCCCTGTTTTAGGTCAGTTAGGATCACCACTTTATTTTAAGAATGTGAAATGCCAGAATAATAGTAGAGAGAGTGATTTATTTGAGCTTTTATTTTTTTCATCACATTCACAGTGGGTCAGACGTTTACATAGGCTCAATTAGTAGTTGGTAGCATTGCCTTTAAATTGTTTAAATTAGGTCAAACGTTTCGGGTAGCCTTCCACAAGCTTCCCACAATAAGATGGGTGAATTTTGGCCCATTCCTCCTGACTGAGCTGGTGTAACTGAGTCAGGTTGGTAAGCCTCTTTGCTCGCACACGCTTTTTCAGTTCTGCCCACACATTTTCTATAGGATTGAGGTCAGGGCTGATTTATTTTGATTTTCCCATGATGTCAAGCCAAGAGGCAAGGCCTTGAAATATATCCACAGGTACACCTCCAATTGACTCAAATGATGTCAATAAGCCTATCAGAAACTTCTAAAGCCATGACACCATTTTCTGGAATTGTCCAAGCTGTTTAAAGGCACAGTCAACTTAGTGTAACTTAGTGCCAAAACTGTAGTTTGTTAACAAGAAATTAGTGGAGTGGTTGAAAAACTAGTTTTAATGACTCCAACCTGAGTGTATTTAAACTTTTGACTTCAACTGTATGTTGTTGATATCAGCCACAATATCTGTTGTTGATATCAGCACACTATATCTGTTGTTGATATCAGCCACTATGTCTGTTGTTGATATCAGCCACTATATCTGTTGTTGATATCAGCCAGTATATAAGTTGTTGATATCAGCCACTATGTCTGTTGTTGAAATCAGTCTATCAGTCAAGATGTCTGTTGTTGATATGTCTATCGGCCACTATATCTGTTGTTGATATCAGTCTATCAGCGACCTTGTCTGTTGATGATGTCAGTCTATCAGCTACTCTATCTGTTGTTGATATCAGCCACTAGGCCTCTTGTTAATATCAGTCTGTCAGCCACTATATCTGTTGTTGATATCAGCCACCATATCTGTTGTTGATATCAGCCACTATAAATGTTGTTGATATCAGTCTATCAGCCACCATATCTGTTGTTGATATCAGCCACTATGTCTGTTGTTGATATCAGCCACTATGTCTGTTGTTGATATCAGCCACTGTCTGTTGTTGATATCAGCCACTATATATGTTGTTGAAATCAGCCACTATATCTGTTGTTGATATCAGCCACTATATATGTTGTTGAAATCAGCCACTATGTCTGTTGTTGATATCAGCCACTATGTCTGTTGTTGATATCAGCCACTATATATGTTGTTGAAATCAGCCACTATAAATGTTGTTGATATCAGTCTATCAGCCACTATATCTGTTGTTGATATCAGCCACTATGTCTGTTGTTGATATCAGCCACTATATTTGTTGTTGATATCAGCCACTATAAATGTTGTTGATATCAGCCACTATGTCTGTTGTTGATATCAGCCACTATGTCTGTTGTTGATATCAGCCACTATATATGTTGTTGATATCAGCCACTATGTCTGTTGTTGATATCAGCCACTATATATGTTGTTGATATCAGCCACTATGTCTGTTGTTGAAATCAGCCACTATATCTGTTGTTGATATCAGCCACTATATATGTTGTTGATATCAGCCACTATGTCTGTTGTTGATATCAGCCACTATATCTGTTGTTGATATCAGCCACTATGTCTGTTGTTGATATCAGCCACTATGTCTGTTGTTGAAATCAGCCACTATATATGTTGTTGATATCAGTCTATCAGCCACTATATCTGTTGTTGATATCAGTCACTATGTCTGTTGTTGATATCAGCCACTATGTCTGTTGTTGATATCAGCCACTATATATGTTGTTGATATCAGCCACTATGTCTGTTGTTGATATCAGCCACTATATCTGTTGTTGATATCAGCCACTATGTCTGTTGTTGATATCAGCCACTATGTCTGTTGTTGATATCAGTCTATCAGCCACTATATCTGTTGTTGATATCAGTCACTATGTCTGTTGTTGATATCAGCCACTATGTCTGTTGTTGATATCAGCCACTATATATGTTGTTGATATCAGCCACTATGTCTGTTGTTGATATCAGCCACTATATCTGTTGTTGATATCAGCCACTATGTCTGTTGTTGATATCAGCCACTATGTCTGTTGTTGATATCAGCCACTATATCTGTTGTTGAAATCAGCCACTATGTCTGTTGTTGATATCAGCCACTATATATGTTGTTGATATCAGCCACTATGTCTGTTGTTGATATCAGCCACTATGTCTGTTGTTGATATCAGCCACTATATATGTTGTTGATATCAGCCACTATGTCTGTTGTTGATATCAGCCACTATGTCTGTTGTTGATATCAGCCACTATATCTGTTGTTGAAATCAGCCACTATATCTGTTGTTGATATCAGCCACTATATCTGTTGTTGATATCAGCCACTATGTCTGTTGTTGAAATCAGCCACTATATCTGTTGTTGAAATCAGCCACTGTCTGTTGTTGATATCAGCCACTATGTCTGTTGTTGAAATCAGCCACTATGTCTGTTGTTGATATCAGCCACTATGTCTGTTGTTGATATCAGTCACTATATCTGTTGTTGATATCAGCCACTATGTCTGTTGTTGAAATCAGCCACTATGTCTGTTGTTGATATCAGCCACTATGTCTGTTGTTGATATCAGTCACTATATCTGTTGTTGATATCAGCCACTATGTCTGTTGTTGATATCAGCCACTATATATGTTGTTGATATCAGCCACTATGTCTGTTGTTGATATCAGCCACTATATATGTTGTTGATATCAGCCACTATGTCTGTTGTTGAAATCAGCCACTATATCTGTTGTTGATATCAGCCACTATATATGTTGTTGATATCAGTCACTATATCTGTTGTTGATATCAGCCACTATGTCTGTTGTTGAAATCAGCCACTGTCTGTTGTTGATATCAGCCACTATATATGTTGTTGATATCAGCCACTATATATGTTGTTGATATCAGCCACTATGTCTGTTGTTGAAATCAGCCACTATATCTGTTGTTGATATCAGCCACTATATCTGTTGTTGAAATCAGCCACTATATCTGTTGTTGATATCAGCCACTATATCTGTTGTTGATATCAGCCACTATATATGTTGTTGATATCAGCCACTATGTCTGTTGTTGATATCAGCCACTGTCTGTTGTTGATATCAGCCACTATATATGTTGTTGATATCAGCCACTATGTCTGTTGTTGATATCAGCCACTATATCTGTTGTTGATATCAGTCTATCAGCCACTATATATGTTGTTGATATCAGCCACTATGTCTGTTGTTGATATCAGTCTATCAGCCACTATGTCTGTTGTTGATATCAGTCTATCAGCCACTATGTCTGTTGTTGATATCAGTCTATCAGCCACTATATCTGTTGTTGATATCAGTCTATCAGCCACTATATCTGTTGTTGATATCAGTCTATCAACCACTATATCTGTTGTTGATATCAGTCTATCAGCCACTATATCTGTTGTTGATATCAGCCACTATGTCTGTTGTTGATATCAGTCTATCAACCACTATATCTGTTGTTGATATCAGTCTATCAGCCACTATATCTGCTGTTGATATCAGTCTATCAGCCACTATGTCTGTTGTTTTTATCAGTCAGCCACTATGGAATGTAACATCCCCTCCTGTTTCTCTCTCGTCTGCTCTGTCCAGGTTTACGACTTGAGCAAGAAGCCCGATGACGGCATGAACGCCATCAGGTTAGTTACAACAGTCCCATTAGTGTTTCGGGTCCGAACCCTGAGTGTTACCAACATTCCCGTTAGTGGTTAGGGTCTGCACCCTGAGTGTTACCAACAGTCCCGTTAGTGGTTAGGCTCAGGACCCTGAGTGTTACCAACAGTCCTGTTTGTGGTTAGGGTCAGGACCCTGAGTGTTACCAACAGTCCCATTAGTGGTTAGGGTCAGGACCCTGAGTGTTACCAACAGTCCCGTTAGTGGTTAGGGTCAGGACCCTGAGTGTTACCAACAGTCCCATTAGTGGTTAGGGTCAGGACCCTGAGTGTTACCAACAGTTCCGTTAGGGTCAGGACCCTGAGTGTTACCAACAGTCCTGTTAGTGGTTAGGGTCTGGGTTCTGAACTGATCAATGAGTTATCCATCTAAAATGTTGCTGACCTGTTGTTTTGCTCTTTCATACCGTAGATTTGTGAATGGTTTGGGCAGTCCGTTGAACGTTACGTTGGGAGTCGGTGACATCGCTCCTCTGTCTGTCTCCAACTACAGTCTGGTTCCACAGGGAAAGTGAGTGGCTTTTTGCTTCATATCAACACACATTCATACCGTATGGGGGGGGACAAGGAGAGAGCTCTGATTGGCTGTTGTGTGTCTCAGGGCGGAATTTACCATCATGAACAGTGGTGGTGCATCGTGTCTGTACTCTAAAGAGCTGGGCTTTGGCAGCGCCTTCACCCTCGTCATACCATCCACATTCAACATTGGAATCCCTGATGTAAGTCCTCTATCCTATAACCCCTGATACCTAACCCTCAACCAAACTAGCAATGTGCTCTGTCTGATTGTGTTGTGAAGGCCCATGTTGGGCTGTTTACCAGGGTTTTACAGCATGTTTTCTGTTTGCTGTGTCTGATTGTGTGGTGAAGGCCCATGTTGGGCTGTTTACCAGGGTTTTACAGCATGTTTTCTGTTTGCTGTGTCTGATTGTGTGGTGAAGGCCCATGTTGGGCTGTTTACCAGGGTTTTACAGCAGGTTTTCTGTTTGCTGTGTCTGATTGTGTGGTGAAGGCCCATGTTGGCCTGTTTACCAGGGTTTTAAAACATGTGTTTCTGTTGTTTGCTGTGTCTGATTGTGTTGTGAAGGCCCATGTTGGGCTGTTTACCAGGGTTTTACAGCATGTTTTCTGTTTGCTGTGTCTGATTGTGTGGTGAAGGCCCATGTTGGGCTGTTTACCAGGGTTTTACAGCAGGTTTTCTGTTTGCTGTGTCTGATTGTGTGGTGAAGGCCCATGTTGGCCTGTTTACCAGGGTTTTAAAACATGTGTTTCTGTTGTTTCCTGTGTATTCTTTTTGTAGTAATAGTGTGTCATGTGTTGATTACTGTGTCCAGTGTTGGCAGGCCATCCAGGTGGTAGAAGACATCAAGCCCAACACCATCCACATGGGCTGGCAGATCCCTCAGTACTTCCTCATGACAGCAGGAGAGGTGGTGTTCTCTGTGACTGGCCTGGAGTTCTCCTACTCGCAGGTAGGGGGCGCCACTGTCCTCTATCACCCGTCACACTAGCCTTGATCTCTAGTGGCTCTCTTCTCTGTCATCCAAACACAACTCAACTCCGACCTGTTACTGTGTCAATTAACTTTCAATTCTCATCTCAACCCAAAACCTAATGCACACCTCTTCTTGCTCTGCAGGCACCTAGCAACATGAAGTCAGTGCTGCAGGCTGGTTGGCTGTTCACCGTCGCTGTGGGAAACATCATAGTGCTGATTGTTGCCGAGGCAGCACAGCTCCCAGATCAGGTTACTACAGATCTTCTAACCTCTAGAACCCTATAAAACCCTCTAAACAATACTGACCACTGTACTGAGGTCAGATTGGGCCTAAGTTCATTGATATCTAAACCTTGTTGTCTGTGTGTTCCAGGGGGCAGAGTAGTGGTGATATTAACCCCTGTGTGTCTGTGTGTTCCAGGGGTAGAGTAGTGATATTAACCCCTGTGTGTTCCAGGGGGCAGAGTAGTGATATTAACCCCTGTGTGTTCCAGGGGGCAGAGTAGTGATATTAACCCCTGTGTGTTCCAGGGGGCAGAGTAGTGATATTAACCCCTGTGTGTCTGTGTGTTCCAGGGGGCAGAGTAGTGATATTAACTCCTGTGTGTTCCAGGGGGTAGAGTAGTGATATTAACCCCTGCGTGTCTGTGTGTTCCAGGGGGCAGAGTAGTGATATTAACCACTGTGTGTTCCAGGGGGTAGAGTAGTGATATTAACCCCTGTGTGTTCCAGGGGGCAGAGTAGTGATATTAACCCCTGTGTGTTCCAGGGGGCAGAGTAGTGATATTAACCCCTGTGTGTTCCAGGGGGTAGAGTAGTGATATTAACCCCTGTGTGTTCCAGGGGGCAGAGTAGTGATATTAACCCCTGTGTGTTCCAGGGGGAAGAGTAATTATATTAACCCCTGTGTGATCCAGGGGGCAGAGTAGTGATATTAACCCCTGTGTGTTCCAGGGGGCAGAGTAGTGATATTAACCCCTGTGTGTCTGTGTGTTCCAGGGGGCAGAGTAGTGATATTAACCCCTGTGTGTTCCAGGGGGCAGAGTAGTGATATTAACCCCTGTGTGTTCCAGGGGGCAGAGTAGTGATATTAACCCCTGTGTGTTCCAGGGGGCAGAGTAGTGATATTAACCCCTGTGTGTTCCAGGTGGCAGAGTAGTGATATTAACCCCTGTGTGTTCCAGGGGGTAGAGTAGTGATATTAACCCCTGTGTGTTCCAGGGGGTAGAGTAGTGATATTAACCCCTGTGTTCCAGGGGGCAGAGTAGTGATATTAACCCCTGTGTGGCTGTGTTTTCCAGGGGGCAGAGTAGTGATATTAACCCCTGTGTGTCTGTGTGTTCCAGGGGGTAGAGTAGTGATATTAAACCCTGTGTGTTCCAGGGGGCAGAGTAGTGATATTAACCTCTGTGTGTTCCAGGGGGCAGAGTAATGATATTAACCCCTGTGTGTTCCAGGGGGTAGAGTAGTGATATTAACCCCTGTGTGTTCCAGGGGGTAGAGTAGTGATATTAACCCCTGTGTGTTCCAGGGGGTAGAGTAGTGATATTAACCCCTGTGTGTTCCAGGGGGTAGAGTAGTGATATTAACCCCTGTGTGTCTGTGTGTTCCAGTGGGCAGAATAGTGATATTAACCCCTGTGTGTTCCATGGGGCAGAGTAATGATATGAACCCCTGTGTGTTCCAGGGGGCAGAGTAGTGATATTAACCCCGGTGTGTCTGTGTGTTCCAGGGGGCAGAGTAGTGATATTAACCCCTGTGTGTCTTTGTGTTCTAGGGGGCAGAGTAGTGATATTAACCCCTGTGTGTTCCAGGGGGCAGAGTAGTGATATTCACCCCTGTGTGTTCCAGGGGGTAGAGTAGTGATATTAACACCTGTGTGTTCCAGGGGGTAGAGTAGTGATATTAACCCCTGTGTGTTCCAGGGGGCAGAGTAGTGATATTAACCCATGTGTGTTCCATGGGGCAGAGTAGTGATATTAACCCCTGTGTGTTCCAGGGGGTAGAGTAGTGATATTAACCCCTGTGTGTTCCAGGGGGCAGAGTAGTGATATTAACCCCTGTGTGTTCAAGGGGGCAGAGTAGTGATATTAACCCCTGTGTGTTCCAGGGGGCAGAGTAGTGATATTAACCCCTGTGTGTTCCAGGGGGCAGAGTAATGATATTAACCCCTGTGTGATCCAGGGGGCAGAGTAGTGATATTAACCCCTGTGTGTTCCAGGGGGCAGAGTAGTGATATTAACCCCTGTGTGTTCCAGGGGGCAGAGTAGTGATATTAACCCCTGTGTGTTCCAGGTGGCAGAGTAGTGATATTAACCCCTGTGTGTTCCAGGGGGTAGAGTAGTGATATTAACCCCTGTGTGTTCCAGGGGGTAGAGTAGTGATATTAACCCCTGTGTGTTCCAGGGGGCAGAGTAGTGATATTAACCCCTGTGTGTTCCAGGGGGCAGAGTAGTGATATTAACCCCTGTGTGTTCCAGGTGGCAGAGTAGTGATATTAACCCCTGTGTGTTCCAGGGGGCAGAGTAGTGATATTAAATCCTGTGTGTCTGTGTGTTCCAGGGGGAAGAGTAGTGATATTAACCCCTGTGTGTCTGTGTGTTCCAGGGGGTAGAGTGGTGATATTAACCCCTGTGTGTTCCAGGGGGCAGAGTAGTGATATTAACCCCTGTGTGGCTGTGTGTTCCAGGGGGCAGAGTAGTGATATTAACCCCTGTGTGTCTGTGTGTTCCAGGGGGTAGAGTAGTGATATTAACCCCTGTGTGTTCCAGGGGGCAGAGTAGTGATATTAACCCCTGTGTGTTCCAGGGGGCAGAGTAATGATATTAACCCCTGTGTGTTCCAGGGGGTAGAGTAGTGATATTAACCCCTGTGTGTTCCAGGGGGTAGAGTAGTGATATTAACCCCTGTGTGTTCCAGGGGGTAGAGTAGTGATATTAACCCCTGTGTGTTCCAGGGGGTAGAGTAGTGATATTAACCCCTGTGTGTCTGTGTGTTCCAGTGGGCAGAATAGTGATATTAACCCCTGTGTGTTCCATGGGGCAGAGTAATGATATGAACCCCTGTGTGTTCCAGGGGGCAGAGTAGTGATATTAACCCCTGTGTGTCTTTGTGTTCTAGGGGGCAGAGTAGTGATATTAACCCCAGTGTGTTCCAGGGGGCAGAGTAGTGATATTAACCCCTGTGTGTTCCAGGGGGTAGAGTAGTGATATTAACCCCTGTGTGTTCCAGGGGGCAGAGTAGTGATATTAACCCATGTGTGTTCCATGGGGCAGAGTAGTGATATTAACCCCTGTGTGTTCCAGGGGGTAGAGTAGTGATATTAACCCCTGTGTGTCTGTGTGTTCCAGTGGGCAGAATAGTGATATCAACCCCTGTGTGTTCCAGGTGGCAGAGTAGTGATATTAACCCCTGTGTGTTCCAGGGGGTAGAGTAGTGATATTAACCCCTGTGTGTTCCAGGGGGTAGAGTAGTGATATTAACCCCTGTGTGTTCCAGGGGGCAGAGTAGTGATATTAACCCCTGTGTGTTCCAGGGGGCAGAGTAGTGATATTAACCCCTGTGTGTTCCAGGTGGCAGAGTAGTGATATTAACCCCTGTGTGTTCCAGGGGGCAGAGTAGTGATATTAACCCCTGTGTGTCTGTGTGTTCCAGGGGGAAGAGTAGTGATATTAACCCCTGTGTGTCTGTGTGTTCCAGGGGGTAGAGTAGTGATATTAACCCCTGTGTGTTCCAGGGGGCAGAGTAGTGATATTAACCCCTGTATGGCTGTGTGTTCCAGGGGGCAGAGTAGTGATATTAACCCCTGTGTGTCTGTGTGTTCCAGGGGGTAGAGTAGTGATATTAACCCCTGTGTGTTCCAGGGGGCAGAGTAGTGATATTAACCCCTGTGTGTTCCAGGGGGCAGAGTAATGATATTAACCCCTGTGTGTTCCAGGGGGTAGAGTAGTGATATTAACCCCTGTGTGTTCCAGGGGGTAGAGTAGTGATATTAACCCCTGTGTGTTCCAGGGGGTAGAGTAGTGATATTAACCCCTGTGTGTTCCAGGGGGTAGAGTAGTGATATTAACCCCTGTGTGTTCCAGGGGGTAGAGTAGTGATATTAACCCCTGTGTGTTCCAGGGGGTAGAGTAGTGATATTAACCCCTGTGTGTCTGTGTGTTCCAGGGGGTAGAGTAGTGATATTAACCCCTGTGTGTTCCAGGGGGCAGAGTAGTGATATGAACCCCTGTGTGTTCCAGGGGGCAGAGTAGTGATATTAACCCTGGTGTGTCTGTGTGTTCCAGGGGGCAGAGTAGTGATATTAACCCCTGTGTGTCTTTGTGTTCTAGGGGGCAGAGTAGTGATATTAACCCCTGTGTGTTCCAGGGGGCAGAGTAGTGATATTCACCCCTGTGTGTTCCAGGGGGTAGAGTAGTGATATTAACCCCTGTGTGTTCCAGGGGGTAGAGTAGTGATATTAACCCCTGTGTGTTCCAGGGGGCAGAGTAGTGATATTAACCCATGTGTGTTCCATGGGGCAGAGTAGTGATATTAACCCCTGTGTGTTCCAGGGGGTAGAGTAGTGATATTAACCCCTGTGTGTCTGTGTGTTCCAGTGGGCAGAATAGTGATATCAACCCCTGTGTGTTCCAGGTGGCAGAGTAGTGATATTAACCCCTGTGTGTTCCAGGGGGTAGAGTAGTGATATTAACCCCTGTGTGTTCCAGGGGGTAGAGTAGTGATATTAACCCCTGTGTGTTCCAGGGGGCAGAGTAGTGATATTAACCCCTGTGTGTTCCAGGGGGCAGAGTAGTGATATTAACCCCTGTGTGTTCCAGGTGGCAGAGTAGTGATATTAACCCCTGTGTGTTCCAGGGGGCAGAGTAGTGATATTAACCCCTGTGTGTCTGTGTGTTCCAGGGGGAAGAGTAGTGATATTAACCCCTGTGTGTCTGTGTGTTCCAGGGGGTAGAGTAATGATATTAACCCCTGTGTGTTCCAGGGGGCAGAGTAGTGATATTAACCCCTGTATGGCTGTGTGTTCCAGGGGGCAGAGTAGTGATATTAACCCCTGTGTGTCTGTGTGTTCCAGGGGTAGAGTAGTGATATTAACCCCTGTGTGTTCCAGGGGGCAGAGTAGTGATATTAACCCCTGTGTGTTCCAGGGGGCAGAGTAATGATATTAACCCCTGTGTGTTCCAGGGGGTAGAGTAGTGATATTAACCCCTGTGTGTTCCAGGGGGTAGAGTAGTGATATTAACCCCTGTGTGTTCCAGGGGGTAGAGTAGTGATATTAACCCCTGTGTGTTCCAGGGGGTAGAGTAGTGATATTAACCCCTGTGTGTTCCAGGGGGTAGAGTAGTGATATTAACCCCTGTGTGTTCCAGGGGGTAGAGTAGTGATATTAACCCCTGTGTGTCTGTGTGTTCCAGGGGGCAGAATAGTGATATTAACCCCTGTGTGTTCCATGGGGCAGAGTAATGATATGAACCCCTGTGTGTTCCAGGGGGCAGAGTAGTGATATTAACCCTGGTGTGTCTGTGTGTTCCAGGGGGCAGAGTAGTGATATTAACCCCTGTGTGTCTTTGTGTTCTAGGGGGCAGAGTAGTGATATTAACCCCTGTGTGTTCCAGGGGGCAGAGTAGTGATATTCACCCCTGTGTGTTCCAGGGGGTAGAGTAGTGATATTAACCCCTGTGTGTTCCAGGGGGTAGAGTAGTGATATTAACCCCTGTGTGTTCCAGGGGGCAGAGTAGTGATATTAACCCATGTGTGTTCCATGGGGCAGAGTAGTGATATTAACCCCTGTGTGTTCCAGGGGGTAGAGTAGTGATATTAACCCCTGTGTGTCTGTGTGTTCCAGTGGGCAGAATAGTGATATCAACCCCTGTGTGTTCCAGGTGGCAGAGTAGTGATATTAACCCCTGTGTGTTCCAGGGGGTAGAGTAGTGATATTAACCCCTGTGTGTTCCAGGGGGTAGAGTAGTGATATTAACCCCTGTGTGTTCCAGGGGGCAGAGTAGTGATATTAACCCCTGTGTGTTCCAGGGGGCAGAGTAGTGATATTAACCCCTGTGTGTTCCAGGTGGCAGAGTAGTGATATTAACCCCTGTGTGTTCCAGGGGGCAGAGTAGTGATATTAACCCCTGTGTGTCTGTGTGTTCCAGGGGGAAGAGTAGTGATATTAACCCCTGTGTGTCTGTGTGTTCCAGGGGGTAGAGTAATGATATTAACCCCTGTGTGTTCCAGGGGGCAGAGTAGTGATATTAACCCCTGTATGGCTGTGTGTTCCAGGGGGCAGAGTAGTGATATTAACCCCTGTGTGTCTGTGTGTTCCAGGGGTAGAGTAGTGATATTAACCCCTGTGTGTTCCAGGGGGCAGAGTAGTGATATTAACCCCTGTGTGTTCCAGGGGGCAGAGTAATGATATTAACCCCTGTGTGTTCCAGGGGGTAGAGTAGTGATATTAACCCCTGTGTGTTCCAGGGGGTAGAGTAGTGATATTAACCCCTGTGTGTCTGTGTGTTCCAGTGGGCAGAATAGTGATATTAACCCCTGTGTGTTCCATGGGGCAGAGTAATGATATGAACCCCTGTGTGTTCCAGGGGGCAGAGTAGTGATATTAACCCCGGTGTGTCTGTGTGTTCCAGGGGGCAGAGTAGTGATATTAACCCCTGTGTGCCTTTGTGTTCTAGGGGGCAGAGTAGTGATATTAACCCCTGTGTGTTCCAGGGGGTAGAGTAGTGATATTCACCCCTGTGTGTTCCAGGGGGTAGAGTAGTGATATTAACCCCTGTGTGTTCCAGGGGGCAGAGTAGTGATATTAACCCATGTGTGTTCCAGGGGGCAGAGTAGTGATATTAACCCCTGTGTGTCTGTGTGTTCCAGGGGGAAGAGTAGTGATATTAACCCCTGTGTGTCTGTGTGTTCCAGGGGGTAGAGTAGTGATATTAACCCCTGTGTGTTCCAGGGGGCAGAGTAGTGATATTAACCCCTGTATGGCTGTGTGTTCCAGGGGGCAGAGTAGTGATATTAACCCCTGTGTGTCTGTGTGTTCCAGGGGTAGAGTAGTGATATTAACCCCTGTGTGTTCCAGGGGGCAGAGTAGTGATATTAACCCCTGTGTGTTCCAGGGGGCAGAGTAATGATATTAACCCCTGTGTGTTCCAGGGGGTAGAGTAGTGATATTAACCCCTGTGTGTTCCAGGGGGTAGAGTAGTGATATTAACCCCTGTGTGTTCCAGGGGGTAGAGTAGTGATATTAACCCCTGTGTGTTCCAGGTGGTAGAGTAGTGATATTAACCCCTGTGTGTCTGTGTGTTCCAGTGGGCAGAATAGTGATATTAACCCCTGTGTGTTCCATGGGGCAGAGTAATGATATGAACCCCTGTGTGTTCCAGGG
Organism: Oncorhynchus mykiss; assembly: GCF_057628025.1. NCBI lineage: Eukaryota > Metazoa > Chordata > Actinopteri > Salmoniformes > Salmonidae > Oncorhynchus > Oncorhynchus mykiss. The sequence goes on along the minus strand of NC_143039.1, from coordinate 3,466,594 downwards.
GGCAGAGTAGTGATATTAACCCCGGTGTGTCTGTGTGTTCCAGGGGGCAGAGTAGTGATATTAACCCCTGTGTGCCTTTGTGTTCTAGGGGGCAGAGTAGTGATATTAACCCCTGTGTGTTCCAGGGGGTAGAGTAGTGATATTCACCCCTGTGTGTTCCAGGGGGTAGAGTAGTGATATTAACCCCTGTGTGTTCCAGGGGGCAGAGTAGTGATATTAACCCCTGTGTGTTCCATGGGGCAGAGTAGTGATATTAACCCCTGTGTGTTCCAGGGGGTAGAGTAGTGATATTAACCCCTGTGTGTCTGTGTGTTCCAGTGGGCAGAATAGTGATATCAACCCCTGTGTGTTCCAGGGGGCAGAGTAATGATATTAACCCCTGTGTGTTTCAGGGGGTAGAGTAGTGATATTAACCCCGGTGTGTCTGTGTGTTCCAGGGGGCAGAATAGTGATATTAACCCCTGTGTGTTCCATGGGGCAGAGTAATAATATTAACCCCTGTGTGTTCCAGGGGGTAGAGTAGTGATATTAACCCCGGTGTGTCTGTGTGTTCCAGGGGGCAGAGTAGTGATATTAACCCCTGTGTGTTCCAGGTGGCAGAGTAGTGATATTAACCCCTGTGTGTCTGTGTGTTCCAGTGGGCAGAATACATCTTGTTTGCCTCTCTCCTTGCGGTGGTGTGTATTGTGTTCGCCGTCATGTCCTACTTCTACACCTACACTGACCCAGCGGAGATCGAGGCCCAGTTCAGCCAGCCGGAACACGAGCCGGAGGAGAAGAAGAGAGATCGGGTTGAGATGGAGAGAAAGGACTCAGACTGCAGCAAGAGCAGCAAGGGTTCTGACAAGAAGAAGAGGGATTCTGTTGTTGAGCAGCATAACCAAGACGTCAAACAGAGCAAGATGTAAAACTCCCCATTCACACCACTTCCTCCTCCTGAACCAATCAGAGGTCTCAGGGAGAGAACCATTGGAACTTAATCTTATGAACATTAATCCTTCGATACAGCTTTATGGGCAAATTTTGACTTTGATATATTGTAAATAATTTTTTACAACGATTTATTTTGCACCATTTAGCAAAAGCAACATTATGAATGTATTTTTGCTCATTATAATTTATTCAAAAGAGGACATACTGTATGAATGACCATTCCTATTCATTTCCCAGTACAGTGTTTTGTGTGCTGGATATGTAGTTGTTTTGGGTTTGATGTTGCCAGGGACTCTTGGTATTAATTCCACACCAAGTGAGTCCCTGGCAGTCAAGTGCTTCAATAAAGAGGATGAGTCTAACTTTGTGTGGTGATATTGTTAGCCAGGTGTAAGGTAATCATCCAAACCGTAGCAAACCACTTTGTTTTGCAATGAAAATTAGTTTATTTTGGACAAAATCAGACCGCTCCATCCCAGTTCAGACCGCTCCATCCCAGTTCAGACCGCTCCATCCCAGTTCAGACCGCTCCATCCCAGATCAGACCGCTCCATCCCAGTTCAGACCGCTCCATCCCAGTTCAGACCGCTCCATCCCAGATCAGACCGCTCCATCCCAGTTCAGACCGCTCCATCCCAGTTCAGACCGCTCCATCCCAGATCAGACCGCGCCATCCCAGTTCAGACCGCTCCATCCCAGTTCAGACCGCTCCATCCCAGTTCAGACCGCTCCATCCCAGATCAGACCGCTCCATCCCAGTTCAGACCGCTCCATCCCAGTTCAGACCGCTCCATCCCAGATCAGACCGCTCCATCCCAGTTCAGACCGCTCCATCCCAGTTCAGACCGCTCCATCCCAGTTCAGACCGCTCCATCCCAGATCAGACCGCGCCATCCCAGTTCAGACCGCTCCATCCCAGTTAGGTTTGGTTCCTAGGGCGGAATTCCAACCCGAGGTAAGCGCCCTTAAATGGAACGTCATTCCCTTTTTATGCAGTTTTCTCTCTACGTGTTTTCTGACCTTGAACTTCAGCACGATAACACCTTTCTTAGCTGTTGATAAGAGCTAGGTAAATGAGTAAGCCATTTGTATAAGAGGATTGTAAATTATATATACACACAACATGCAACAATTTCAAATACTTTACTGAGATACAGTTCACATAAGGAAATCAATCAGTCAATTGAAATACATTCATTATGCCCTATACTATGGATTTCACGTGCCTGAGAATGCAGATAGCTTAAAAAAAGGTAGGGGCATGGATCAGAAAACCAGTCAGGTTCTGGTGTGACCACCATTTACCTTGTGCAGCGTGATGCATAGAGCTGATCAGCCTGATGATTGTGAATGTCCCATTCCTCTTCAATGGCTGTGTGGAGTTTGATGTTGGCAGGAACTAGAACACAAACGGCTGTACATCTACTAGGGCCAAGATGTCCAGGCGTACCACAGGGTTGGATAATTAGACCTTGTTATTCTTCATCTATATCAATAACCTGACTGCTGGGTCTTCTAACATACTAATCTATATCAATAACCTTACTGCTGGGTCTTCTACCATACTAATCTATATCAATAACCTTGCTGCGGGGTCTTCTACCATACTAATCTATATCAATAACCTGACTGCTGGGTCTTCTACCATACTAATCTATATCAATAACCTTACTGCTGGGTCTTCTACCATACTAATCTATATCAATAACCTTGCTGCGGGGTCTTCTACCATACTAATCTATATCAATAACCTGACTGCTGGGTCTTCTACCATACTAATCTATATCAATAACTTTACTGCTGGGTCTTCTACCATACTAATCTATATCAATAACCTGCTGGGTTATAACCTGAAATTATGTATTACATAATTAAAACATAATAAAAGAGTGAATCTGAATGTTTGGGAATGAAATGGAACATCCCCTGGATTCCTCTGAGTTGTAACAGTTACCCTGGAACCATCACATTCAATATGTCTGCAGCAAAGTGAGGAAATGTGTTGGTATCAGGGGGTTGGTATCAGGGGGTTGGTTCACCAGGCTTCCTAACTCTTCCTAGGCTTCATTTACCAATATCTCAGTTACTGTAATATTGTCTGCACCAGTACATATGCCTCCTACCTACACCCTTATTATACAAAATACATTTACAAGACAACCCACCTCCTCTCTAATTACCTTGCTCCATCTGCACCTTTGTTTAAGAACTCAATATTCTGTCTACTTAGGACATTAATGTACACCAATTCGTCTACAAATACTCATACCTCCAAGACAGTTCACCTAAACCATACAATTAATTATTATAGGTCCCAGTTTACCTAAACCCTTCAATGGATTCTACCAGGTCCCAGTTTACCTAAACCCTTCAATGGATTCTTCAGGTCCCAGTTTACCTAAACCCTTCAATGGATTCTTCCAGGTCCCAGTTTACCTAAACCCTTCAATGGATTCTTCAGGTCCCAGTTTACCTAAACCCTTCAATGGATTCTTCAGGTCCCAGTTTACCTAAACCCTTCAATGGATTCTACCAGGTCCCAGTTTACCTAAACCCTTCAATGGATTCTACCAGGTCCCAGTTTACCTAAACCCTTCAATGGATTCTTCAGGTCCCAGTTTACCTAAACCCTTCAATGGATTCTACCAGGTCCCAGTTTACCTAAACCCTTCAATGGATTCTACCAGGTCCCAGTTTACCTAAACCCTTCAATGGATTCTACCAGGTCCCAGTTTACCTAAACCCTTCAATGGATTCTACCAGGTCCCAGACAGTTTACCTAAACCCTTCAATGGATTCTACCAGGTCCCAGTTTACCTAAACCCTTCAATGGATTCTACCAGGTCCCAGACAGTTTACCTAAACCCTTCAATGGATTCTACCAGGTCCCAGTTTACCTAAACCCTTCAATGGATTCTACCAGGTCCCAGTTTACCTAAACCCTTCAATGGATTCTACCAGGTCCCAGTTTACCTAAACACTTCAATGGATTCTACCAGGTCCCAGACAGTTTAACTAAACCCTTCAATGGATTCTACCAGGTCCCAGTTTACCTAAACCCTTCAATGGATTCTACCAGGTCCCAGTTTCCCTAAACCCTTCAATGGATTCTACCAGGTCCCAGTTTACCTAAACCCTTCAATGGATTCTACCAGGTCCCAGTTTACCTAAACCCTTCAATGGATTCTACCAGGTCCCAGACAGTTTCCCTAAACCCTTCAATGGATTCTACCAGGTCCCAGTTTACCTAAACCCTTCAATGGATTCTTCCAGGTCCCAGTTTACCTAAACCCTTCAATGGATTCTACCAGGTCCCAGTTTACCTAAACCCTTCAATGGATTCTACCAGGTCCCAGTTTACCTAAACCCTTCAATGGATTCTACCAGGTCCCAGTTTACCTAAACCCTTCAATGGATTCTACCAGGTCCCAGTTTCCCTAAACCCTTCAATGGATTCTACCAGGTCCCAGTTTACCTAAACCCTTCAATGGATTCTACCAGGTCCCAGACAGTTTCCCTAAACCCTTCAATGGATTCTACCAGGTCCCAGTTTACCTAAACCCTTCAATGGATTCTACCAGGTCCCAGTTTACCTAAACCCTTCAATGGATTCTACCAGGTCCCAGTTTACCTAAACCCTTCAATGGATTCTACCAGGTCCCAGACAGTTTCCCTAAACCCTTCAATGGATTCTTCCAGGTCCCAGTTTACCTAAACCCTTCAATGGATTCTACCAGGTCCCAGTTTCCCTAAACCCTTCAATGGATTCTTCCAGGTCCCAGTTTACCTAAACCCTTCAATGGATTCTACCAGGTCCCAGTTTACCTAAACCCTTCAATGGATTCTACCAGGTCCCAGTTTCCCTAAACCCTTCAATGGATTCTTCCAGGTCCCAGTTTACCTAAACCCTTCAATGGATTCTAGCAGGTCCCAGTTTACCTAAACCCTCCAATGGATTCTTCCAGGTCCCAGTTTACCTAAACCCTTCAATGGATTCTACCAGGTCCCAGTTTACCTAAACCCTCCAATGGATTCTTCCAGGTCCCAGTTTACCTAAACCCTTCAATGGATTCTTCCAGGTCCCAGACAGTTTACCTAAACCCTTCAATGGATTCTACCAGGTCCCAGTTTACCTAAACCCTTCAATGGATTCTACCAGGTCCCAGTTTCCCTAAACCCTTCAATGGATTCTACCAGGTCCCAGTTTACCTAAACCCTTCAATGGATTCTACCAGGTCCCAGTTTACCTAAACCCTTCAATGGATTCTACCAGGTCCCAGACAGTTTACCTAAACCCTTCAATGGATTCTACCAGGTCCCAGTTTACCTAAACCCTTCAATGGATTCTTCCAGGTCCCAGACAGTTTATCTAAACCCTTCAATGGATTCTTCCAGGTCCCAGTTTACCTAAACCCTTTAATGGATTCTACCAGGTCCCAGTTTAACTAAACCCTTCAATGGATTCTTCCAGGTCCCAGTTTACCTAAACCCTTCAATGGATTCTAGCAGGTCCCAGTTTATCTAAACCCTTCAATGGATTCTACCAGGTCCCAGTTTACCTAAACCCTTTAATGGATTCTACCAGGTCCCAGTTTACTAAACCCTTCAATGGATTCTTCCAGGTCCCAGTTTACCTAAACCCTTCAATGGATTCTACCAGGTCCCAGTTTATCTAAACCCTTCAATGGATTCTACCAGGTCCCAGTTTACCTAAACCCTCCAATGGATTCTTCCAGGTCCCAGTTTACCTAAACCCTTCAATGGATTCTTCCAGGTCCCAGACAGTTTACCTAAACCCTTCAATGGATTCTACCAGGTCCCAGTTTACCTAAACCCTTCAATGGATTCTACCAGGTCCCAGTTTACCTAAACCCTTCAATGGATTCTTCAGGTCCCAGTTTACCTAAACCCTTCAATGGATTCTACCAGGTCCCAGTTTACCTAAACCCTTCAATGGATTCTACCAGGTCCCAGTTTACCTAAACCCTTCAATGGATTCTACCAGGTCCCAGTTTACCTAAACCCTTCAATGGATTCTACCAGGTCCCAGACAGTTTACCTAAACCCTTCAATGGATTCTACCAGGTCCCAGTTTACCTAAACCCTTCAATGGATTCTACCAGGTCCCAGACAGTTTACCTAAACCCTTCAATGGATTCTACCAGGTCCCAGTTTACCTAAACCCTTCAATGGATTCTACCAGGTCCCAGTTTACCTAAACCCTTCAATGGATTCTACCAGGTCCCAGTTTACCTAAACACTTCAATGGATTCTACCAGGTCCCAGACAGTTTAACTAAACCCTTCAATGGATTCTACCAGGTCCCAGTTTACCTAAACCCTTCAATGGATTCTACCAGGTCCCAGTTTCCCTAAACCCTTCAATGGATTCTACCAGGTCCCAGTTTACCTAAACCCTTCAATGGATTCTACCAGGTCCCAGTTTACCTAAACCCTTCAATGGATTCTACCAGGTCCCAGACAGTTTCCCTAAACCCTTCAATGGATTCTACCAGGTCCCAGTTTACCTAAACCCTTCAATGGATTCTTCCAGGTCCCAGTTTACCTAAACCCTTCAATGGATTCTACCAGGTCCCAGTTTACCTAAACCCTTCAATGGATTCTACCAGGTCCCAGTTTACCTAAACCCTTCAATGGATTCTACCAGGTCCCAGTTTACCTAAACCCTTCAATGGATTCTACCAGGTCCCAGTTTCCCTAAACCCTTCAATGGATTCTACCAGGTCCCAGTTTACCTAAACCCTTCAATGGATTCTACCAGGTCCCAGTTTCCCTAAACCCTTCAATGGATTCTTCCAGGTCCCAGTTTACCTAAACCCTTCAATGGATTCTAGCAGGTCCCAGTTTACCTAAACCCTCCAATGGATTCTTCCAGGTCCCAGTTTACCTAAACCCTTCAATGGATTCTACCAGGTCCCAGTTTACCTAAACCCTCCAATGGATTCTTCCAGGTCCCAGTTTACCTAAACCCTTCAATGGATTCTTCCAGGTCCCAGACAGTTTACCTAAACCCTTCAATGGATTCTACCAGGTCCCAGTTTACCTAAACCCTTCAATGGATTCTACCAGGTCCCAGTTTCCCTAAACCCTTCAATGGATTCTACCAGGTCCCAGTTTACCTAAACCCTTCAATGGATTCTACCAGGTCCCAGTTTACCTAAACCCTTCAATGGATTCTACCAGGTCCCAGACAGTTTACCTAAACCCTTCAATGGATTCTACCAGGTCCCAGTTTACCTAAACCCTTCAATGGATTCTTCCAGGTCCCAGTTTACCTAAACCCTTTAATGGATTCTACCAGGTCCCAGTTTAACTAAACCCTTCAATGGATTCTTCCAGGTCCCAGTTTACCTAAACCCTTCAATGGATTCTAGCAGGTCCCAGTTTATCTAAACCCTTCAATGGATTCTACCAGGTCCCAGTTTACCTAAACCCTTCAATGGATTCTTCCAGGTTACTGTATATAGTCTGTCTTTTTACTGTTGTTTTTATTTCTTTACCTACCTATTGTTCACCTAATACCTTTTTTTGCACTGTTGGTTAGAGCCTGTAAGTAAGCATTTCCCTGAAAGGTCTACACCTGTTGTATTAAGGTCTACTACACCTGTTGTATTCAGCTTTTCCCTGAAAGGTCTACCTGTTGTATTCGGCGCACGTGACAAATAAACGTTGATTTGATTTGATGCCATGCTGTCTGCCATCTGCCTAGGAACAATTGAAACTGGGATTCATCCGTGAAGAGCACACCATTGGCCATCGAAGGTGAGCATTTGCCCACTGAAGTCGGTCCCGCTATACCAACTCAAGGGAACTAACAGTAGATTGGCAGTGTAATATGCGTTGTTATTAGGCCTACTGACAGTACATACTGATAGTGACTAATACACTACTATGTGGACACCTGCTCGTCAAACATCTCTTTCCAAAATCATGGGCATTAACAGGATGTTGGTCCCCCCTTTGCCGCTATAACAGCCTCCACTCTTCTGGGAAGGAATTAATATGGAGTTGGTACAGTGTACCGTACAGTGTATCAGTAGACACACCTCCATTAATACAGTGTATCAGTAGACACACCTCCATTAATACAGTGTATCAGTAGACACACCTCCATTAATACAGTGTATCAGTAGACACACCTCCTCCACACCTCCATTAATACAGTGTATCTGTAGACACACCTCCATTAATACAGTGTATCTGTAGACACACCTCCATTAATACAGTGTATCTGTAGACACACCTCCTCCACACCTCCATTAATACAGTGTATCTATAGACACACCTCCATTAATACAGTGTATCTGTAGACACACCTCCATTAATACAGTGTATCAGTAGACACACCTCCTCCACACCTCCATTAATACAGTGTATCAGTAGACACACCTCCTCCACACCTCCATTAATACAGTGTATCTGTAGGACACACCTCCACACCTCCATTAATACAGTGTATCTGTAGACACACCTCCTCCACACCTCCATTAATACAGTGTATCTATAGACACACCTCCATTAATACCTTGGATCTGTAGACACACCTCCTCCACACCTCCATTAATACAGTGTATCTGTAGACACACCTCCATTAATACCTTGGATCTGAAGACACACCTCCTCCACACCTCCATTAATACAGTGGATCTATAGACAGACCTCCATTAATACAGTGTATCAGTAGACACACCTCCTCCACACCTCCATTAATACAGTGTATCAGTAGACACCTCCTCCACACCTCCATTAATACAGTGTATCAGTAGACACCTCCTCCACACCTCCATTAATACAGTGTATCAGTAGACACCTCCTCCACATCTCCATTAATACAGTGTATCAGTAGACACACTTCCTCCACACCTCCATTAATACAGTGGATCTATAGACACACCTCCATTAATACAGTGTATCAGTAGACACACCTCCATTAATAAAGTGTATCTGTAGACACACCTCCTCCACACCTCCATTAATACAGTATATCTATAGACACACCTCCTCCACACCTCCATTAATACAGTGTATCAGTAGACACACCTCCATTAATACCTTGGATCTGAAGACACACCTCCTCCACACCTCCATTAATACAGTGTATCAGTAGACACCTCCTCCACACCTCCATTAATACAGTGTATCAGTAGACACCTCCTCCACATCTCCATTAATACAGTGTATCAGTAGACACACTTCCTCCACACCTCCATTAATGCAGTGTATCTGTAGACACACCTCCTCCACACCTCCATTAATACAGTGGATCTATAGACACACCTCCATTAATACAGTGTATCAGTAGACACACCTCCTCCACACCTCCATTAATACTGTGGATCTATAGACACACCTCCATTAATACAGTGTATCAGTAGACACACCTCCTCCACACCTCCATTAATACAGTGGATCTATAGACACACCTCCATTAATACAGTGTATCAGTAGACACACCTCCTCCACACCTCCATTAATACAGTGTATCAGTAGACACCTCCTCCACAACTACATTAATACAGTGGATCTTCAGACACACCTCCATTAATACAGTGTATCAGTAGACACACCTCCTCCACACTTCCATTAATACAGTGTATCTATAGACACACCTCCATTAATACAGTGTATCTGTAGACACACCTCCTCCACAACCCCATTAATACAGTGTATCTGTAGACACACCTCCATTAATACAGTGTATCAGTAGACACACCTCCTCCACACCTCCATTAATACAGTGTATCAGTAGACACCTCCTCCACACCTCCATTAATACAGTGTATCTGTAGACACACCTCCATTAATACAGTGTGTCTGTAGACACACCTCCATTAATACAGTGTATCTGTAGACACACCTCCTCCACACCTTAATTAATACAGTGCATCTGTAGACACACCTCCTCCACCACACCTCCATTAATACAGTGTATCTGTAGACACACCTCCATTAATAGTGTATCTGTAGACACACCTCCTCCACACCTTAATTAATACAGTGCATCTGTAGACACACCTCCTCCACACCTCCATTAATACAGTGTATCAGTAGACACCTCCTCCACACCTCCATTAATACAGTGTATCAGTAGACACCTCCTCCACACCTCCATTAATACAGTGTATCAGTAGACACCTCCTCCACATCTCCATTAACACAGTGTATCAGTAGACACACTTCCTCCACACCTCCATTAATACAGTGGATCTATAGACACACCTCCATTAATACAGTGTATCAGTAGACACACCTCCATTAATATAGTGTATCTGTAGACACACCTCCTCCACACCTCCATTAATACAGTGTATCAGTAGACACACCTCCATTAATACAGTGTATCTATAGACACACCTCCTCCACACCTCCATTAATACAGTGTATCAGTAGACACACCTCCTCCACACCTCCATTAATACAGTATATCTATAGACACACCTCCTCCACACCTCCATTAATACAGTGTATCAGTAGACACACCTCCATTAATACCTTGGATCTGAAGACACACCTCCTCCACACCTCCATTAATACAGTGTATCAGTAGACACCTCCTCCACACCTCCATTAATACAGTGTATCAGTAGACACCTCCTCCACATCTCCATTAATACAGTGTATCAGTAGACACACTTCCTCCACACCTCCATTAATGCAGTGTATCTGTAGACACACCTCCTCCACACCTCCATTAATACAGTGGATCTATAGACACACCTCCATTAATACAGTGTATCAGTAGACACACCTCCTCCACACCTCCATTAATACTGTGGATCTATAGACACACCTCCATTAATACAGTGTATCAGTAGACACACCTCCTCCACACCTCCATTAATACAGTGGATCTATAGACACACCTCCATTAATACAGTGTATCAGTAGACACACCTCCTCCACACCTCCATTAATACAGTGTATCAGTAGACACCTCCTCCACATCTCCATTAATACAGTGTATCAGTAGACACACTTCCTCCACACCTCCATTAATGCAGTGTATCTGTAGACACACCTCCTCCACACCTCCATTAATACAGTGGATCTATAGACACACCTCCATTAATACAGTGTATCAGTAGACACACCTCCTCCACACCTCCATTAATACTGTGGATCTATAGACACACCTCCATTAATACAGTGTATCAGTAGACACACCTCCTCCACACCTCCATTAATACAGTGGATCTATAGACACACCTCCATTAATACAGTGTATCAGTAGACACACCTCCTCCACACCTCCATTAATACAGTGTATCAGTAGACACCTCCTCCACAACTACATTAATACAGTGGATCTTCAGACACACCTCCATTAATACAGTGTATCAGTAGACACACCTCCTCCACACCTCCATTAATACAGTGTATCAGTAGACACCTCCTCCACAACTACATTAATACAGTGGATCTTCAGACACACCTCCATTAATACAGTGTATCAGTAGACACACCTCCTCCACACTTCCATTAATACAGTGTATCTATAGACACACCTCCATTAATACAGTGTATCTGTAGACACACCTCCTCCACACCTCCATTAATACAGTATATCTATAGACACACCTCCTCCACACCTCCATTAATACAGTGTATCAGTAGACACACCTCCATTAATACCTTGGATCTGAAGACACACCTCCTCCACACCTCCATTAATACAGTGTATCAGTAGACACCTCCTCCACACCTCCATTAATACAGTGTATCAGTAGACACCTCCTCCACATCTCCATTAATACAGTGTATCAGTAGACACACTTCCTCCACACCTCCATTAATGCAGTGTATCTGTAGACACACCTCCTCCACACCTCCATTAATACAGTGGATCTATAGACACACCTCCATTAATACAGTGTATCAGTAGACACACCTCCTCCACACCTCCATTAATACTGTGGATCTATAGACACACCTCCATTAATACAGTGTATCAGTAGACACACCTCCTCCACACCTCCATTAATACAGTGGATCTATAGACACACCTCCATTAATACAGTGTATCAGTAGACACACCTCCTCCACACCTCCATTAATACAGTGTATCAGTAGACACCTCCTCCACAACTACATTAATACAGTGGATCTTCAGACACACCTCCATTAATACAGTGTATCAGTAGACACACCTCCTCCACACTTCCATTAATACAGTGTATCTATAGACACACCTCCATTAATACAGTGTATCTGTAGACACACCTCCTCCACAACCCCATTAATACAGTGTATCTGTAGACACACCTCCATTAATACAGTGTATCAGTAGACACACCTCCTCCACACCTCCATTAATACAGTGTATCAGTAGACACCTCCTCCACACCTTAATTAATACAGTGCATCTGTAGACACACCTCCTCCACCACACCTCCATTAATACAGTGTATCTGTAGACACACCTCCATTAATAGTGTATCTGTAGACACACCTCCTCCACACCTTAATTAATACAGTGCATCTGTAGACACACCTCCTCCACCACACCTCCATTAATACAGTGTATCTATAGACACACCTCCATTAATACAGTGTATCTATAGACACACCTCCATTAATACAGTGTATCTGTAGACACACCTCCTCCACACCTCCATTAATACAGTGTATCAGTAGACACACCTCCTCCACACCTCCATTAATACAGTGTATCTATAGACACACCTCCATTAATACAGTGTATCTGTAGACACACCTCCTCCACACCTCCATTAATACAGTGTATCAATAGACACCTCCATTAATACAGTGTATCAATAGACACACCTCCATTAATACAGTGTATCAATAGGCACACCTCCATTAATACAGTGGATCTGTAGACACACCTCCATTAATACAGTGGATCTGTAGACACCTCCTCCATACCTCCATTAATACAGTGGATCTGTAGACACCTCCTCCACACCTCCATTAATACAGTGGATCTGTAGACACCTCCTCCACACCTCCATTAATACAGTGGATCTGTAGACCCACCTCCTCCACACCTCCATTAATACAGTGGATCTGTAGACATCTGACATCTGTAATGACGTCACCACTGTATGCTCTTTCAGGAGCCCGATTGGGTCCAGACTGAGGAGGAAACCTGCGCACATCCCCGACCACCACCTGAAATGGTCAAGACAGATCTGAACAGGAAGAACACTTGTGTGCGTGTAGAACCCGTCTTTTCAATGTGATCTTCTATTCTGGTCGCAGAAGTCCCATGTCAGTGTAGACACAACCTTATTTCCTGTCCAGTTACGACACAGGAAGTCCCCTCGGCTGGTAGTCTAACTCATTAAGGACCTTAATTGATCAAATCAAGTGAAGAGAGAAAAACCCCAGACACACAAGGCCCTCAAGGCCTGGAGTTTGATACGTGGTGTCCAGGGTCTTCTGCACGTGTGACGAACAGAAATACATCCAGGGACCAGAGTCTGTTAGCAGGAAGTGTTTATTGGTGAGGTCACTGAAAGCTACAGGAGCTTCCATTACCTTGGAGGGGTTCGGATGACAAGCAGAGGTGATACACACAGACAGTCCTAGAAAGCAGCAGATCGTATAAAGGAACCAAAATGTCCGCGTTTCAGTGTTGGCCGTCTGCGGCCCATATCCTTACTCTGATACTGGACTCTAACGGTATAAACATGTCAGATCTCTCTTCATCCCTGGGTAGATGATGCAACTCCTCAGCCTTGTTGCTACAGTAGTCAATCAGAAACATATCGTCAACGTATAAGGCTGGGATTCAATACCATCGGCCCTTTTAAACCCTTAAAGGGGCTACTAGGGTTATAGGGGCTAGCGGTATCATACTAGGGTTATAGGGGCTAGCGGTATCATTCTAGGGTTATAGGGGCTAGCGGTAGGGTACTAGGGTCGTAGGGGCTAATTGTGTGTTTAAAATGTGAAATGACAAGGTTGCAAAATGCTGTTGACCTCTAAAACATAATTTAAGAGCATTTCATTTCTAACGTTGTTTTACAATTTGAAACATCTGCTTTAGCAGGTCGGTGAGTTGTCCATTAAAGGAATGCCATGAAATCAAAGCTAGTGATGACAGACAATAGAGATATATTGAGATGCCCATTAAAGCCATGAAATCAAAGCTAGTGATGACAGACAATAGAGACATATTGAGATGCCCATTAAAGCCATGAAATCAAAGCTAGTGATGACAGACAATAGAGACATATTGAGTTGCCCATTAAAGCAATGAAATCAAAGCTAGTGATGACAGACAAGAGAGACATATTGAGTTGCCCATTAAAGGAAAGCCATGAAATCAAAGCTAGTGATGACAGACAATAGAGACATATTGAGATGCCCATTAAAGCAATGAAATCAAAGCTAGTGATGACAGACAATAGAGATATATTGAGATGCCCATTAAAGCCATGAAATCAAAGCTAGTGATGACAGACAATAGAGACATATTGAGTTGCCCATTAAAGCAATGAAATCAAAGCTAGTGATGACAGACAAGAGAGACATATTGAGTTGCCCATTAAAGGAAAGCCATGAAATCAAAGCTAGTGATGACAGACAATAGAGACATATTGAGTTGCCCATTAAAGGAAAGCCATGAAATCAAAGCTAGTGATGACAGACAAGAGAGACATATTGAGTTGCCCATTAAAGGAATGAAATCAAAGCTAGTGATGACAGACAATAGAGACATATTGAGATGCCCATTAAAGGAATGAAATCAAAGCTAGTGATGACGGACAATAGAGACATATTGAGATGCCCATTAAAGCCATGAAATCAAAGCTAGTGATGACGGACAATAGAGACATATTGAGATGCCCATTAAAGGAATTAAATCAAAGCTAGTGATGACAGACAATAGAGACATATTGAGTTGCCCATTAAAGGAAAGCCATGAAATCAAAGCTAGTGATGACGGACAAGAGAGACATATTGAGTTGCCCATTAAAGGAAAGCCATGAAATCAAAGCTAGTGATGACGGACAATAGAGACATATTGAGATGCCCATTAAAGGAATGAAATCAAAGCTAGTGATGACGGACAATAGAGACATATTGTTATGGGATTTCCTGGTCTGCGCAAATACAAAAATCCTTTCAAAATGCATATCATTATTTACTGCCTGTCATCTTCCATGTGTTTCACTATATATTCAGCGCGTGTCATTTTAATTGTGTTCTACGCATATAAACTGTAAAATATAAAATATAAATTGACATGCATTTAAATATTAAACACGAATGTATAATATTTGGTTAATATATAGATATCAGTCCTGATTTAATTAGGCCTATCTTCAGCAGACAATGTAAATGAATGGATAATTTTTTTTTTTTAGATGATTTAAAAAGTCTATGCAAATCCAACACTAAATCAGTTTACCCTGATTGGTCAAGTCAACCAACGGGGTTGAGATGTTTGTGATGCATTCTCTATCAAAGTTTAAGTCATGTAGTCAAAAATGATTCATTTACGGCCTATATTGAGGCTAAATACACATATTTTGCAGAACCCTTTTGGTGATATTGTTTCTCTTGGTGTGCCAGTTAAAGGGATGAAGGTGTTGTTCAGGGGTTGGTGGAGACCACATTCACGGGCGGTTCAATTTAAAATGTGCCCCTTTAAAAGCCGCAATGCCTATAAACCGGAATAGGTTTGAATCCCTGCCAGAGTCAACGTATAGCAGAAGACGGACATTAGCAACACTTCTTTTCCTTCAAACACTCGACACAGCTGAGTGAACTCACTACCCATCAACAGAACAGTGTCTATATATACACTGAGCTGAGAGGACCTGGGTGAACTCACTGCCCATCAACAGAACAGTGTCTATATATACACTGAGCTGAGTGAACTCACTATCCGTCAACAGAACAGTGTCTATATATACACTGAGCTGAGTGAACTCACTATCCGTCAACAGAACAGTGTCCATATATACACTGAGCTGAGAGGACCTGGGTGAACTCACTACCCATCAACAGAACAGTGTCTATATATACACTGAGCTGAGTGAACTCACTACCCATCAACAGAACAGTGTCCATATATACACTGACCTGAGAGGACCTGGGTGAACTCACTGCCCATCAACAGAACAGTCCTATATATACACTGAGCTGAGAGGAGCTGAGTGAACTCACTACCCATCAACAGAACAGTGTCCATATATACACTGACCTGATAGGACCTGGGTGAACTCACTGCCCATCATGGGTTTAAAAGCAGTGGATTGTTATAAGGACAAGTGCACACTTGAAGGGAGTACAGATCAGAGGGTGAGAACACATGTAAACTCAGTCCCTCTGTAGTGAACTTCCTGCTGTGGTTGGTTACTATGGTTACTGACCTAGCCCAACAGGGTCAAACTCCCAAAGAAAACCAAGTGCTGTTGAGTTTCACTGCTCAGTAAAACTGCTGAACAAATGTTTACAACGCATCTCAAAAAACAAAGTCAAGGCATTTTGTCCATTAGAGTCTTAAATATTTACCTTCAACATTATCTACAAAAGCACATCATGACTGTTTGTACACGGTGACTGATGTCTGCAACGTCAGTGACAGCTGAACATATATACAGTTTGGTTTGTTTACAAATAAATCCTACACAGCACAGTGCCCCCAGTGGCTTGGAGGAGCCATCCATCTAAAGCCGTTCACCTGAGGTGCACAAAGACTGCTGCAACAGCCCTGAGGAGCAGGGGGGAGTCTGGAGACCACAGAGAGGAGCAGGGGGGAGTCTGGAGACCACAGAGAGGAGCAGGGGGAGTCTGGAGACCACAGAGAGGAGCAGGGGGGAGTCAGGAGACCACAGAGAGGAGAGGGGGGAGTCTGGAGACCACAGAGAGGAGCAGGGGGGAGTCTGGAGACCACAGAGAGGAGAGGGGGGAGTCTGGAGACCACAGAGAGGAACAGGGGGAGTCAGGAGACCACAGAGAGGAACAGGGGGAGTCAGGAGACCACAGAGAGGAGAGGGGGGAGTCTGGAGACCACAGAGAGGAGCAGGGGGGAGTCTGGAGACCACAGAGAGGAGAGGGGGGAGTCTGGAGACCACAGAGAGGAGCAGGGGGAGTCAGGAGACCACAGAGAGGAGCAGGGGGGAGTCTGGAGACCACAGAGAGGAGCAGGGGGAGTCTGGAGACCACAGAGAGGAGCAGGGGGGAGTCAGGAGACCACAGAGAGGAGAGGGGGGAGTCTGGAGACCACAGAGAGGAACAGGGGGGAGTCTGGAGACCACAGAGAGGAGCAGGGGGGAGTCTGGAGACCACAGAGAGGAGCAGGGGGGAGTCTGGAGACCACAGAGAGGAGCAGGGGGGAGTCTGGAGACCACAGAGAGGAGCAGGGGGAAGTCAGGAGACCACAGAGAGGAGCAGGGGGGAGTCTGGAGACCACAGAGAGGAGCAGGGGGGAGTCTGGAGACCACAGAGAGGAGCAGGGGGGAGTCTGGAGACCACAGAGAGGAGCAGGGGGGAGTCTGGAGACCACAGAGAGGAGCAGGGGGAGTCTGGAGACCACAGAGAGGAGCAGGGGGGAGTCTGGAGACCACAGAGAGGAGCAGGGGGGAGTCAGGAGACCACAGAGAGGAGCAGGGGGGAGTCAGGAGACCACAGAGAGGAGAGGGGGGAGTCTGGAGACCACAGAGAGGAGCAGGGGGGAGTCTGGAGACCACAGAGAGGAGCAGGGGGGAGTCTGGAGACCACAGAGAGGAGCAGGGGGAAGTCAGGAGACCACAGAGAGGAGCAGGGGGGAGTCTGGAGACCACAGAGAGGAGCAGGGGGGAGTCTGGAGACCACAGAGAGGAGCAGGGGGGAGTCTGGAGACCACAGAGAGGAGCAGGGGGGAGTCTGGAGACCACAGAGAGGAGCAGGGGGAAGTCAGGAGACCACAGAGAGGAGCAGGGGGAGTCTGGAGACCACAGAGAGGAGCAGGGGGGAGTCTGGAGACCACAGAGAGGAGCAGGGGGAAGTCTGGAGACCACAGAGAGGAGCAGGGGGAAGTCTGGAGACCACAGAGAGGAGCAGGGGGGAGTCTGGAGACCACAGAGAGGAGCAGGGGGGAGTCTGGAGACCACAGAGAGGAGCAGGGGGGAGTCTGGAGACCACAGAGAGGAGCAGGGGGGAGTCTGGAGACCACAGAGAGGAGCAGGGGGGAGTCTGGAGACCACAGAGAGGAGCAGGGGGGAGTCTGGAGACCACAGAGAGGAGCAGGGGGGAGTCTGGAGACCACAGAGAGGAGAGGGGGGAAGTCAGGAGACCACAGAGAGGAGAGGGGGGAAGTCAGGAGACCACAGAGAGGAGCAGGGGGGAGTCAGGAGACCACAGAGAGGAGCAGGGGGGAGTCAGGAGACCACAGAGAGGAGCAGGGGGGAGTCAGGAGACCACAGAGAGGAGCAGGGGGGAGTCTGGAGACCACAGAGAGGAGCAGGGGGGAGTCTGGAGACCACAGAGAGGAGCAGGGGGGAGTCTGGAGACCACAGAGAGGAGCAGGGGGAAGTCTGGAGACCACAGAGAGGAGCAGGGGGGAGTCAGGAGACCACAGAGAGGAGCAGGGGGGAGTCTGGAGACCACAGAGAGGAGCAGGGGGAGTCTGGAGACCACAGAGAGGAGCAGGGGGGAGTCAGGAGACCACAGAGAGGAGCAGGGGGGAGTCTGGAGACCACAGAGAGGAGCAGGGGGAAGTCTGGAGACCACAGAGAGGAGCAGGGGGGAGTCTGGAGACCACAGAGAGGAGCAGGGGGAAGTCTGGAGACCACAGAGAGGAGCAGGGGGGAGTCTGGAGACCACAGAGAGGAACAGGGGGGAGTCTGGAGACCACAGAGAGGAGCAGAGGGGAGTCTGGAGACCACAGAGAGGAGCAGGGGGGAGTCTGGAGACCACAGAGAGGAGCAGGGGGAAGTCAGGAGACCACAGAGAGGAGCAGGGGGGAGTCTGGAGACCACAGAGAGGAGCAGGGGGAGTCAGGAGACCACAGAGAGGAGCAGGGGGGAGTCTGGAGACCACAGAGAGGAGCAGGGGGAAGTCAGGAGACCACAGAGAGGAACGGGGGGGGGGGGGGGGTCGGGGGTGGTACTCTGGTTTTAGGGGTGGTGGTGGGGGGGGGGGGGGTCTCCCTCTAGTTCCAGACAGACTGGGTCCATACTGATGGGTCTCCCTCTGGTTCCGTCCGACTGGGTCCATACTGATGGGTCTCCTCTGGTTCCAGACAGACTGGGTCCATACTGATGGGTCTCCTCTGGTTCCAGACAGACTGGGTCCATACTGATGGGTCCTCCTCTGGTTCCAGACAGACTGGGTCCATACTGATGGGTCCTCCTCTGGTTCCAGACAGACTGGGTCCATACTGATGGCTCCTTCTCTGGTTCCAGACAGACTGGGCCCATACTGATGGGTCCTCCTCTGGTTCCAGACAGACTGGGTCCATACTGATGGGTCTCCCTCTGGTTCCGTCAGACTGGGTCCATACTGATGCGTCCTCCTCTGAGAAGCAGTGTCTCCTTGCTCTTGGGTTAATTCTCCAGCAGTGTTAACAGAGTGACTGGGCTCTACTGCCCCCTCTGATCTCCACAGGTTTATCAAGTTACTAAAAGAGGCCTTGGAGTTGATCACCAAGCGCCGGGTGTGTTCAGGCTTCTCCAGCAGGAATGTGTGACAGACACCTATGGTGTTATCCAGGCTGACCTCTAACCTCTGACTGGACCACAGACAGGGGGCGGGACCTGGGAGAGGCGGGCTGGGGCAGAGAGCCAATCACTAGGGAGAAGAGCACGAAGACTTCCTGCCTGAAGAAAATCTAAGAGAGAGGAGAGAGAAGATGGAGATAGGTTAGGACAGTGGACAGGTGTGGGTTTAGATGTATCTATAGGGGTTAGTGGTAGGGTACTAAGGTTAGCGGTAGGGTACTAGGGTTAGTGGTAGGGTACTAGGGCTATAGGGGCTAGTGGTAGGGTACTAGGGTTAGCGGTAGGGTACTAGGGCTATAGGGGCTAATGGTAGGGTACTAGGGTTAGCGGTAGGGTACTAGGGTTAGTGGTAGGGTACTAGGGCTATAGGGGCTAGTGGTAGGGTACTAGGGTTAGCGGTAGGGTACTAGGGCTATAGGGGCTAATGGTAGGGTACTAGGGTTAGCGGTAGGGTACTAGGGTTAGCGGTAAGGTACTAGGGCTATAGGAGCTAGTGGTAGGATACTAGGGTTAGTGGCAGGGTACTAGGGTTAGTGGTAGGGTACTAGGGTTAGTGGTAGGGTACGAGGGTTATAGGGGTTAGTGGTAGGGTACTAGGGCTATAGGGGCTAGTGGTTGGGTACTAGGGTTAGTGGTAGGGTACTAGGGCTATATGGGCTAGTGGTAGGGTACTAGGGTTAGTGGTAGGGTACTAGGGTTATAGGGGTTAGTGGTAGGGTACTAGGGCTATAGGGGCTAGTGGTAGGGTACTAGGGTTAGTGGTAGGGTACTAGGGCTATAGGGGCTAGTGGTAGGGTACTAGGGCTATAGGGGTTAGTGGTAGGGTACTAGGGTTATAGGGGTTAGCGGTAGGGTACTAGGGCTATAGGGGCTAGTGGTAGGGTACTAGGGTTAGTGGTAGGGTACTAGGGCTATAGAGGCTAGTGGTAGGGTACTAGGGGTATAGGGGCTAGTGGTAGGGTACTAGGGTTAGCGGTAGGGTACTAGGGCTATAGGGGCTAATGGTAGGGTACTAGGGTTAGCGGTAGGGTACTAGGGTTAGTGGTAGGGTACTAGGGCTATAGGGGCTAGTGGTAGGGTACTAGGGTTAGCGGTAGGGTACTAGGGCTATAGGGGCTAATGGTAGGGTACTAGGGTTAGCGGTAGGGTACTAGGGTTAGCGGTAAGGTACTAGGGCTATAGGAGCTAGTGGAGGGTACTAGGGTTAGTGGCAGGGTACTAGGGTTAGTGGTAGGGTACTAGGGTTAGTGGTAGGGTACTAGGGTTATAGGGGTTAGTGGTAGGGTACTAGGGCTATAGGGGCTAGTGGTTGGGTACTAGGGTTAGTGGTAGGGTACTAGGGCTATATGGGCTAGTGGTAGGGTACTAGGGTTAGTGGTAGGGTACTAGGGTTATAGGGGTTAGTGGTAGGGTACTAGGGCTATAGGGGCTAGTGGTAGGGTACTAGGGTTAGTGGTAGGGTACTAGGGCTATAGGGGCTAGTGGTAGGGTACTAGGGCTATAGGGGTTAGTGGTAGGGTACTAGGGTTATAGGGGTTAGCGGTAGGGTACTAGGGCTATAGGGGCTAGTGGTAGGGTACTAGGGTTAGTGGTAGGGTACTAGGGCTATAGAGGCTAGTGGTAGGGTACTAGGGGTATAGGGGCTAGTGGTAGGGTACAAGGGTTAGGTTAGTGGTAGGGAACTAGGGTTATATGGGTCTGTGGTAAGGTACTAGGGTTATAGGGGTTAGTGGTAGGATACTAGGTTATAGGTGTTTGTGGTAGGGTACTAGGGCTATAGGGGCTAGTGGTAGGGTACTAGGGTTATAGGGGTTAGTGGTAGAGTACAAGGGTTAGGTTAGTGGTAGGGTACTAGGGTTATAGGGGTTAGTGGTAGGGTACTAGGTTATAGGTGTTTGTGGTAGGGTACTAGGGCTATAGGGGCTAGTGGTAGGGTACTAGGGGTATAGGGGTTAGTGGTAGGGTACTAGGGTTATAGGGGTTAGTGGTAGGGTACAAGGGTTAGGTTAGTGGTAGGGTACTAGGGTTATAGGGGTTAGTGGTAGGGTACTAGGGGTATAGGGGTTAGTGGTAGGGTACTAGGGTTATAGGGGCTAATGGTAGGGTACTAGGGTTAGCGGTAGGGTACTAGGGTTAGCGGTAAGGTACTAGGGCTATAGGAGCTAGTGGTAGGATACTAGGGTTAGTGGCAGGGTACTAGGGTTAGTGGTAGGGTACTAGGGTTAGTGGTAGGGTACGAGGGTTATAGGGGTTAGTGGTAGGGTACTAGGGCTATAGGGGCTAGTGGTTGGGTACTAGGGTTAGTGGTAGGGTACTAGGGCTATATGGGCTAGTGGTAGGGTACTAGGGTTAGTGGTAGGGTACTAGGGTTATAGGGGTTAGTGGTAGGGTACTAGGGCTATAGGGGCTAGTGGTAGGGTACTAGGGTTAGTGGTAGGGTACTAGGGCTATAGGGGCTAGTGGTAGGGTACTAGGGCTATAGGGGTTAGTGGTAGGGTACTAGGGTTATAGGGGTTAGCGGTAGGGTACTAGGGCTATAGGGGCTAGTGGTAGGGTACTAGGGTTAGTGGTAGGGTACTAGGGCTATAGAGGCTAGTGGTAGGGTACTAGGGGTATAGGGGCTAGTGGTAGGGTACTAGGGTTAGCGGTAGGGTACTAGGGCTATAGGGGCTAATGGTAGGGTACTAGGGTTAGCGGTAGGGTACTAGGGTTAGTGGTAGGGTACTAGGGCTATAGGGGCTAGTGGTAGGGTACTAGGGTTAGCGGTAGGGTACTAGGGCTATAGGGGCTAATGGTAGGGTACTAGGGTTAGCGGTAGGGTACTAGGGTTAGCGGTAAGGTACTAGGGCTATAGGAGCTAGTGGAGGGTACTAGGGTTAGTGGCAGGGTACTAGGGTTAGTGGTAGGGTACTAGGGTTAGTGGTAGGGTACTAGGGTTATAGGGGTTAGTGGTAGGGTACTAGGGCTATAGGGGCTAGTGGTTGGGTACTAGGGTTAGTGGTAGGGTACTAGGGCTATATGGGCTAGTGGTAGGGTACTAGGGTTAGTGGTAGGGTACTAGGGTTATAGGGGTTAGTGGTAGGGTACTAGGGCTATAGGGGCTAGTGGTAGGGTACTAGGGTTAGTGGTAGGGTACTAGGGCTATAGGGGCTAGTGGTAGGGTACTAGGGCTATAGGGGTTAGTGGTAGGGTACTAGGGTTATAGGGGTTAGCGGTAGGGTACTAGGGCTATAGGGGCTAGTGGTAGGGTACTAGGGTTAGTGGTAGGGTACTAGGGCTATAGAGGCTAGTGGTAGGGTACTAGGGGTATAGGGGCTAGTGGTAGGGTACAAGGGTTAGGTTAGTGGTAGGGAACTAGGGTTATATGGGTCTGTGGTAAGGTACTAGGGTTATAGGGGTTAGTGGTAGGATACTAGGTTATAGGTGTTTGTGGTAGGGTACTAGGGCTATAGGGGCTAGTGGTAGGGTACTAGGGTTATAGGGGTTAGTGGTAGAGTACAAGGGTTAGGTTAGTGGTAGGGTACTAGGGTTATAGGGGTTAGTGGTAGGGTACTAGGTTATAGGTGTTTGTGGTAGGGTACTAGGGCTATAGGGGCTAGTGGTAGGGTACTAGGGGTATAGGGGTTAGTGGTAGGGTACTAGGGTTATAGGGGTTAGTGGTAGGGTACAAGGGTTAGGTTAGTGGTAGGGTACTAGGGTTATAGGGGTTAGTGGTAGGGTACTAGGGGTATAGGGGTTAGTGGTAGGGTACTAGGGTTATAGGGGCTAGTAGTCACACCTCTGCAGTCTGTTAACCAGCTGTGTGACCAGGGAGTCAGAGATCCCAGGGTAGGCCTCCTCAGCTAGGAGAATAGCTTCTCTCAGTTCATCTAGAGCCATGGGGTTCCCATTCACTGCCTCCTGACGCTGCTTCAACTGGAGGACAGAGAGACGGGAACAACAGGGTTAGGAGGGAGGACAGAGAGAAGGGAACACAACAGGGTTAGGAGGGAGGACAGAGAGAAGGGAACAAAAGGGTTAGGAGGGAGGACAGAGAGAAGGGAACACAACAGGGTTAGGAGGGAGGACAGAGAGAAGGGAACACAACAGGGTTAGGAGGGAGGACAGAGAGAAGGGAACACAACAGTGGTAGGAGGGAGGACAGAGAGAAGGGAACACAACAGGGTTAGGAGGGAGGACAGAGAGAAGGGAACACAACAGGGTTAGGAGGGAGGACAGAGAGAAGGGAACACAACAGGGTTAGGAGGGAGGACAGAGAGAAGGGAACAAAAGGGTTAGGAGGGAGGACAGAGAGAAGGGAACACAACAGGGTTAGGAGGGAGGACAGAGAGAAGGGAACACAACAGGGTTAGGAGGGAGGACAGAGAGAAGGGAACACAACAGGGTTAGGAGGGAGGACAGAGAGAAGGGAACACAACAGGGTTAGGAGGGAGGACAGAGAGAAGGGAACACAACAGGGTTAGGAGGGAGGACAGAGAGAAGGGAACACAACAGGGTTAGGAGGGAGGACAGAGAGAAGGGAACACAACAGGGTTAGGAGGGAGGACAGAGAGAAGGGAACACAACAGGGTTAGGAGGGAGGACAGAGAGAAGGGAACACAACAGGGTTAGGAGGGAGGACAGAGAGAAGGGAACACAACAGGGTTAGGAGGGAGGACAGAGAGAAGGGAACAGCAGGGTTAGGAGGGAAGACAGAGAGAAGGGAACAACAGGGTTAGGAGGGAGGACAGAGAGAAGGGAACAGAAGGGAAGGCCGGGGGTTGGGTTGGTCTGTCTGACCATGGCCGGGGGTTGGGTTGGTCTGTCTGAACATGGCCGGGGGTTGGGTTGGTCTGTCTGACCATGGCCGGGGGTTGGGTTGGTCTGTCTGCGCTATGGCCGGGGGCTGGGTTGGTCTGTCTGACCATGGCCGGGGGTTGGGTTGGTCTGTCTGAACATGGCCGGGGGTTGGGTTGGTCTGTCTGACCATGGCCGGGGGTTGGGTTGGTCTGTCTGACCATGGCCGGGGGTTGGGTTGGTCTGTCTGCGCTATGGCCGGGGGTTGGGTTGGTCTGTCTGACCATGGCCGGGGGTTGGGTTGGTCTGTCTGAACATGGCCGGGGGTTGGGTTGGTCTGTCTGTGACAGGGGAGAGCTCCCCTATGACAGGGGAGAGCTTCTTACTTCGGCCAGAGAAGGAGAGATGATGGTGGAAAACAGCCTCCCTGAAATGCCTCCACTCTCCACTTCCTGTCCCTCTCCCCCGTTCTGCAGTTTCTTAGGATCCTTCTCTCTGATGGTGAAGATCCAGTCATCACTCCCAAAGTTGTTCCCGCCTGACGCCTGCCCATCCTGCTCCCTGATTGGACAAGATAGACCAGAGTCAGGACTCTAATTGGCTCAGCACGATAGCATGACTCAATAGCCTTGGTTAAAGTAGTGCACTGCAAAGGGAAGAGGGTTCCATTTAGTATGCAATCTAGGTCTGATCCTGACTTACGAGTCAGACTCATCTGAGTTGGACTCTGCCTGCAGTCTAGGTCTGATCCTGACTTACGAGTCAGACTCGTCTGAGCTGGACTCTGCCTGCAGTCTAGGTCTGATCCTGACTTACGAGTCAGACTCGTCTGAGCTGGACTCTGCCTGCTGTCTGGTCTGCCTAGGTCTAATCCTGACTTACGAGTCAGACTCTTCTGAGCTGGACTCTGCCTGCTGTCTGGTCTGATCCTGACTTACGAGTCAGACTCGTCTGAGCTGGACTCTGCCTGCTGTCTGGTCTGCCTAGGTCTGATCCTGACTTACGAGTCAGACTCGTCTGAGCTGGACTCTGCCTGCTGTCTGGTCTGCTCAGCCTTCCACCTCCTGTATCTATCCACCAGCTCTGTCAGGTACGATGTCTTCTTGGCGTGACGCACAATCAGCTTGTGTTTCAACAGCTCTTTGGCAGTGGGCCTCTGCAGAGAGAGAGGGGGAAAGGGAAGGAGGAAAGCAGAAGGGATGAGAAGGAAGTTTAAGCAAGGTGAGGAGTGGAGAGACAGGACTGGATACAGAGAGGGTAAAACTACGCAGGCACAGATGCACAAATTACTTCCAAATGCTCTCTGATATTGCCAGGCCAGCGAATGGAAGTAAAATCAGTTGAAAGCAGGTAGGAAACACCTTCAAGCCCCAACGGAACACTTCAAAGGGAAGTAAAACCAGTTGAAACCAGTTAGGTTCGGGGTTTAAACGTGTTTCCTAACAGAACACTTCAAAGGGAAGTAAAACCAGTTGAAACCAGTTAGGTTTGGGGTTTAAACGTGTTTCCTAACAGAACACTTCAAAGGGAAGTAAAACCAGTTGAAACCAGTTGAGACCAGTTAGGTTCGGGGTTTAAACGTGTTTCCTAACAGAACACTTCAAAGGGAAGTAAAACCAGTTAAGACCAGTTAGGTTTGGGGTTTAAACGTGTTTCCTAACAGAACACTTCAAAGGGAAGTAAAACCAGTTGAAACCAGTTAGGTTTGGGGTTTAAACGTGTTTCCTAACAGAACACTTCAAAGGGAAGTAAAACCAGTTGAAACCAGTTGAAACCAGTTAGGTTTGGGGTTTAAACATGTTTCCTAACAGAACACTTCAAAGGGAAGTACAACCAGTTGAAACCAGTTAGGTTTGGGGTTTAAACGTGTTTCCTAACAGAACACTTCAAAGGGAAGTAAAACCAGTTGAAACCAGTTAGGTTTGGGGTTTAAACGTGTTTCCTAACAGAACACTTCAAAGGGAAGTAAAACCAGTTGAAACCAGTTGAAACCAGTTAGGTTTGGGGTTTAAACATGTTTCCTAACAGAACACTTCAAAGGGAAGTAAAACCAGTTGAAACTAGTTAGGTTTTGGGTTTAAACGTGTTTCTTAACAGAACACTTCAAAGGGAAGTAAAACCAGTTGAAACCAGTTGAGACCAGTTAGGTTTGGGGTTTAAACGTGTTTCCTAACAGAACACTTCAAAGGGAAGTAAAACCAGTTGAAACCAGTTGAAACCAGTTAGGTTCGGGGTTTAAACGTGTTTCCTAACAGAACACTTCAAAGGGAAGTAAAACCAGTTGAAACCAGTTGAGACCAGTTAGGTTCGGGGTTTGAAAGTGAACACTTCTGAAGCCTAACTCTAAAGGAACACTTACGAAGCTTGGCTCCTTGTTTAGGCAGGCCTCCACAAACTCCTTGAGGGGCTTGCTGTAGTTCCCCTCCAGGGTAGGAGGGGTGTTCTTTGGGATAAGGAACAGCACTTTCATCGGGTGTAGCTCAGAGTGTGGGGGTTCTCCTTTAGCCAGCTCTATACATGTTATACCCAGAGACCAGATGTCTGCCTGCAACACAGAGGGGACAGGGAGAGAGATGTTTCCACCTTCGGACCATCCAAAATGACACCCTACTGTTTATATATTATATTGACCCGAGTCCTATGGGCTAGTGTACTATATAGGGAATAGGGTGCCGATTCAGATGTAGACTTTGTGTGACATTTGGGATAACGTCTTTGTTGTCATTAGAAACAGAACTTCCTGTATGACCCCTGAGTCGTAGGCTGACTGTAACCTCCGACCTCTCACCATAGAGTCGTAGGCTGACTAATCTCTGACCTCTCACCATAGAGTCGTAGGCTGACTAATTTCCGACCTCTCACCATAAAGTCGTAGGCTGACTAATCTCTGACCTCTCACCATAGAGTCGTAGGCTGACAAATCTCTGACCTCTCACCATAGAGTTGTAGGCTGACTGTAACCTTCGAACTCTCACCTTACAGTCGTAGGCTGACTGCTTGATGACCTCTGGAGCCATCCAGAAGGGCGTGCCAACGAAGGTGCTGCGTTTGAGCTGGGTGTCTGTTAGCTGTCCTGCCACCCCAAAGTCTGCCAGCTTCACCTCCCCACGCTCCGACAGCAGGACGTTGGCAGCTGAGGGAGAGATGAGAGCAGTTTGGATCACAATGAAGCCAGGGGTAGGACCGACCAGGACTCAAACCCAGAATGGAACTAGGGGGTAGGACCGACCAGGACTCAAACCCAGAATGGAACTAGGGGGAAGACCCGACCAGGACTCAAACCCAGAATGGAACTAGGGGGTAGGACCGACCAGGACTCAAATCCAGAATGGAACTAGGGGGTAGGACCGACCAGGACTCAAACACAGAATGGAACTAGGGGGTAGGACCGACCAGGACTCAAACCCAGAATGGAACTAGGGGGTAGGACCGACCAGGACTCAAACCCAGAATGGAACTAGGGGGAAGGCCCGACCAGGACTCAAACCCAGAATGGAACTAGGGGGTAGGACCGACCAGGACTCAAACCCAGAATGGAAACAAGGGGTAGGCCCGACCAGGACTCAAACCCAGAATGGAACCAAGGGGAAGGCCCGACCAGGACTCAAACCCAGAATGGAACTAGGGGGTAGGCCCGACCAGGACTCAAACCCAGAATGAAACTAGGGGCTAGGCCCGACCAGGACTCAAACCCAGAATGGAACTAGGGGCTAGGCCCGGCCAGGACTCAAACCCAGAATGGAACTAGGGGGAAGGCCCGACCAGGACTAAAACCCAGAATGGAACTAGGGGGAAGGCCCGACCAGGACTCAAACCCAGAATGGAACCAAGGGCTAGGCCCGACCAGGACTCAAACCCAGAATGGAACTAGGGGGAAGGCCCGACCAGGACTCAAACCCAGAATGGAACCAAGGGGTAGGCCCGACCAGGACTCAAACCCAGAATGGAACCAGGGAGTAGGCCCGACCAGGACTCAAACCCAGAATGGAACTAGGGGTAGGCCCGACCAAGACTCAAACCCAGAATGGAACTAGGGGAAGGCCCGACCAAGACTCAAACCCAGAATGGAAACAAGGGGTAGGCCCGACCAGGACTCAAACCCAGAATGGAACCAAGGGGAAGGCCCGACCAGGACTCAAACCCAGAATGGAACTAGGGGCTAGGCCCGACCAGTACTCAAACCCAGAATGGAACTAGGGGCTAGGCCCGACCAGGACTCAAACCCAGAATGGAACTAGGGGGAAGGCCCGACCAGGACTCAAACCCAGAATGGAACTAGGGGCTAGGCCTGACCAGGACTCAAACCCAGAATGGAACTAGGGGCTAGGCCCGACCAGGACTCAAACCCAGAATGGAACTAGGGGGATGGCCCGACCAGGACTAAAACCCAGAATGGAACTAGGGGGATGGCCCGACCAGGACTCAAACCCAGAATGGAACTAGGGGGATGGCCCGACCAGGACTCAACCCCAGAATGGAACCAAGGGGTAGGCCCGACCAGGACTCAACCCCAGAATGGAACTAGGGGGTAGGCCCGACCAGGACTCAAACCCAGAATGGAACTAGGGGCTAGGCCCGACCAGGACTCAAACACAGAATGGAACTAGGGGGAAGGCCCGACCAGGACTCAAACCCAGAATGGAACTAGGGGGTAGGCCCGACCAGAACTCAAACCCAGAATGGAACTAGGGGCTAGGCCCGACCAGGACTCAAACCCAGAATGGAACTAGGGGCTAGGCCCGACCAGGACTCAAACCCAGAATGGAACTAGGGGGAAGGCCCGACCAGGACTCAAACCCAGAATGGAACTAGGGGGAAGGCCCGACCAGGACTAAAACCCAGAATGGAACTAGGGGGTAGGACCGACCAGGACTCAAACCCAGAATGGAACCAGGGGGAAGGCCCAACCAGGACTCAAACCCAGAATGGAACTAGGGGGAAGGCCCGACCAGGACTCAAACCCAGAATGGAACCAGGGGGAAGGCCCAACCAGGACTCAAACACAGAATGGAACTAGGGGGTAGGCACCACCAGGACTCAAACCCAGAATGGAACCAGGGGGAAGGCCCGACCAGGACTAAAACACAGAATGGAACTAGGGGGTAGGCCCCACCAGGACTCAAACCCAGAATGGAACCAGGGGGAAGGCCCGACCAGGACTCAAACCCAGAATGGAACCAAGGGGTAGGCCCGACCAGGACTCAAACCCAGAATGGAACCAAGGGGAAGGCCCGACCAGGACTCAAACCCAGAATGGAACTAGGGGGTAGGCCCGACCAGGACTCAAACCCCGAATGGAACTAGGGGCTAGGCCCGACCAGGACTCAAACCCAGAATGGAACTAGGGGCTAGGCCCGACCAGGACTCAAACACGGAATGGAACTAGGGGGAAGGCCCGACCAGGACTCAAACCCAGAATGGAACCAGGGGGAAGGCCCGACCAGGACTCAAACCCAGAATGGAACCAGGGGGAAGGCCCGACCAGGACTCAAACCCAGAATGGAACCAAGGGGTAGGCACGACCAGTACTCAAACCCAGAATGGAACCAAGGGGAAGGCCCGACCAGAACTCAAACCCAGAATGGAACTAGGGGGTAGGCCCGACCAGGACTCAAACCCAGAATGGAACTAGGGGCTAGAACCGACCAGGACTCAAACCCAGAATGGAACTAGGGGCTAGGCCCGACCAGGACTCAAACCCAGAATGGAACTAGGGGGAAGGCCCGACCAGGACTCAAACCCAGAATGGAACCAAAGGGTAGGCCCGACCAGGGCTCAAACCCAGCATGGAACTAGAGGGAATGCCCGACCAGGACTCAAACCCAGAATGGAACCAGGGGCTAGGCCCGACCAGGACTCAAACCCAGAATGGAACCAGGGATTATGCCCGACCAGGACTCAAACCCAGAATGGAACCAGGGAGTAGGCCCGACCAGGACTCAAACCAAGAATGGAACTAGGGGGATGGCCCGACCAGGACTCAAACCCAGAATGGAACTAGGGGGATGGCCCGACCAGGACTCAAACCCAGAATGGAACCAAGGGGTAGGCCCGACCAGGACTCAACCCCAGAATGGAACTAGGGGGTAGGCCCGACCAGGACTCAAACCCAGAATGGAACTAGGGGCTAGGCCCGACCAGGACTCAAACCCAGAATGGAACTAGGGGCTAGGCCCGACCAGGACTCAAACCCAGAATGGAACTAGGGGGAAGGCCTGACCAGGACTAAAACCCAGAATGGAACTAGGGGGAAGCCCCGACCAGGACTCAAACCCAGAATGGAACCAAGGGGTAGGCCCGACCAGGACTCAAACCCAGAATGGAACTAGGGGCTAAGCCCGACCAGGACTCAAACCTAGAATGGAACTAGGGGCTAGGCCCGACCAGGACTCAAACCCAGAATGGAACTAGGGGGATGGCCCGACCAGGACTCAAACCCAGAATGGAACTAGGGGGATGGCCCGACCAGGACTCAAACCCAGAATGGAACCAAGGGGTAAGCCCGACCAGGACTCAACCCCAGAATGGAACTAGGGGGTAGGCCCGACCAGGACTCAAACCCAGAATGGAACTAGGGGCTAGGTCCGACCAGGACTCAAACCCAGAATGGAACTAGGGGCTAGGCCCGACCAGGACTCAAACCCAGAATGGAACTAGGGGGTAGGCCCGACCAGGACTCAAACCCAGAATGGAACTAGGGGCTAGGCCCGACCAGGACTCAAACCCAGAATGGAACTAGGGGCTAGGCCCGACCAGGACTCAAACCCAGAATGGAACCAGGGGGAAGGCCCGACCAGGACTCAAACCCAGAATGGAACCAGGGGGAAGGCCCGACCAGGACTCAAACCCAGAATGGAACTAGGGGGAAGGCCCGACCAGGACTCAAACCCAGAATGGAACCAGGGGGAAGGCCCGACCAGGACTCAAACCCAGAATGGAACCAAGGGGTAGGCCCGACCAGGACTCAAACCCAGAATGGAACCAAGGGGAAGGCCCGACCAGGACTCAAACCCAGAATGGATGTAGGGGGTAGGCCCGACCAGGACTCAAACCCAGAATGGAACTAGGGGCTAGGCCCGACCAGGAATCAAACCCAGAATGGAACTAGGGGCTAGGCCTGACCAGGACTCAAACCCAGAATGGAACCAGGGGGAAGGCCCGACCAGGACTCAAACCCAGAATGGAACTAGGGGGAAGGCCCGACCAGGACTCAAACCCAGAATGGAACCAGGGGGAAGGCCCGACCAGGACTCAAACCCAGAATGGAACCAAGGGGTAGGCCCGACCAGGACTCAAACCCAGAATGGAACCAAGGGGAAGGCCCGACCAGGACTCAAACCCAGAATGGATGTAGGGGGTAGGCCCGACCAGGACTCAAACCCAGAATGGAACTAGGGGCTAGGCCCGACCAGGAATCAAACCCAGAATGGAACTAGGGGCTAGGCCCGACCAGGACTCAAACCCAGAATGGAACTAGGGGGAAGGCCCGACCAGGACTCAAACCCAGAACGGAACTAGGGGGAAGGCCCGACCAGGACTCAAACCCAGAATGGAACTAGGGGGAAGGCCCGACCAGGACTCAAACCCAGAATGGAACTAGGGGCTAGGCCCGACCAGGACTCAAACCCAGAATGGAACTAGGGGGAAGGCCCGACCAGGACTCAAATCCAGAATGGAACCAAGGGGTAGGCCCGACCAGTACTCAAACCCAGAATGGAACCAAGGGGAAGGCCCGACCAGGACTCAAACCCAGAATGGAACCAAGGGGTAGGCCCGACCAGGACTCAACCCCAGAATGGAACTAGGGGGTAGGCCCGACCAGGACTCAAACCCAGAATGGAACTAGGGGCTAGGCCCGACCAGGACTCAAACCCAGAATGGAACTAGGGGCTAGGCCCGACCAGGACTCAAACCCAGAATGGAACTAGGGGGTAGGCCCGACCAGGACTCAAACCCAGAATGGAACTAGGGGCTAGGCCCGAGCAGGACTCAAACCCAGAATGGAACTAGGGGCTAGGCCCGACCAGGACTCAAACCCAGAATGGAACCAGGGGGAAGGCCCGACCAGGACTCAAACCCAGAATGGAACCAGGGGGAAGGCCCGACCAGGACTCAAACCCAGAATGGAACTAGGGGGAAGGCCCGACCAGGACTCAAACCCAGAATGGAACCAGGGGGAAGGCCCGACCAGGACTCAAACCCAGAATGGAACCAAGGGGTAGGCCCGACCAGGACTCAAACCCAGAATGGAACCAAGGGGAAGGCCCGACCAGGACTCAAACCCAGAATGGATGTAGGGGGTAGGCCCGACCAGGACTCAAACCCAGAATGGAACTAGGGGCTAGGCCCGACCAGGAATCAAACCCAGAATGGAACAAGGGGCTAGGCCCGACCAGGACTCAAACCCAGAATGGAACTAGGGGCTAGGCCCGACCAGGACTCAAACCCAGAATGGAACCAGGGGGAAGGCCCGACCAGGACTCAAACCCAGAATGGAACCAAGGGGAAGGCCCGACCAGGACTCAAACCCAGAATGGAACTAGGGGGTAGGCCCGACCAGGACTCAAACCCAGAATGGAACTAGGGGCTAGAACCGACCAGGACTCAAACCCAGAATGGAACTAGGGGCTAGGCCCGACCAGGACTCAAACCCAGAATGGAACCAGGGGGAAGGCCCGACCAGGACTCAAACCCAGAATGGAACTAGGGGGAATGCCCGACCAGAACTCAAACCCAGAATGGAACTAGAGGGAATGCCCGACCAGAACTCAAACCCAGAATGGAACTAGAGGGAATGCCCGACCAGGACTCAAACCCAGAATGGAACCAGGGGCTAGGCCCGACCAGGACTCAAACCCAGAATGGAACCAGGGAGTAGGCCCGACCAGGACTCAAACCCAGAATGGAACCAGGGAGTAGGCCCGACCAGGACTCAAACCAAGAATGGAACTAGGGGGATGGCCCGACCAGGACTCAAACCCAGAATGGAACTAGGGGGATGGCCCGACCAGGACTCAAACCCAGAATGGAACCAAGGGGTAGGCCCGACCAGGACTCAACCCCAGAATGGAACTAGGGGGTAGGCCTGACCAGGACTCAAACCCAGAATGGAACTAGGGGCTAGGCCCGACCAGGACTCAAACCCAGAATGGAACCAAGGGGAAGGCCCGACCAGGACTCAAACCCAGAATGGATGTAGGGGGTACGCCCGACCAGGACTCAAACCCAGAATGGAACTAGGGGCTAGGCCCGACCAGGAATCAAACCCAGAATGGAACTAGGGGCTAGGCCCGACCAGGACTCAAACCCAGAATGGAACTAGGGGCAAGGCCCGACCAGGACTCAAACCCAGAATGGAACTAGGGGGAAGGCCCGACCAGGACTCAAACCCAGAATGGAACTAGGGGGAAGGCCCGACCAGGACTCAAACCCAGAATGGAACTAGGGGCTAGGCCCGACCAGGACTCAAACCCAGAATGGAACTAGGGGGAAGGCCCGACCAGGACTCAAATCCAGAATGGAACCAAGGGGTAGGCCCGACCAGTACTCAAACCCAGAATGGAACCAAGGGGAAGGCCCGACCAGGACTCAAACCCAGAATGGAACTAGGGGGTAGGCCCGACCAGGACTCAAACCCAGAATGGAACTAGGGGCTAGAACCGACCAGGACTCAAACCCAGAATGGAACTAGGGGCTAGGCCCGACCAGGACTCAAACCCAGAATGGAACCAGGGGGAAGGCCCGACCAGGACTCAAACCCAGAATGGAACCAGGGGGAAGGCCCGACCAGGACTCAAACCCAGAATGGAACTAGGGGGAATGCCCGACCAGAACTCAAACCCAGAATGGAACTAGAGGGAATGCCCGACCAGAACTCAAACCCAGAATGGAACTAGAGGGAATGCCCGACCAGGACTCAAACCCAGAATGGAACCAGGGGCTAGGCCCGACCAGGACTCAAACCCAGAATGGAACCAGGGAGTAGGCCCGACCAGGACTCAAACCCAGAATGGAACCAGGGAGTAGGCCCGACCAGGACTCAAACCAAGAATGGAACTAGGGGGATGGCCCGACCAGGACTCAAACCCAGAATGGAACTAGGGGGATGGCCCGACCAGGACTCAAACCCAGAATGGAACTAGGGGCTAGGCCCGACCAGGACTCAAACCCAGAATGGAACTAGGGGCTAGGCCCGACCAGGACTCAAACCCAGAATGGATGTAGGGGGTAGGCCCGACCAGGACTCAAACCCAGAATGGAACTAGGGGCTAGGCCCGACCAGGAATCAAACCCAGAATGGAACTAGGGGCTAGGCCCGACCAGGACTCAAACCCAGAATGGAACTAGGGGCAAGGCCCGACCAGGACTCAAACCCAGAATGGAACTAGGGGGAAGGCCCGACCAGGACTCAAACCCAGAATGGAACTAGGGGGAAGGCCCGACCAGGACTCAAACCCAGAATGGAACTAGGGGCTAGGCCCGACCAGGACTCAAACCCAGAATGGAACTAGGGGCTAGGCCCGACCAGGACTCAAACCCAGAATGGAACCAGGGGGAAGGCCCGACCAGGACTCAAACCCAGAATGGAACTAGGGGGAATGCCCGACCAGAACTCAAACCCAGAATGGAACTAGAGGGAATGCCCGACCAGAACTCAAACCCAGAATGGAACTAGAGGGAATGCCCGACCAGGACTCAAACCCAGAATGGAACCAGGGGCTAGGCCCGACCAGGACTCAAACCCAGAATGGAACCAGGGAGTAGGCCCGACCAGGACTCAAACCCAGAATGGAACCAGGGAGTAGGCCCGACCAGGACTCAAACCAAGAATGGAACTAGGGGGATGGCCCGACCAGGACTCAAACCCAGAATGGAACTAGGGGGATGGCCCGACCAGGACTCAAACCCAGAATGGAACCAGGGGGAAGGCCCGACCAGGACTCAAACCCAGAATGGAACTAGGGGGAATGCCCGACCAGAACTCAAACCCAGAATGGAACTAGAGGGAATGCCCGACCAGAACTCAAACCCAGAATGGAACTAGAGGGAATGCCCGACCAGGACTCAAACCCAGAATGGAACCAGGGGCTAGGCCCGACCAGGACTCAAACCCAGAATGGAACCAGGGAGTAGGCCCGACCAGGACTCAAACCCAGAATGGAACCAGGGAGTAGGCCCGACCAGGACTCAAACCAAGAATGGAACTAGGGGGATGGCCCGACCAGGACTCAAACCCAGAATGGAACTAGGGGCTAGGCCCGACCAGGACTCAAACCCAGAATGGAACTAGGGGCTAGGCCCGACCAGGACTCAAACCCAGAATGGATGTAGGGGGTAGGCCCGACCAGGACTCAAACCCAGAATGGAACTAGGGGCTAGGCCCGACCAGGAATCAAACCCAGAATGGAACTAGGGGCTAGGCCCGACCAGGACTCAAACCCAGAATGGAACTAGGGGCAAGGCCCGACCAGGACTCAAACCCAGAATGGAACTAGGGGGAAGGCCCGACCAGGACTCAAACCCAGAATGGAACTAGGGGGAAGGCCCGACTAGGACTCAAACCCAGAATGGAACTAGGGGCTAGGCCCGACCAGGACTCAAACCCAGAATGGAACTAGGGGCTAGGCCCGACCAGGACTCAAACCCAGAATGGAACCAGGGGGAAGGCCCGACCAGGACTCAAACCCAGAATGGAACTAGGGGGAATGCCCGACCAGAACTCAAACCCAGAATGGAACTAGAGGGAATGCCCGACCAGAACTCAAACCCAGAATGGAACTAGAGGGAATGCCCAACCAGGACTCAAACCCAGAATGGAACCAGGGGCTAGGCCCGACCAGGACTCAAACCCAGAATGGAACCAGGGAGTAGGCCCGACCAGGACTCAAACCCAGAATGGAACCAGGGAGTAGGCCCGACCAGGACTCAAACCAAGAATGGAACTAGGGGGATGGCCCGACCAGGACTCAAACCCAGAATGGAACTAGGGAGATGGCCCGACCAGGACTCAAACCCAGAATGGAACCAAGGGGTAGGCCCGACCAGGACTCAACCCCAGAATGGAACTAGGGGGTAGGCCCGACCAGGACTCAAACCAAGAATGGAACTAGGGGCTAGGCCCGACCAGGACTCAAACCCAGAATGGAACTAGGGGCTAGGCCCGACCAGGACTCAAACCCAGAATGGAACCAGGGGGAAGGCCCGACCAGGACTCAAACCCAGAATGGAACTAGGGGGAAGGCCCGACCAGGACTCCAACCCAGAATGGAACCAGGGGGAAGGCCCGACCAGGACTCAAACCCAGAATGGAACCAGGGGGAAGGCCCGACCAGGACTCAAACCCAGAATGGAACCAAGGGGTAGGCCCGACCAGGACTCAAACCCAGAATGGAACCAAGGGGAAGGCCCGACCAGGACTCAAACCCAGAATGGATGTAGGGGGTAGGCCCGACCAGGACTCAAACCCAGAATGGAACTAGGGGCTAGGCCCGACCAGGAATCAAACCCAGAATGGAACTAGGGGCTAGGCCCGACCAGGACTCAAACCCAGAATGGAACTAGAGGGAATGCCCGACCAGGACTCAAACCCAGAATGGAACCAGGGGCTAGGCCCGACCAGGACTCAAACCCAGAATGGAACCAGGGAGTAGGCCCGACCAGGACTCAAACCCAGAATGGAACCAGGGAGTAGGCCCGACCAGGACTCAAACCAAGAATGGAACTAGGGGGATGGCCCGACCAGGACTCAAACCCAGAATGGAACTAGGGGGATGGCCCGACCAGGACTCAAACCCAGAATGGAACCAGGGGGAAGGCCCGACCAGGACTCAAACCCAGAATGGAACTAGGGGGAATGCCCGACCAGAACTCAAACCCAGAATGGAACTAGAGGGAATGCCCGACCAGAACTCAAACCCAGAATGGAACTAGAGGGAATGCCCGACCAGGACTCAAACCCAGAATGGAACCAGGGGCTAGGCCCGACCAGGACTCAAACCCAGAATGGAACCAGGGAGTAGGCCCGACCAGGACTCAAACCCAGAATGGAACCAGGGAGTAGGCCCGACCAGGACTCAAACCAAGAATGGAACTAGGGGGATGGCCCGACCAGGACTCAAACCCAGAATGGAACTAGGGGCTAGGCCCGACCAGGACTCAAACCCAGAATGGAACTAGGGGCTAGGCCCGACCAGGACTCAAACCCAGAATGGATGTAGGGGGTAGGCCCGACCAGGACTCAAACCCAGAATGGAACTAGGGGCTAGGCCCGACCAGGAATCAAACCCAGAATGGAACTAGGGGCTAGGCCCGACCAGGACTCAAACCCAGAATGGAACTAGGGGCAAGGCCCGACCAGGACTCAAACCCAGAATGGAACTAGGGGGAAGGCCCGACCAGGACTCAAACCCAGAATGGAACTAGGGGGAATGCCCGACCAGAACTCAAACCCAGAATGGAACTAGAGGGAATGCCCGACCAGAACTCAAACCCAGAATGGAACTAGAGGGAATGCCCGACCAGGACTCAAACCCAGAATGGAACCAGGGGCTAGGCCCGACCAGGACTCAAACCCAGAATGGAACCAGGGAGTAGGCCCGACCAGGACTCAAACCCAGAATGGAACCAGGGAGTAGGCCCGACCAGGACTCAAACCAAGAATGGAACTAGGGGGATGGCCCGACCAGGACTCAAACCCAGAATGGAACTAGGGGGATGGCCCGACCAGGACTCAAACCCAGAATGGAACTAGGGGCTAGGCCCGACCAGGACTCAAACCCAGAATGGAACTAGGGGCTAGGCCCGACCAGGACTCAAACCCAGAATGGATGTAGGGGGTAGGCCCGACCAGGACTCAAACCCAGAATGGAACTAGGGGCTAGGCCCGACCAGGAATCAAACCCAGAATGGAACTAGGGGCTAGGCCCGACCAGGACTCAAACCCAGAATGGAACTAGGGGCAAGGCCCGACCAGGACTCAAACCCAGAATGGAACTAGGGGGAAGGCCCGACCAGGACTCAAACCCAGAATGGAACTAGGGGGAAGGCCCGACCAGGACTCAAACCCAGAATGGAACTAGGGGCTAGGCCCGACCAGGACTCAAACCCAGAATGGAACTAGGGGCTAGGCCCGACCAGGACTCAAACCCAGAATGGAACCAGGGGGAAGGCCCGACCAGGACTCAAACCCAGAATGGAACTAGGGGGAATGCCCGACCAGAACTCAAACCCAGAATGGAACTAGAGGGAATGCCCGACCAGAACTCAAACCCAGAATGGAACTAGAGGGAATGCCCGACCAGGACTCAAACCCAGAATGGAACCAGGGGCTAGGCCCGACCAGGACTCAAACCCAGAATGGAACCAGGGAGTAGGCCCGACCAGGACTCAAACCCAGAATGGAACCAGGGAGTAGGCCCGACCAGGACTCAAACCAAGAATGGAACTAGGGGGATGGCCCGACCAGGACTCAAACCCAGAATGGAACTAGGGGGATGGCCCGACCAGGACTCAAACCCAGAATGGAACCAGGGGGAAGGCCCGACCAGGACTCAAACCCAGAATGGAACTAGGGGGAATGCCCGACCAGAACTCAAACCCAGAATGGAACTAGAGGGAATGCCCGACCAGAACTCAAACCCAGAATGGAACTAGAGGGAATGCCCGACCAGGACTCAAACCCAGAATGGAACCAGGGGCTAGGCCCGACCAGGACTCAAACCCAGAATGGAACCAGGGAGTAGGCCCGACCAGGACTCAAACCCAGAATGGAACCAGGGAGTAGGCCCGACCAGGACTCAAACCAAGAATGGAACTAGGGGGATGGCCCGACCAGGACTCAAACCCAGAATGGAACTAGGGGCTAGGCCCGACCAGGACTCAAACCCAGAATGGAACTAGGGGCTAGGCCCGACCAGGACTCAAACCCAGAATGGATGTAGGGGGTAGGCCCGACCAGGACTCAAACCCAGAATGGAACTAGGGGCTAGGCCCGACCAGGAATCAAACCCAGAATGGAACTAGGGGCTAGGCCCGACCAGGACTCAAACCCAGAATGGAACTAGGGGCAAGGCCCGACCAGGACTCAAACCCAGAATGGAACTAGGGGGAAGGCCCGACCAGGACTCAAACCCAGAATGGAACTAGGGGGAAGGCCCGACTAGGACTCAAACCCAGAATGGAACTAGGGGCTAGGCCCGACCAGGACTCAAACCCAGAATGGAACTAGGGGCTAGGCCCGACCAGGACTCAAACCCAGAATGGAACCAGGGGGAAGGCCCGACCAGGACTCAAACCCAGAATGGAACTAGGGGGAATGCCCGACCAGAACTCAAACCCAGAATGGAACTAGAGGGAATGCCCGACCAGAACTCAAACCCAGAATGGAACTAGAGGGAATGCCCAACCAGGACTCAAACCCAGAATGGAACCAGGGGCTAGGCCCGACCAGGACTCAAACCCAGAATGGAACCAGGGAGTAGGCCCGACCAGGACTCAAACCCAGAATGGAACCAGGGAGTAGGCCCGACCAGGACTCAAACCAAGAATGGAACTAGGGGGATGGCCCGACCAGGACTCAAACCCAGAATGGAACTAGGGAGATGGCCCGACCAGGACTCAAACCCAGAATGGAACCAAGGGGTAGGCCCGACCAGGACTCAACCCCAGAATGGAACTAGGGGGTAGGCCCGACCAGGACTCAAACCAAGAATGGAACTAGGGGCTAGGCCCGACCAGGACTCAAACCCAGAATGGAACTAGGGGCTAGGCCCGACCAGGACTCAAACCCAGAATGGAACCAGGGGGAAGGCCCGACCAGGACTCAAACCCAGAATGGAACTAGGGGGAAGGCCCGACCAGGACTCCAACCCAGAATGGAACCAGGGGGAAGGCCCGACCAGGACTCAAACCCAGAATGGAACCAGGGGGAAGGCCCGACCAGGACTCAAACCCAGAATGGAACCAAGGGGTAGGCCCGACCAGGACTCAAACCCAGAATGGAACCAAGGGGAAGGCCCGACCAGGACTCAAACCCAGAATGGATGTAGGGGGTAGGCCCGACCAGGACTCAAACCCAGAATGGAACTAGGGGCTAGGCCCGACCAGGAATCAAACCCAGAATGGAACTAGGGGCTAGGCCCGACCAGGACTCAAACCCAGAATGGAACTAGGGGGAAGGCCCGACCAGGACTCAAACCCAGAATGGAACTAGGGGGAAGGCCCGACCAGGACTCAAACCCAGAATGGAACTAGGGGGAAGGCCCGACCAGGACTCAAACCCAGAATGGAAACAGGGGCTAGGCCCGACCTGGACTCAAACCCAGAATGGAACCAGGGAGTAGGCCCGACCAGAACTCAAACCCAGAATGGAACTAGGGGGAAGGCCCGACCAGGACTCAAACCCAGAATGGAACTAGGGGGAAGGCCCGACCAGGACTCAAACCCAGAATGGAACTAGGGGCTAGGCCCGACCAGGACTCAAACCCAGAATGGAACTAGGGGGAAGGCCCGACCAGGACTCAAACCCAGAATGGAACCAAGGGGAACGGCCCGACCAGTACTCATACCCAGAATGGAACCAAGGGGAAGGCCCGACCAGGACTCAAACCCAGAATGGAACTAGGGGGTAGGCCCGACCAGGACTCAAACCCAGAATGGAACTAGGGGCTAGAACCGACCAGGACTCAAACCCAGAATGGAACTAGGGGCTAGGCCCGACCAGGACTCAAAACCAGAATGGAACCAAAGGGTAGGCCCGACCAGGGCTCAAACCCAGAATGGAACTAGGGGGAAGGCCCGACCAGGACTCAAACCCAGAATGGAACCAAAGGGTAGGCCCGACCAGTGCTCAAACCCAGAATGGAACTAGGGGGAAGGCCCGACCAGGACTCAAACCCAGAATGGAACTAGGGGGAAGGCCCGACCAGGACTCAAACCCAGAATGGAACTAGGGGCTAGGCCCGACCAGGACTCAAACCCAGAATGGAACTAGGGGGAAGGCCCGACCAGGACTCAAACCCAGAATGGAACTAGGGGGAAGGCCCGACCAGGACTCAAACCCAGAATGGAACTAGGGGCTAGGCCCGACCAGGACTCAAACCCAGAATGGAACTAGGGGGAAGGCCCGACCAGGACTCAAACCCAGTATGGAACCAAGGGGTAGGCCCGACCAGTACTCAAACCCAGAATGGAACCAAGGGGAAGGCCCGACCAGGACTCAAACCCAGAATGGAACTAGGGGGTAGGCCCGACCAGGACTCAAACCCAGAATGGAACTAGGGGCTAGAACCGACCAGGACTCAAACCCAGAATGGAACTAGGGGCTAGGCCCGACCAGGACTCAAAACCAGAATGGAACTAGGGGGAAGGCCCGACCAGGACTCAAACCCAGAATGGAACCAAAGGGTAGGCCCGACCAGGGCTCAAACCCAGAATGGAACTAGGGGGAATGCCCGACCAGGACTCAAACCCAGAATGGAACCAGGGAGTAGGCCCGACCAGGACTCAAACCCAGAATGGAACCAGGGAGTAGGCCCGACCAGGACTCAAACCAAGAATGGAACTAGGGGGATGGCCCGACCAGGACTCAAACCCAGAATGGAACTAGGGGGATGGCCCGACCAGGACTCAAACCCAGAATGGAACCAAGGGGTAGGCCCGACCAGGACTCAACCCCAGAATGGAACTAGGGGGTAGGCCCGACCAGGACTCAAACCCAGAATGGAACTAGGGGGTAGGCCCGACCAGGACTCAAACCCAGAATGGAACTAGGGGCTAGGCCCAACCAGGACTCAAACCCAGAATGGAACTAGGGGGAAGGCCCGACCAGGACTAAAACCCAGAATGGAACTAGGGGGAAGGCCCGACCAGGACTCAAACCCAGAATGGAACTAGGGGGAATGCCCGACCAGGACTCAAACCCAGAATGGAACTAGGGGGAATGCCCGACCAGGACTCAAACCCAGAAAGGAACCAGGGGCTAGGCCCGACCAGGACTCAAACCCAGAATGGAACAAAGGGGTAGGCCGGACAAGGACTCAAACCCAGAATGGAACTAGGGGCTAGGCCCGACCAGGACTCAAACCCAGAATGGAACTAGGGGCTAGGCCCGACCAGGACTCAAACCCAGAATGGAACTAGGGGGATGGCCCGACCAGGACTCAAACCCAGAATGGAACTAGGGGGATGGCCCGACCAGGACTCAAACCCAGAATGGAACCAAGGGGTAGGCCCAACCAGGACTCAACCCCAGAATGGAACTAGGGGGTAGGCCCGACCAGGACTCAAACCCAGAATGGAACTAGGGGCTAGGCCCGACCAGGACTCAAACACAGAATGGAACTAGGGGGAAGGCCCGACCAGGACTCAAACACAGAATGGAACTAGGGGGTAGGCCCGACCAGGACTCAAACCCAGAATGGAACTAGGGGCTAGGCCCGACCAGGACTCAAACCCAGAATGGAACTAGGGGGAAGGCCCGACCAGGACTCAAACCCAGAATGGAACAAGGGGGAAGGCCCGACCAGGACTCAAACCCAGAATGGAACTAGGGGGTAGGACCGACCAGGACTCAAACCCAGAATGGAACCAGGGGGAAGGCCCGACCAGGACTCAAACCCAGAATGGAACTAGGGGGAAGGCCCGACCAGGACTCAAACCCAGAATGGAACCAGGGGGAAGGCCCGACCAGGACTCAATCCCAGAATGGAACCAGGGGGAAGGCCCGACCAGGACTCAAACCCAGAATGGAACTAGGGGGAAGGCCCGACCAGGACTAAAATCCAGAATGGAACTAGGGGGAAGCCCCGACCAGGACTCAAACCCAGAATGGAACCAAGGGGTAGGCCCGACCAGGACTCAAACCCAGAATGGAACTAGGGGGAAGGCCCGACCAGGACTCAAACCCAGAATGGAACTAGGGGCTAGGCCCGACCAGGACTCAAACCCAGAATGGAACTAGGGGCTAGGCCCGACCAGGACTCAAACCCAGAATGGAACTAGGGGGATGGCCCGACCAGGACTCAAACCCAGAATGGAACTAGGGGGATGGCCCGACCAGGACTCAAACCCAGAATGGAACCAAGGGGTAGGCCCGACCAGGACTCAACCCCAGAATGGAACTAGGGGGTAGGCCCGACCAGGACTCAAACCCAGAATGGAACTAGGGGCTAGGCCCGACCAGGACTCAAACCCAGAATGGAACTAGGGGCTAGGCCCGACCAGGACTCAAACCCAGAATGGAACTAGGGGCTAGGCCCGACCAGGACTCAAACCCAGAATGGAACTAGGGGGAAGGCCC
Organism: Oncorhynchus mykiss; assembly: GCF_057628025.1. NCBI lineage: Eukaryota > Metazoa > Chordata > Actinopteri > Salmoniformes > Salmonidae > Oncorhynchus > Oncorhynchus mykiss. The sequence goes on along the minus strand of NC_143039.1, from coordinate 3,422,891 downwards.
GACCAGGACTCAAACCCAGAATGGAACCAAGGGGTAGGCCCGACCAGGACTCAACCCCAGAATGGAACTAGGGGGTAGGCCCGACCAGGACTCAAACCCAGAATGGAACTAGGGGCTAGGCCCGACCAGGACTCAAACCCAGAATGGAACTAGGGAAGAGGCCCGACCAGGACTCAAACCCAGAATGGAACTAGGGGCTAGGCCCGACCAGGACTCAAACCCAGAATGGAACTAGGGGGAAGGCCCGACCAGGACTCAAACCCAGAATGGAACTAGGGGGAAGGCCCGACCAGGACTCAATCCCAGAATGGAACTAGGGGGTAGGACCGACCAGGACTCAAACCCAGAATGGAACCAGGGGGAAGGCCCGACCAGGACTCAAACCCAGAATGGAACTAGGGGGAAGGCCCGACCAGGACTCAAACCCAGAATGGAACCAGGGGGAAGGCCCGACCAGGACTCAAACCCAGAATGGAACAAGGGGGAAGGCCCGACCAGGACTCAAACCCAGAATGGAACTAGGGGGAAGGCCCGACCAGGACTAAAACCCAGAATGGAACTAGGGGGAAGCCCCGACCAGGACTCAAACCCAGAATGGAACCAAGGGGTAGGCCCGACCAGGACTCAAACCCAGAATGGAACTAGGGGGAAGGCCCGACCAGGACTCAAACCCAGAATGGAACTAGGGGCTAGGCCCGACCAGGACTCAAACCCAGAATGGAACTAGGGGCTAGGCCCGACCAGGACTCAAACCCAGAATGGAACTAGGGGCTAGGCCCGACCAGGACTCAAACCCAGAATGGAACTAGGGGGATGGCCCGACCAGGACTCAAACCCAGAATGGAACCAAGGGGTAGGCCCGACCAGGACTCAACCCCAGAATGGAACTAGGGGCTAGGCCCGACCAGGACTCAAACCCAGAATGGAACTAGGGGCTAGGCCCGACCAGGACTCAAACCCAGAATGGAACTAGGGGCTAGGCCCGACCAGGACTCAAACCCAGAATGGAACTAGGGGGAAGGCCCGACCAGGACTCAAACCCAGAATGGAACTAGGGGGTAGGACCGACCAGGACTCAAACCCAGAATGGAACCAGGGAGTAGGCCCGACCAGGACTCAAACCCAGAATGAAACTAGGGGGAGGCCCGACCAAGACTCAAACCCAGAATGGAACTAGGGGTAGGCCCGACCAAGACTCAAACCCAGAATGGAAACAAGGGGTAGGCCCGACCAGGACTCAAACCCAGAATGGAACCAAGGGGAAGGCCCGACCAGGACTCAAACCCAGAATGGAACTAGGGGGTAGGCCCGACCAGGACTCAAACCCAGAATGGAACTAGGGGCTAGGCCCGACCAGGACTCAAACCCAGAATGGAACTAGGGGGAAGGCCCGACCAGGACTCAAACCCAGAATGGAACTAGGGGGAAGGCCCGACCAGGACTCAAACCCAGAATGGAACTAGGGGGTAGGACCGACCAGGACTCAAACCCAGAATGGAACCAGGGAGTAGGCCCGACCAGGACTCAAACCCAGAATGAAACTAGGGGTAGGCCCGACCAAGACTCAAACCCAGAATGGAACTAGGGGCTAGGCCCGACCAGGACTCAAACCCAGAATGGAACTAGGGGGAAGGCCCGACCAGGACTCAAACCCAGAATGGAACTAGGGGCTAGGCCCGACCAGGACTCAAACCCAGAATGGAACTAGGGGCTAGGCCCGACCAGGACTCAAACCCAGAATGGAACTAGGGGGATGGCCCGACCAGGACTCAAACCCAGAATGGAACTAGGGGGATGGCCCGACCAGGACTCAAACCCAGAATGGAACTAGGGGCTAGGCCCGACCAGGACTCAAACCCAGAATGGAACCAGGGAGTAGGCCCGACCAGGACTCAAACCCAGAATGGAACTAGGGGGAAGGCCCGACCAGGACTCAAACCCAGAATGGAACTAGGGGGTAGGACCGACCAGGACTCAAACCCAGAATGGAACCAGGGGGAAGGCCCGACCAGGACTCAAACCCAGAATGGAACTAGGGGGAAGGCCCGACCAGGACTCAAACCCAGAATGGAACCAGGGGGAAGGCCCGACCAGGACTCAAACCCAGAATGGAACCAGGGGGAAGGCCCGACCAGGACTCAAACCCAGAATGGAACTAGGGGGAAGGCCCGACCAGGACTAAAACCCAGAATGGAACTAGGGGGAAGCCCCGACCAGGACTCAAACCCAGAATGGAACCAAGGGGTAGGCCCGACCAGGACTCAAACCCAGAATGGAACTAGGGGGAAGGCCCGACCAGGACTCAAACCCAGAATGGAACTAGGGGCTAGGCCCGACCAGGACTCAAACCCAGAATGGAACTAGGGGCTAGGCCCGACCAGGACTCAAACCCAGAATGGAACTAGGGGGATGGCCCGACCAGGACTCAAACCCAGAATGGAACTAGGGGGATGGCCCGACCAGGACTCAAACCCAGAATGGAACCAAGGGGTAGGCCCGACCAGGACTCAACCCCAGAATGGAACTAGGGGGTAGGCCCGACCAGGACTCAAACCCAGAATGGAACTAGGGGCTAGGCCCGACCAGGACTCAAACACAGAATGGAACTAGGGGGAAGGCCCGACCAGGACTCAAACCCAGAATGGAACTAGGGGGTAGGCCCGACCAGGACTCAAACCCAGAATGGAACTAGGGGCTAGGCCCGACCAGGACTCAAACCCAGAATGGAACTAGGGGCTAGGCCCGACCAGGACTCAAACCCAGAATGGAACTAGGGGGAAGGCCCGACCAGGACTCAAACCCGGAATGGAACTAGGGGGAAGGCCCGACCAGGACTCAAACCCAGAATGGAACTAGGGGGTAGGACCGACCAGGACTCAAACCCAGAATGGAACCAGGGGGAAGGCCCGACCAGGACTCAAACCCAGAATGGAACCAGGGGGAAGGCCCGACCAGGACTCAAACCCAGAATGGAACCAGGGGGAAGGCCCGACCAGGACTCAAACCCAGAATGGAACCAGGGGGAAGGCCCGACCAGGACTCAAACCCAGAATGGAACCAAGGGGTAGGCCCGACCAGGACTCAAACCCAGAATGGAACCAAGGGGAAGGCCCGACCAGGAATCAAACCCAGAATGGAACAAAGGGGTAGGCCGGACAAGGACTCAAACCCGGAATGGAACCAGGGAGTAGGCCCGACCAGGACTCAAACCCAGAATGGAACTAGGGGTAGGCCCGACCAAGATTCAAACCCAGAATGGAACTAGGGGTAGGCCCGACCAAGACTCAAACCCAGAATGGAAACAAGGGGTAGGCCCGACCAGGACTCAAACCCAGAATGGAACCAAGGGGAAGGCCCGACCAGGACTCAAACCCAGAATGGAACTAGGGGGTAGGCCCGACCAGGACTCAAACCCAGAATGGAACTAGGGGCTAGGCCCGACCAGGACTCAAACCCAGAATGGAACTAGGGGGAAGGCCCGACCAGGACTAAAACCCAGAATGGAACTAGGGGGAAGCCCCGACCAGGACTCAAACCCAGAATGGAACCAAGGGGTAGGCCCGACCAGGACTCAAACCCAGAATGGAACTAGGGGGAAGGCCCGACCAGGACTCAAACCCAGAATGGAACTAGGGGCTAGGCCCGACCAGGACTCAAACCCAGAATGGAACTAGGGGCTAGGCCCGACCAGGACTCAAACCCAGAATGGAACTAGGGGGTAGGCCCGACCAGGACTCAAACCCAGAATGGAACTAGGGGCTAGGCCCGACCAGGACTCAAACCCAGAATGGAACTAGGGGCTAGGCCCGACCAGGACTCAAACCCAGAATGGAACTAGGGGCTAGGCCCGACCAGGACTCAAACCCAGAATGGAACTAGGGGGAAGGCCCGACCAGGACTCAAACCCAGAATGGAACTAGGGGGTAGGACCGACCAGGACTCAAACCCAGAATGGAACCAGGGAGTAGGCCCGACCAGGACTCAAACCCAGAATGAAACTAGAGGGAGGCCCGACCAAGACTCAAACCCAGAATGGAACTAGGGGTAGGCCCGACCAAGACTCAAACCCAGAATGGAAACAAGGGGTAGGCCCGACCAGGACTCAAACCCAGAATGGAACCAAGGGGAAGGCCCGACCAGGACTCAAACCCAGAATGGAACTAGGGGGTAGGCCCGACCAGGACTCAAACCCAGAATGGAACTAGGGGCTAGGCCCGACCAGGACTCAAACCCAGAATGGAACTAGGGGGAAGGCCCGACCAGGACTCAAACCCAGAATGGAACTAGGGGGAAGGCCCGACCAGGACTCAAACCCAGAATGGAACTAGGGGGTAGGACCGACCAGGACTCAAACCCAGAATGGAACCAGGGAGTAGGCCCGACCAGGACTCAAACCCAGAATGAAACTAGGGGTAGGCCCGACCAAGACTCAAACCCAGAATGGAACTAGGGGCTAGGCCCGACCAGGACTCAAACCCAGAATGGAACTAGGGGGAAGGCCCGACCAGGACTCAAACCCAGAATGGAACTAGGGGCTAGGCCCGACCAGGACTCAAACCCAGAATGGAACTAGGGGCTAGGCCCGACCAGGACTCAAACCCAGAATGGAACTAGGGGGATGGCCCGACCAGGACTCAAACCCAGAATGGAACTAGGGGGATGGCCCGACCAGGACTCAAACCCAGAATGGAACTAGGGGCTAGGCCCGACCAGGACTCAAACCCAGAATGGAACCAGGGAGTAGGCCCGACCAGGACTCAAACCCAGAATGGAACTAGGGGGAAGGCCCGACCAGGACTCAAACCCAGAATGGAACTAGGGGGTAGGACCGACCAGGACTCAAACCCAGAATGGAACCAGGGGGAAGGCCCGACCAGGACTCAAACCCAGAATGGAACTAGGGGGAAGGCCCGACCAGGACTCAAACCCAGAATGGAACCAGGGGGAAGGCCCGACCAGGACTCAAACCCAGAATGGAACCAGGGGGAAGGCCCGACCAGGACTCAAACCCAGAATGGAACTAGGGGGAAGGCCCGACCAGGACTAAAACCCAGAATGGAACTAGGGGGAAGCCCCGACCAGGACTCAAACCCAGAATGGAACCAAGGGGTAGGCCCGACCAGGACTCAAACCCAGAATGGAACTAGGGGGAAGGCCCGACCAGGACTCAAACCCAGAATGGAACTAGGGGCTAGGCCCGACCAGGACTCAAACCCAGAATGGAACTAGGGGCTAGGCCCGACCAGGACTCAAACCAAGAATGGAACTAGGGGGATGGCCCGACCAGGACTCAAACCCAGAATGGAACTAGGGGGATGGCCCGACCAGGACTCAAACCCAGAATGGAACCAAGGGGTAGGCCCGACCAGGACTCAACCCCAGAATGGAACTAGGGGGTAGGCCCGACCAGGACTCAAACCCAGAATGGAACTAGGGGCTAGGCCCGACCAGGACTCAAACACAGAATGGAACTAGGGGGAAGGCCCGACCAGGACTCAAACCCAGAATGGAACTAGGGGCTAGGCCCGACCAGGACTCAAACCCAGAATGGAACTAGGGGCTAGGCCCGACCAGGACTCAAACCCAGAATGGAACTAGGGGCTAGGCCCGACCAGGACTCAAACCCAGAATGGAACTAGGGGGAAGGCCCGACCAGGACTCAAACCCAGAATGGAACTAGGGGGAAGGCCCGACCAGGACTCAAACCCAGAATGGAACTAGGGGGTAGGACCGACCAGGACTCAAACCCAGAATGGAACCAGGGGGAAGGCCCGACCAGGACTCAAACCCAGAATGGAACTAGGGGGAAGGCCCGACCAGGACTCAAACCCAGAATGGAACTAGGGGCTAGGCCCGACCAGGACTCAAACCCAGAATGGAACTAGGGGGATGGCCCGACCAGGACTCAAACCCAGAATGGAACTAGGGGGATGGCCCGACCAGGACTCAAACCCAGAATGGAACTAGGGGCTAGGCCCGACCAGGACTCAAACCCAGAATGGAACCAGGGAGTAGGCCCGACCAGGACTCAAACCCAGAATGGAACTAGGGGGAAGGCCCGACCAGGACTCAAACCCAGAATGGAACTAGGGGGTAGGACCGACCAGGACTCAAACCCAGAATGGAACCAGGGGGAAGGCCCGACCAGGACTCAAACCCAGAATGGAACTAGGGGGAAGGCCCGACCAGGACTCAAACCCAGAATGGAACCAGGGGGAAGGCCCGACCAGGACTCAAACCCAGAATGGAACCAGGGGGAAGGCCCGACCAGGACTCAAACCCAGAATGGAACTAGGGGGAAGGCCCGACCAGGACTAAAACCCAGAATGGAACTAGGGGGAAGCCCCGACCAGGACTCAAACCCAGAATGGAACCAAGGGGTAGGCCCGACCAGGACTCAAACCCAGAATGGAACTAGGGGGAAGGCCCGACCAGGACTCAAACCCAGAATGGAACTAGGGGCTAGGCCCGACCAGGACTCAAACCCAGAATGGAACTAGGGGCTAGGCCCGACCAGGACTCAAACCCAGAATGGAACTAGGGGGATGGCCCGACCAGGACTCAAACCCAGAATGGAACTAGGGGGATGGCCCGACCAGGACTCAAACCCAGAATGGAACCAAGGGGTAGGCCCGACCAGGACTCAACCCCAGAATGGAACTAGGGGGTAGGCCCGACCAGGACTCAAACCCAGAATGGAACTAGGGGCTAGGCCCGACCAGGACTCAAACACAGAATGGAACTAGGGGGAAGGCCCGACCAGGACTCAAACCCAGAATGGAACTAGGGGGTAGGCCCGACCAGGACTCAAACCCAGAATGGAACTAGGGGCTAGGCCCGACCAGGACTCAAACCCAGAATGGAACTAGGGGCTAGGCCCGACCAGGACTCAAACCCAGAATGGAACTAGGGGGAAGGCCCGACCAGGACTCAAACCCAGAATGGAACTAGGGGGAAGGCCCGACCAGGACTCAAACCCAGAATGGAACTAGGGGGTAGGACCGACCAGGACTCAAACCCAGAATGGAACCAGGGGGAAGGCCCGACCAGGACTCAAACCCAGAATGGAACTAGGGGGAAGGCCCGACCAGGACTCAAACCCAGAATGGAACCAGGGGGAAGGCCCGACCAGGACTCAAACCCAGAATGGAACCAGGGGGAAGGCCCGACCAGGACTCAAACCCAGAATGGAACCAAGGGGTAGGCCCGACCAGGACTCAAACCCAGAATGGAACCAAGGGGAAGGCCCGACCAGGACTCAAACCCAGAATGGAACAAAGGGGTAGGCCGGACAAGGACTCAAACCCGGAATGGAACCAGGGAGTAGGCCCGACCAGGACTCAAACCCAGAATGGAACTAGGGGTAGGCCCGACCAAGACTCAAACCCAGAATGGAACTAGGGGCTAGGCCCGACCAAGACTCAAACCCAGAATGGAAACAAGGGGTAGGCCCGACCAGGACTCAAACCCAGAATGGAAGCAAGGGGAAGGCCCGACCAGGACTCAAACCCAGAATGGAACTAGGGGGTAGGCCCGACCAGGACTCAAACCCAGAATGGAACTAGGGGCTAGGCCCGACCAGGACTCAAACCCAGAATGGAACTAGGGGGAAGGCCCGACCAGGACTAAAACCCAGAATGGAACTAGGGGGAAGCCCCGACCAGGACTCAAACCCAGAATGGAACCAAGGGGTAGGCCCGACCAGGACTCAAACCCAGAATGGAACTAGGGGGAAGGCCCGACCAGGACTCAAACCCAGAATGGAACTAGGGGGAAGGCCCGACCAGGACTCAAACCCAGAATGGAACTAGGGGGTAGGACCGACCAGGACTCAAACCCAGAATGGAACCAGGGGGAAGGCCCGACCAGGACTCAAACCCAGAATGGAACTAGGGGGAAGGCCCGACCAGGACTCAAACCCAGAATGGAACCAGGGGGAAGGCCCGACCAGGACTCAAACCCAGAATGGAACATGGGGGAAGGCCCGACCAGGACTCAAACCCAGAATGGAACTAGGGGGAAGGCCCGACCAGGACTAAAACCCAGAATGGAACTAGGGGGAAGCCCCGACCAGGACTCAAACCCAGAATGGAACCAAGGGGTAGGCCCGACCAGGACTCAAACCCAGAATGGAACTAGGGGGAAGGCCCGACCAGGACTCAAACCCAGAATGGAACCAGGGGGAAGGCCCGACCAGGACTCAAACCCAGAATGGAACCAGGGGGAAGGCCCGACTAGGACTCAAACCCAGAATGGAACCAAGGGGTAGGCCCGACCAGGACTCAAACCCAGAATGGAACCAAGGGGAAGGCCCGACCAGGACTCAAACCCAGAATGGAACAAAGGGGTAGGCCGGACAAGGACTCAAACCCGGAATGGAACCAGGGAGTAGGCCCGACCAGGACTCAAACCCAGAATGGAACTAGGGGTAGGCCCGACCAAGACTCAAACCCAGAATGGAACTAGGGGTAGGCCCGACCAAGACTCAAACCCAGAATGGAAACAAGGGGTAGGCCCGACCAGGACTCAAACCCAGAATGGAACTAGGGGCTAGGCCCGACCAGGACTCAAACCCAGAATGGAACTAGGGGCTAGGCCCGACCAGGACTCAAACCCAGAATGGAACTAGGGGGATGGCCCGACCAGGACTCAAACCCAGAATGGAACTAGGGGGATGGCCCGACCAGGACTCAAACCCAGAATGGAACCAAGGGGTAGGCCCGACCAGGACTCAAACCCAGAATGGAACTAGGGGGAAGGCCCGACCAGGACTCAAACCCAGAATGGAACTAGGGGGTAGGACCGACCAGGACTCAAACCCAGAATGGAACCAGGGGGAAGGCCCGACCAGGACTCAAACCCAGAATGGAACTAGGGGGAAGGCCCGACCAGGACTCAAACCCAGAATGGAACCAGGGGGAAGGCCCGACCAGGACTCAAACCCAGAATGGAACCAGGGGGAAGGCCCGACCAGGACTCAAACCCAGAATGGAACTAGGGGGAAGGCCCGACCAGGACTAAAACCCAGAATGGAACTAGGGGGAAGCCCCGACCAGGACTCAAACCCAGAATGGAACCAAGGGGTAGGCCCGACCAGGACTCAAACCCAGAATGGAACTAGGGGGAAGGCCCGACCAGGACTCAAACCCAGAATGGAACTAGGGGCTAGGCCCGACCAGGACTCAAACCCAGAATGGAACTAGGGGCTAGGCCCGACCAGGACTCAAACCCAGAATGGAACTAGGGGGATGGCCCGACCAGGACTCAAACCCAGAATGGAACTAGGGGGATGGCCCGACCAGGACTCAAACCCAGAATGGAACTAGGGGGTAGGACCGACCAGGACTCAAACCCAGAATGGAACCAGGGAGTAGGCCCGACCAGGACTCAAACCCAGAATGGAACTAGGGGTAGGCCCGACCAAGACTCAAACCCAGAATGGAACTAGGGGTAGGCCCGACCAAGACTCAAACCCAGAATGGAAACAAGGGGAAGGCCCGACCAGGACTCAAACCCAGAATGGAACTAGGGGGTAGGCCCGACCAGGACTCAAACCCAGAATGGAACTAGGGGCTAGGCCCGACCAGGACTCAAACCCAGAATGGAACTAGGGGCTAGGCCCGACCAGGACTCAAACCCAGAATGGAACTAGGGGGAAGGCCCGACCAGGACTCAAACCCAGAATGGAACTAAGGGCTAGGCCCGACCAGGACTCAAACCCAGAATGGAACTAGGGGCTAGGCCCGACCAGGACTCAAACCCAGAATGGAACTAGGGGGATGGCCCGACCAGGACTCAAACCCAGAATGGAACTAGGGGGATGGCCCGACCAGGACTCAAACCCAGAATGGAACCAAGGGGTAGGCCCGACCAGGACTCAACCCCAGAATGGAACTAGGGGGTAGGCCCGACCAGGACTCAAACCCAGAATGGAACTAGGGGCTAGGCCCGACCAGGACTCAAACACAGAATGGAACTAGGGGCTAGGCCCGACCAGGACTCAAACCCAGAATGGAACTAGGGGCTAGGCCCGACCAGGACTCAAACCCAGAATGGAACCAGGGAGTAGGCCCGACCAGGACTCAAACCCAGAATGGAACTAGGGGGAAGGCCCGACCAGGACTCAAACCCAGAATGGAACTAGGGGGTAGGACCGACCAGGACTCAAACCCAGAATGGAACCAGGGGGAAGGCCCGACCAGGACTCAAACCCAGAATGGAACTAGGGGGAAGGCCCGACCAGGACTCAAACCCAGAATGGAACCAGGGGGAAGGCCCGACCAGGACTCAAACCCAGAATGGAACCAGGGGGAAGGCCCGACCAGGACTCAAACCCAGAATGGAACTAGGGGGAAGGCCCGACCAGGACTAAAACCCAGAATGGAACTAGGGGGAAGCCCCGACCAGGACTCAAACCCAGAATGGAACCAAGGGGTAGGCCGGACCAGGACTCAAACCCAGAATGGAACTAGGGGGAAGGCCCGACCAGGACTCAAACCCAGAATGGAACTAGGGGCTAGGCCCGACCAGGACTCAAACCCAGAATGGAACTAGGGGCTAGGCCCGACCAGGACTCAAACCCAGAATGGAACTAGGGGGATGGCCCGACCAGGACTCAAACCCAGAATGGAACTAGGGGGATGGCCCGACCAGGACTCAAACCTAGAATGGAACCAAGGGGTATGCCCGACCAGGACTCAACCCCAGAATGGAACTAGGGGGTAGGCCCGACCAGGACTCAAACCCAGAATGGAACTAGGGGCTAGGCCCGATCAGGACTCAAACACAGAATGGAACTAGGGGGAAGGACCGACAAGGACTCAAACCCAGAATGGAACTAGGGGGAAGGCCCGACCAGGACTCAAACCCAGAATGGAACTAGGGGGAAGGCCCGACCAGGACTCAAACCCAGAATGGAACCAGGGGGAAGGCCCGACCAGGACTCAAACCCAGAATGGAACATGGGGGAAGGCCCGACCAGGACTCAAACCCAGAATGGAACTAGGGGGAAGGCCCGACCAGGACTAAAACCCAGAATGGAACTAGGGGGAAGCCCCGACCAGGACTCAAACCCAGAATGGAACCAAGGGGTAGGCCCGACCAGGACTCAAACCCAGAATGGAACTAGGGGGAAGGCCCGACCAGGACTCAAACCCAGAATGGAACCAGGGGGAAGGCCCGACCAGGACTCAAACCCAGAATGGAACCAGGGGGAAGGCCCGACCAGGACTCAAACCCAGAATGGAACCAAGGGGTAGGCCCGACCAGGACTCAAACCCAGAATGGAACCAAGGGGAAGGCCCGACCAGGACTCAAACCCAGAATGGAACAAAGGGGTAGGCCGGACAAGGACTCAAACCCGGAATGGAACCAGGGAGTAGGCCCGACCAGGACTCAAACCCAGAATGGAACTAGGGGTAGGCCCGACCAAGACTCAAACCCAGAATGGAACTAGGGGTAGGCCCGACCAAGACTCAAACCCAGAATGGAAACAAGGGGTAGGCCCGACCAGGACTCAAACCCAGAATGGAACTAGGGGCTAGGCCCGACCAGGACTCAAACCCAGAATGGAACTAGGGGGATGGCCCGACCAGGACTCAAACCCAGAATGGAACTAGGGGGATGGCCCGACCAGGACTCAAACCCAGAATGGAACCAAGGGGTAGGCCCGACCAGGACTCAAACCCAGAATGGAACTAGGGGGAAGGCCCGACCAGGACTCAAACCCAGAATGGAACTAGGGGGAAGGCCCGACCAGGACTCAAACCCAGAATGGAACCAGGGGGAAGGCCCGACCAGGACTCAAACCCAGAATGGAACATGGGGGAAGGCCCGACCAGGACTCAAACCCAGAATGGAACTAGGGGGAAGGCCCGACCAGGACTAAAACCCAGAATGGAACTAGGGGGAAGCCCCGACCAGGACTCAAACCCAGAATGGAACCAAGGGGTAGGCCCGACCAGGACTCAAACCCAGAATGGAACTAGGGGGAAGGCCCGACCAGGACTCAAACCCAGAATGGAACCAGGGGGAAGGCCCGACCAGGACTCAAACCCAGAATGGAACCAGGGGGAAGGCCCGACCAGGACTCAAACCCAGAATGGAACCAAGGGGTAGGCCCGACCAGGACTCAAACCCAGAATGGAACCAAGGGGAAGGCCCGACCAGGACTCAAACCCAGAATGGAACAAAGGGGTAGGCCGGACAAGGACTCAAACCCGGAATGGAACCAGGGAGTAGGCCCGACCAGGACTCAAACCCAGAATGGAACTAGGGGTAGGCCCGACCAAGACTCAAACCCAGAATGGAACTAGGGGTAGGCCCGACCAAGACTCAAACCCAGAATGGAAACAAGGGGTAGGCCCGACCAGGACTCAAACCCAGAATGGAACTAGGGGCTAGGCCCGACCAGGACTCAAACCCAGAATGGAACTAGGGGGATGGCCCGACCAGGACTCAAACCCAGAATGGAACTAGGGGGATGGCCCGACCAGGACTCAAACCCAGAATGGAACCAAGGGGTAGGCCCGACCAGGACTCAAACCCAGAATGGAACTAGGGGGAAGGCCCGACCAGGACTCAAACCCAGAATGGAACTAGGGGGTAGGACCGACCAGGACTCAAACCCAGAATGGAACCAGGGGGAAGGCCCGACCAGGACTCAAACCCAGAATGGAACTAGGGGGTAGGACCGACCAGGACTCAAACCCAGAATGGAACCAGGGGGAAGGCCCGACCAGGACTCAAACCCAGAATGGAACTAGGGGGAAGGCCCGACCAGGACTCAAACCCAGAATGGAACCAGGGGGAAGGCCCGACCAGGACTCAAACCCAGAATGGAACCAGGGGGAAGGCCCGACCAGGACTCAAACCCAGAATGGAACTAGGGGGAAGGCCCGACCAGGACTAAAACCCAGAATGGAACTAGGGGGAAGCCCCGACCAGGACTCAAACCCAGAATGGAACCAAGGGGTAGGCCCGACCAGGACTCAAACCCAGAATGGAACTAGGGGGAAGGCCCGACCAGGACTCAAACCCAGAATGGAACTAGGGGCTAGGCCCGACCAGGACTCAAACCCAGAATGGAACTAGGGGCTAGGCCCGACCAGGACTCAAACCCAGAATGGAACTAGGGGGATGGCCCGACCAGGACTCAAACCCAGAATGGAACTAGGGGGATGGCCCGACCAGGACTCAAACCCAGAATGGAACTAGGGGGTAGGACCGACCAGGACTCAAACCCAGAATGGAACCAGGGAGTAGGCCCGACCAGGACTCAAACCCAGAATGGAACTAGGGGTAGGCCCGACCAAGACTCAAACCCAGAATGGAACTAGGGGTAGGCCCGACCAAGACTCAAACCCAGAATGGAAACAAGGGGAAGGCCCGACCAGGACTCAAACCCAGAATGGAACTAGGGGGTAGGCCCGACCAGGACTCAAACCCAGAATGGAACTAGGGGCTAGGCCCGACCAGGACTCAAACCCAGAATGGAACTAGGGGCTAGGCCCGACCAGGACTCAAACGCAGAATGGAACTAGGGGGAAGGCCCGACCAGGATTCAAACCCAGAATGGAACTAAGGGCTAGGCCCGACCAGGACTCAAACCCAGAATGGAACTAGGGGCTAGGCCCGACCAGGACTCAAACCCAGAATGGAACTAGGGGGATGGCCCGACCAGGACTCAAACCCAGAATGGAACTAGGGGGATGGCCCGACCAGGACTCAAACCCAGAATGGAACCAAGGGGTAGGCCCGACCAGGACTCAACCCCAGAATGGAACTAGGGGGTAGGCCCGACCAGGACTCAAACCCAGAATGGAACTAGGGGCTAGGCCCGACCAGGACTCAAACACAGAATGGAACTAGGGGCTAGGCCCGACCAGGACTCAAACCCAGAATGGAACTAGGGGCTAGGCCCGACCAGGACTCAAACCCAGAATGGAACCAGGGAGTAGGCCCGACCAGGACTCAAACCCAGAATGGAACTAGGGGGAAGGCCCGACCAGGACTCAAACCCAGAATGGAACTAGGGGGTAGGACCGACCAGGACTCAAACCCAGAATGGAACCAGGGGGAAGGCCCGACCAGGACTCAAACCCAGAATGGAACTAGGGGGAAGGCCCGACCAGGACTCAAACCCAGAATGGAACCAGGGGGAAGGCCCGACCAGGACTCAAACCCAGAATGGAACCAGGGGGAAGGCCCGACCAGGACTCAAACCCAGAATGGAACTAGGGGGAAGGCCCGACCAGGACTAAAACCCAGAATGGAACTAGGGGGAAGCCCCGACCAGGACTCAAACCCAGAATGGAACCAAGGGGTAGGCCCGACCAGGACTCAAACCCAGAATGGAACTAGGGGGAAGGCCCGACCAGGACTCAAACCCAGAATGGAACTAGGGGCTAGGCCCGACCAGGACTCAAACCCAGAATGGAACTAGGGGCTAGGCCCGACCAGGACTCAAACCCAGAATGGAACTAGGGGGATGGCCCGACCAGGACTCAAACCCAGAATGGAACTAGGGGGATGGCCCGACCAGGACTCAAACCCAGAATGGAACTAGGGGGTAGGACCGACCAGGACTCAAACCCAGAATGGAACCAGGGAGTAGGCCCGACCAGGACTCAAACCCAGAATGGAACTAGGGGTAGGCCCGACCAAGACTCAAACCCAGAATGGAACTAGGGGTAGGCCCGACCAAGACTCAAACCCAGAATGGAAACAAGGGGAAGGCCCGACCAGGACTCAAACCCAGAATGGAACTAGGGGGTAGGCCCGACCAGGACTCAAACCCAGAATGGAACTAGGGGCTAGGCCCGACCAGGACTCAAACCCAGAATGGAACTAGGGGCTAGGCCCGACCAGGACTCAAACCCAGAATGGAACTAGGGGGAAGGCCCGACCAGGACTCAAACCCAGAATGGAACTAAGGGCTAGGCCCGACCAGGACTCAAACCCAGAATGGAACTAGGGGCTAGGCCCGACCAGGACTCAAACCCAGAATGGAACTAGGGGGATGGCCCGACCAGGACTCAAACCCAGAATGGAACTAGGGGGATGGCCCGACCAGGACTAAAACCCAGAATGGAACCAAGGGGTAGGCCCGACCAGGACTCAACCCCAGAATGGAACTAGGGGGTAGGCCCGACCAGGACTCAAACCCAGAATGGAACTAGGGGCTAGGCCCGACCAGGACTCAAACACAGAATGGAACTAGGGGCTAGGCCCGACCAGGACTCAAACCCAGAATGGAACTAGGGGCTAGGCCCGACCAGGACTCAAACCCAGAATGGAACCAGGGAGTAGGCCCGACCAGGACTCAAACCCAGAATGGAACTAGGGGGAAGGCCCGACCAGGACTCAAACCCAGAATGGAACTAGGGGGTAGGACCGACCAGGACTCAAACCCAGAATGGAACCAGGGGGAAGGCCCGACCAGGACTCAAACCAAGAATGGAACTAGGGGGAAGGCCCGACCAGGACTCAAACCCAGAATGGAACCAGGGGGAAGGCCCGACCAGGACTCAAACCCAGAATGGAACCAGGGGGAAGGCCCGACCAGGACTCAAACCCAGAATGGAACTAGGGGGAAGGCCCGACCAGGACTAAAACCCAGAATGGAACTAGGGGGAAGCCCCGACCAGGACTCAAACCCAGAATGGAACCAAGGGGTAGGCCGGACCAGGACTCAAACCCAGAATGGAACTAGGGGAAGGCCCGACCAGGACTCAAACCCAGAATGGAACTAGGGGCTAGGCCCGACCAGGACTCAAACCCAGAATGGAACTAGGGGCTAGGCCCGACCAGGACTCAAACCCAGAATGGAACTAGGGGGATGGCCCGACCAGGACTCAAACCCAGAATGGAACCAAGGGGTAGGCCCGACCAGGACTCAACCCCAGAATGGAACTAGGGGGTAGGCCCGACCAGGACTCAAACCCAGAATGGAACTAGGGGCTAGGCCCGACCAGGACTCAAACACAGAATGGAACTAGGGGGAAGGCCCGACCAGGACTCAAACCCAGAATGGAACTAGGGGGTAGGCCCGACCAGGACTCAAACCCAGAATGGAACTAGGGGCTAGGCCCGACCAGGACTCAAACCCAGAATGGAACTAGGGGCTAGGCCCGACCAGGACTCAAACCCAGAATGGAACTAGGGGGAAGGCCCGACCAGGACTCAAACCCAGAATGGAACTAAGGGCTAGGCCCGACCAGGACTCAAACCCAGAACGGAACTAGGGGCTAGGCCCGACCAGGACTCAAACCCAGAATGGAACTAGGGGGATGGCCCGACCAGGACTCAAACCCAGAATGGAACTAGGGGGATGGCCCGACCAGGACTCAAACCCAGAATGGAACCAAGGGGTAGGCCCGACCAGGACTCAACCCCAGAATGGAACTAGGGGGTAGGCCCGACCAGGACTCAAACCCAGAATGGAACTAGGGGCTAGGCCCGACCAGGACTCAAACACAGAATGGAACTAGGGGCTAGGCCCGACCAGGACTCAAACCCAGAATGGAACTAGGGGCTAGGCCCGACCAGGACTCAAACCCAGAATGGAACTAGGGGGAAGGCCCGACCAGGACTAAAACCCAGAATGGAACTAGGGGGAAGCCCCGACCAGGACTCAAACCCAGAATGGAACCAAGGGGTAGGCCGGACCAGGACTCAAACCCAGAATGGAACTAGGGGAAGGCCCGACCAGGACTCAAACCCAGAATGGAACTAGGGGCTAGGCCCGACCAGGACTCAAACCCAGAATGGAACTAGGGGCTAGGCCCGACCAGGACTCAAACCCAGAATGGAACTAGGGGGATGGCCCGACCAGGACTCAAACCCAGAATGGAACCAAGGGGTAGGCCCGACCAGGACTCAACCCCAGAATGGAACTAGGGGGTAGGCCCGACCAGGACTCAAACCCAGAATGGAACTAGGGGCTAGGCCCGACCAGGACTCAAACACAGAATGGAACTAGGGGGAAGGCCCGACCAGGACTCAAACCCAGAATGGAACTAGGGGGTAGGCCCGACCAGGACTCAAACCCAGAATGGAACTAGGGGCTAGGCCCGACCAGGACTCAAACCCAGAATGGAACTAGGGGCTAGGCCCGACCAGGACTCAAACCCAGAATGGAACTAGGGGGAAGGCCCGACCAGGACTCAAACCCAGAATGGAACTAAGGGCTAGGCCCGACCAGGACTCAAACCCAGAACGGAACTAGGGGCTAGGCCCGACCAGGACTCAAACCCAGAATGGAACTAGGGGGATGGCCCGACCAGGACTCAAACCCAGAATGGAACTAGGGGGATGGCCCGACCAGGACTCAAACCCAGAATGGAACCAAGGGGTAGGCCCGACCAGGACTCAACCCCAGAATGGAACTAGGGGGTAGGCCCGACCAGGACTCAAACCCAGAATGGAACTAGGGGCTAGGCCCGACCAGGACTCAAACACAGAATGGAACTAGGGGCTAGGCCCGACCAGGACTCAAACCCAGAATGGAACTAGGGGCTAGGCCCGACCAGGACTCAAACCCAGAATGGAACCAGGGAGTAGGCCCGACCAGGACTCAAACCCAGAATGGAACTAGGGGGAAGGCCCGACCAGGACTCAAACCCAGAATGGAACTAGGGGGTAGGACCGACCAGGACTCAAACCCAGAATGGAACCAGGGGGAAGGCCCGACCAGGACTCAAACCCAGAATGGAACTAGGGGGAAGGCCCGACCAGGACTCAAACCCAGAATGGAACCAGGGGGAAGGCCCAACCAGGACTCAAACCCAGAATGGAACCAGGGGGAAGGCCCGACCAGGACTCAAACCCAGAATGAAACTAGGGGGAAGGCCCGACCAGGACTAAAACCTAGAATGGAACTAGGGGGAAGCCCCGACCAGGACTCAAACCCAGAATGGAACCAAGGGGTAGGCCGGACCAGGACTCAAACCCAGAATGGAACTAGGGGGAAGGCCCGACCAGGACTCAAACCCAGAATGGAACTAGGGGCTAGGCCCGACCAGGACTCAAACCCAGAATGGAACTAGGGGCTAGGCCCGACCAGGACTCAAACCCAGAATGGAACTAGGGGGATGGCCCGACCAGGACTCAAACCCAGAATGGAACTAGGGGGATGGCCCGACCAGGACTCAAACCCAGAATGGAACCAAGGGGTAGGCCCGACCAGGACTCAACCCCAGAATGGAACTAGGGGGTAGGCCCGACCAGGACTCAAACCCAGAATGGAACTAGGGGCTAGGCCCGACCAGGACTCAAACACAGAATGGAACTAGGGGGAAGGCCCGACCAGGACTCAAACCCAGAATGGAACTAGGGGGTAGGCCCGACCAGGACTCAAACCCAGAATGGAACTAGGGGCTAGGCCCGACCAGGACTCAAACCCAGAATGGAACTAGGGGCTAGGCCCGACCAGGACTCAAACCCAGAATGGAACTAGGGGGAAGGCCCGACCAGGACTCAAACCCAGAATGGAACTAGGGGGAAGGCCCGACCAGGACTCAAACCCAGAATGGAACTAGGGGGTAGGACCGACCAGGACTCAAACCCAGAATGGAACCAGGGGGAAGGCCCGACCAGGACTCAAACCCAGAATGGAACTAGGGGGAAGGCCCGACCAGGACTCAAACCCAGAATGGAACCAGGGGGAAGGCCCGACCAGGACTCAAACCCAGAATGGAACCAGGGGGAAGGCCCGACCAGGACTCAAACCCAGAATGGAACCAAGGGGTAGGCCCGACCAGGACTCAAACCCAGAATGGAACCAAGGGGAAGGCCCGACCAGGACTCAAACCCAGAATGGAACAAAGGGGTAGGCCGGACAAGGACTCAAACCCGGAATGGAACCAGGGAGTAGGCCCGACCAGGACTCAAACCCAGAATGGAACTAGGGGTAGGCCCGACCAAGACTCAAACCCAGAATGGAAACAAGGGGTAGGCCCGACCAGGACTCAAACCCAGAATGGAACTAGGGGGAAGGCCCGACCAGGACTCAAACCCAGAATGGAACAAAGGGGTAGGCCGGACAAGGACTCAAACCCGGAATGGAACCAGGGAGTAGGCCCGACCAGGACTCAAACCCAGAATGGAACTAGGGGTAGGCCCGACCAAGACTCAAACCCAGAATGGAACTAGGGGGAAGCCCCGACCAGGACTCAAACCCAGAATGGAACCAAGGGGTAGGCCCGACCAGGACTCAAACCCAGAATGGAACTAGGGGGAAGGCCCGACCAGGACTCAAACCCAGAATGGAACTAGGGGCTAGGCCCGACCAGGACTCAAACACAGAATGGAACTAGGGGGAAGGCCCGACCAGGACTCAAACCCAGAATGGAACTAGGGGGTAGGCCCGACCAGGACTCAAACCCAGAATGGAACTAGGGGCTAGGCCCGACCAGGACTCAAACCCAGAATGGAACTAGGGGCTAGGCCCGACCAGGACTCAAACCCAGAATGGAACCAAGGGGAAGGCCCGACCAGGACTCAAACCCAGAATGGAACTAGGGGGTAGGCCCGACCAGGACTCAAACCCAGAATGGAACTAGGGGCTAGGCCCGACCAGGACTCAAACCCAGAATGGAACTAGGGGCTAGGCCCGACCAGGACTCAAACCCAGAATGGAACTAGGGGGAAGGCCCGACCAGGACTCAAACCCAGAATGGAACTAGGGGCTAGGCCCGACCAGGACTCAAACCCAGAATGGAACTAGGGGCTAGGCCCGACCAGGACTCAAACCCAGAATGGAACTAGGGGGATGGCCCGACCAGGACTCAAACCCAGAATGGAACTAGGGGGATGGCCCGACCAGGACTCAAACCCAGAATGGAACTAGGGGGAAGGCCCGACCAGGACTCAAACCCAGAATGGAACTAGGGGGTAGGACCGACCAGGACTCGAACTAGGGGGTAGGACCGACCAGGACTCAAACCCAGAATGGAACCAGGGAGTAGGCCCGACCAGGACTCAAACCCAGAATGGAACTAGGGGTAGGCCCGACCAAGACTCAAACCCAGAATGGAACTAGGGGTAGGCCCGACCAAGACTCAAACCCAGAATGGAACCAAGGGGTAGGCCCGACCAGGACTCAAACCCAGAATGGAACCAAGGGGAAGGCCCGACCAGGACTCAAACCCAGAATGGAACTAGGGGCTAGGCCCGACCAGGACTCAAACCCAGAATGGAACTAGGGGGAAGGCCCGACCAGGACTCAAACCCAGAATGGAACTAGGGGCTAGGCCCGACCAGGACTCAAACCCAGAATGGAACTAGGGGCTAGGCCCGACCAGGACTCAAACCCAGAATGGAACTAGGGGGATGGCCCGACCAGGACTCAAACCCAGAATGGAACTAGGGGGATGGCCCGACCAGGACTCAAACCCAGAATGGAACTAGGGGGAAGGCCCGACCAGGACTCAAACCCAGAATGGAACTAGGGGGTAGGACCGACCAGGACTCAAACCCAGAATGGAAGCAGGGAGTAGGCCCGACCAGGACTCGAACCCAGAATGGAACTAGGGGTAGGCCCGACCAAGACTCAAACCCAGAATGGAACTAGGGGTAGGCCCGACCAAGACTCAAACCCAGAATGGAACCAAGGGGTAGGCCCGACCAGGACTCAAACCCAGAATGGAACCAAGGGGAAGGCCCGACCAGGACTCAAACCCAGAATGGAACTAGGGGGTAGGCCCGACCAGGACTCAAACCCAGAATGGAACTAGGGAATAGGCCCGACCAGGACTCAAACCCAGAATGGAACTAGGGGCTAGGCCCGACCAGGACTCAAACCCAGAATGGAACTAGGGGGAAGGCCCGACCAGGACTCAAACCCAGAATGGAACTAGGGGCTAGGCCCGACCAGGACTCAAACCCAGAATGGAACTAGGGGTAGGCCCGACCAAGACTCAAACCCAGAATGGAACTAGGGATAGGCCCGACCAAGACTCAAACCCAGAATGGAACCAAGGGGAAGGCCCGACCAGGACTCAAACCCAGAATGGAACTAGGGGGTAGGCCCGACCAGGACTCAAACCCAGAATGGAACTAGGGGCTAGGCCCGACCAGGACTCAAACCCAGAATGGAACTAGGGGCTAGGCCCGACCAGGACTCAAACCCAGAATGGAACTAGGGGGATGGCCCGACCAGGACTCAAACCCAGAATGGAACTAGGGGGTAGGCCCGACCAGGACTCAAACCCAGAATGGAACT
Source organism: Oncorhynchus mykiss (assembly GCF_057628025.1). Lineage (NCBI taxonomy): Eukaryota > Metazoa > Chordata > Actinopteri > Salmoniformes > Salmonidae > Oncorhynchus > Oncorhynchus mykiss. Next base: position 3,401,668 of record NC_143039.1, on the reverse strand, counting down.
AGGGAATAGGCCCGACCAGGACTCAAACCCAGAATGGAACTAGGGGGATGGCCCGACCAGGACTCAAACCCAGAATGGAACCAAGGGGTAGGCCCGACCAGGACTCAACCCCAGAATGGAACTAGGGGGTAGGCCCGACCAGGACTCAAACCCAGAATGGAACTAGGGGCTAGGCCCGACCAGGACTCAAACACAGAATGGAACTAGGGGGAAGGCCCGACCAGGACTCAAACCCAGAATGGAACTAGGGGGTAGGCCCGACCAGGACTCAAACCCAGAATGGAACTAGGGGCTAGGCCCGACCAGGACTCAAACCCAGAATGGAACTAGGGGCTAGGCCCGACCAGGACTCAAACCCAGAATGGAACCAAGGGGAAGGCCCGACCAGGACTCAAACCCAGAATGGAACTAGGGGGTAGGCCCGACCAGGACTCAAACCCAGAATGGAACTAGGGGCTAGGCCCGACCAGGACTCAAACCCAGAATGGAACTAGGGGGAAGGCCCGACCAGGACTCAAACCCAGAATGGAACTAGGGGCTAGGCCCGACCAGGACTCAAACCCAGAATGGAACTAGGGGCTAGGCCCGACCAGGACTCAAACCCAGAATGGAACTAGGGGGATGGCCCGACCAGGACTCAAACCCAGAATGGAACTAGGGGGATGGCCCGACCAGGACTCAAACCCAGAATGGAACTAGGGGGAAGGCCCGACCAGGACTCAAACCCAGAATGGAACTAGGGGGTAGGACCGACCAGGACTCGAACTAGGGGGTAGGACCGACCAGGACTCAAACCCAGAATGGAACCAGGGAGTAGGCCCGACCAGGACTCAAACCCAGAATGGAACTAGGGGTAGGCCCGACCAAGACTCAAACCCAGAATGGAACTAGGGGTAGGCCCGACCAAGACTCAAACCCAGAATGGAACCAAGGGGTAGGCCCGACCAGGACTCAAACCCAGAATGGAACCAAGGGGAAGGCCCGACCAGGACTCAAACCCAGAATTGAACTAGGGGGTAGGCCCGACCAGGACTCAAACCCAGAATGGAACTAGGGAATAGGCCCGACCAGGACTCAAACCCAGAATGGAACTAGGGGGATGGCCCGACCAGGACTCAAACCCAGAATGGAACCAAGGGGTAGGCCCGACCAGGACTCAACCCCAGAATGGAACTAGGGGGTAGGCCCGACCAGGACTCAAACCCAGAATGGAACTAGGGGCTAGGCCCGACCAGGACTCAAACACAGAATGGAACTAGGGGGAAGGCCCGACCAGGACTCAAACCCAGAATGGAACTAGGGGGTAGGCCCGACCAGGACTCAAACCCAGAATGGAACTAGGGGCTAGGCCCGACCAGGACTCAAACCCAGAATGGAACTAGGGGCTAGGCCCGACCAGGACTCAAACCCAGAATGGAACCAAGGGGAAGGCCCGACCAGGACTCAAACCCAGAATGGAACTAGGGGGTAGGCCCGACCAGGACTCAAACCCAGAATGGAACTAGGGGCTAGGCCCGACCAGGACTCAAACCCAGAATGGAACTAGGGGGAAGGCCCGACCAGGACTCAAACCCAGAATGGAACTAGGGGCTAGGCCCGACCAGGACTCAAACCCAGAATGGAACTAGGGGCTAGGCCCGACCAGGACTCAAACCCAGAATGGAACTAGGGGGATGGCCCGACCAGGACTCAAACCCAGAATGGAACTAGGGGGATGGCCCGACCAGGACTCAAACCCAGAATGGAACTAGGGGGAAGGCCCGACCAGGACTCAAACCCAGAATGGAACTAGGGGGTAGGACCGACCAGGACTCGAACTAGGGGGTAGGACCGACCAGGACTCAAACCCAGAATGGAACCAGGGAGTAGGCCCGACCAGGACTCAAACCCAGAATGGAACTAGGGGTAGGCCCGACCAAGACTCAAACCCAGAATGGAACTAGGGGTAGGCCCGACCAAGACTCAAACCCAGAATGGAACCAAGGGGTAGGCCCGACCAGGACTCAAACCCAGAATGGAACCAAGGGGAAGGCCCGACCAGGACTCAAACCCAGAATGGAACTAGGGGCTAGGCCCGACCAGGACTCAAACCCAGAATGGAACTAGGGGGAAGGCCCGACCAGGACTCAAACCCAGAATGGAACTAGGGGCTAGGCCCGACCAGGACTCAAACCCAGAATGGAACTAGGGGCTAGGCCCGACCAGGACTCAAACCCAGAATGGAACTAGGGGGATGGCCCGACCAGGACTCAAACCCAGAATGGAACTAGGGGGATGGCCCGACCAGGACTCAAACCCAGAATGGAACTAGGGGGAAGGCCCGACCAGGACTCAAACCCAGAATGGAACTAGGGGGTAGGACCGACCAGGACTCAAACCCAGAATGGAAGCAGGGAGTAGGCCCGACCAGGACTCAAACCCAGAATGGAACTAGGGGTAGGCCCGACCAAGACTCAAACCCAGAATGGAACTAGGGGTAGGCCCGACCAAGACTCAAACCCAGAATGGAACCAAGGGGTAGGCCCGACCAGGACTCAAACCCAGAATGGAACCAAGGGGAAGGCCCGACCAGGACTCAAACCCAGAATGGAACTAGGGGGTAGGCCCGACCAGGACTCAAACCCAGAATGGAACTAGGGAATAGGCCCGACCAGGACTCAAACCCAGAATGGAACTAGGGGCTAGGCCCGACCAGGACTCAAACCCAGAATGGAACTAGGGGGAAGGCCCGACCAGGACTCAAACCCAGAATGGAACTAGGGGCTAGGCCCGACCAGGACTCAAACCCAGAATGGAACTAGGGGCTAGGCCCGACCAGGACTCAAACACAGAATGGAACTAGGGGGAAGGCCCGACCAGGACTCAAACCCAGAATGGAACTAGGGGGTAGGCCCGACCAGGACTCAAACCCAGAATGGAACTAGGGGCTAGGCCCGACCAGGACTCAAACCCAGAATGGAACTAGGGGCTAGGCCCGACCAGGACTCAAACCCAGAATGGAACCAAGGGGAAGGCCCGACCAGGACTCAAACCCAGAATGGAACTAGGGGGTAGGCCCGACCAGGACTCAAACCCAGAATGGAACTAGGGGCTAGGCCCGACCAGGACTCAAACCCAGAATGGAACTAGGGGGAAGGCCCGACCAGGACTCAAACCCAGAATGGAACTAGGGGCTAGGCCCGACCAGGACTCAAACCCAGAATGGAACTAGGGGCTAGGCCCGACCAGGACTCAAACCCAGAATGGAACTAGGGGGATGGCCCGACCAGGACTCAAACCCAGAATGGAACTAGGGGGATGGCCCGACCAGGACTCAAACCCAGAATGGAACTAGGGGGAAGGCCCGACCAGGACTCAAACCCAGAATGGAACTAGGGGGTAGGACCGACCAGGACTCGAACTAGGGGGTAGGACCGACCAGGACTCAAACCCAGAATGGAACCAGGGAGTAGGCCCGACCAGGACTCAAACCCAGAATGGAACTAGGGGTAGGCCCGACCAAGACTCAAACCCAGAATGGAACTAGGGGTAGGCCCGACCAAGACTCAAACCCAGAATGGAACCAAGGGGTAGGCCCGACCAGGACTCAAACCCAGAATGGAACCAAGGGGAAGGCCCGACCAGGACTCAAACCCAGAATGGAACTAGGGGCTAGGCCCGACCAGGACTCAAACCCAGAATGGAACTAGGGGGAAGGCCCGACCAGGACTCAAACCCAGAATGGAACTAGGGGCTAGGCCCGACCAGGACTCAAACCCAGAATGGAACTAGGGGCTAGGCCCGACCAGGACTCAAACCCAGAATGGAACTAGGGGGATGGCCCGACCAGGACTCAAACCCAGAATGGAACTAGGGGGATGGCCCGACCAGGACTCAAACCCAGAATGGAACTAGGGGGAAGGCCCGACCAGGACTCAAACCCAGAATGGAACTAGGGGGTAGGACCGACCAGGACTCAAACCCAGAATGGAAGCAGGGAGTAGGCCCGACCAGGACTCAAACCCAGAATGGAACTAGGGGTAGGCCCGACCAAGACTCAAACCCAGAATGGAACTAGGGGTAGGCCCGACCAAGACTCAAACCCAGAATGGAACCAAGGGGTAGGCCCGACCAGGACTCAAACCCAGAATGGAACCAAGGGGAAGGCCCGACCAGGACTCAAACCCAGAATGGAACTAGGGGGTAGGCCCGACCAGGACTCAAACCCAGAATGGAACTAGGGAATAGGCCCGACCAGGACTCAAACCCAGAATGGAACTAGGGGCTAGGCCCGACCAGGACTCAAACCCAGAATGGAACTAGGGGGAAGGCCCGACCAGGACTCAAACCCAGAATGGAACTAGGGGCTAGGCCCGACCAGGACTCAAACCCAGAATGGAACTAGGGGTAGGCCCGACCAAGACTCAAACCCAGAATGGAACCAAGGGGTAGGCCCGACCAGGACTCAAACCCAGAATGGAACCAAGGGGAAGGCCCGACCAGGACTCAAACCCAGAATGGAACTAGGGGCTAGGCCCGACCAGGACTCAAACCCAGAATGGAACTAGGGGGAAGGCCCGACCAGGACTCAAACCCGGAATGGAACTAGGGGCTAGGCCCGACCAGGACTCAAACCCAGAATGGAACTAGGGGCTAGGCCCGACCAGGACTCAAACCCAGAATGGAACTAGGGGGATGGCCCGACCAGGACTCAAACCCAGAATGGAACTAGGGGGATGGCCCGACCAGGACTCAAACCCAGAATGGAACTAGGGGGAAGGCCCGACCAGGACTCAAACCCAGAATGGAACTAGGGGTAGGCCCGACCAAGACTCAAACCCAGAATGGAACTAGGGATAGGCCCGACCAAGACTCAAACCCAGAATGGAACCAAGGGGTAGGCCCGACCAGGACTCAAACCCAGAATGGAACCAAGGGGAAGGCCCGACCAGGACTCAAACCCAGAATGGAACTAGGGGCTAGGCCCGACCAGGACTCAAACCCAGAATGGAACTAGGGGGAAGGCCCGACCAGGACTCAAACCCAGAATGGAACTAGGGGCTAGGCCCGACCAGGACTCAAACCCAGAATGGAACTAGGGGCTAGGCCCGACCAGGACTCAAACCCAGAATGGAACTAGGGGGATGGCCCGACCAGGACTCAAACCCAGAATGGAACTAGGGGGATGGCCCGACCAGGACTCAAACCCAGAATGGAACTAGGGGGAAGGCCCGACCAGGACTCAAACCCAGAATGGAACTAGGGGGTAGGACCGACCAGGACTCAAACCCAGAATGGAACCAGGGAGTAGGCCCGACCAGGACTCAAACCCAGAATGGAACTAGGGGTAGGCCCGACCAAGACTCAAACCCAGAATGGAACTAGGGGTAGGCCCGACCAAGACTCAAACCCAGAATGGAACCAAGGGGTAGGCCCGACCAGGACTCAAACCCAGAATGGAACCAAGGGGAAGGCCCGACCAGGACTCAAACCCAGAATGGAACTAGGGGGTAGGCCCGACCAGGACTCAAACCCAGAATGGAACTAGGGGGATGGCCCGACCAGGACTCAAACCCAGAATGGAACTAGGGGGATGGCCCGACCAGGACTCAAACCCAGAATGGAACTAGGGGGAAGGCCCGACCAGGACTCAAACCCAGAATGGAACTAGGGGGTAGGACCGACCAGGACTCAAACCCAGAATGGAACCAGGGAGTAGGCCCGACCAGGACTCAAACCCAGAATGGAACTAGGGGTAGGCCCGACCAAGACTCAAACCCAGAATGGAACTAGGGGTAGGCCCGACCAAGACTCAAACCCAGAATGGAACCAAGGGGTAGGCCCGACCAGGACTCAAACCCAGAATGGAACCAAGGGGAAGGCCCGACCAGGACTCAAACCCAGAATGGAACTAGGGGCTAGGCCCGACCAGGACTCAAACCCAGAATGGAACTAGGGGGAAGGCCCGACCAGGACTCAAACCCAGAATGGAACTAGGGGCTAGGCCCGACCAGGACTCAAACCCAGAATGGAACTAGGGGCTAGGCCCGACCAGGACTCAAACCCAGAATGGAACTAGGGGGATGGCCCGACCAGGACTCAAACCCAGAATGGAACTAGGGGGATGGCCCGACCAGGACTCAAACCCAGAATGGAACTAGGGGGAAGGCCCGACCAGGACTCAAACCCAGAATGGAACTAGGGGGTAGGACCGACCAGGACTCAAACCCAGAATGGAAGCAGGGAGTAGGCCCGACCAGGACTCAAACCCAGAATGGAACTAGGGGTAGGCCCGACCAAGACTCAAACCCAGAATGGAACTAGGGGTAGGCCCGACCAAGACTCAAACCCAGAATGGAACCAAGGGGTAGGCCCGACCAGGACTCAAACCCAGAATGGAACCAAGGGGAAGGCCCGACCAGGACTCAAACCCAGAATGGAACTAGGGGGTAGGCCCGACCAGGACTCAAACCCAGAATGGAACTAGGGAATAGGCCCGACCAGGACTCAAACCCAGAATGGAACTAGGGGCTAGGCCCGACCAGGACTCAAACCCAGAATGGAACTAGGGGGAAGGCCCGACCAGGACTCAAACCCAGAATGGAACTAGGGGCTAGGCCCGACCAGGACTCAAACCCAGAATGGAACTAGGGGTAGGCCCGACCAAGACTCAAACCCAGAATGGAACTAGGGGTAGGCCCGACCAAGACTCAAACCCAGAATGGAACCAAGGGGTAGGCCCGACCAGGACTCAAACCCAGAATGGAACCAAGGGGAAGGCCCGACCAGGACTCAAACCCAGAATGGAACTAGGGGCTAGGCCCGACCAGGACTCAAACCCAGAATGGAACTAGGGGGAAGGCCCGACCAGGACTCAAACCCAGAATGGAACTAGGGGCTAGGCCCGACCAGGACTCAAACCCAGAATGGAACTAGGGGCTAGGCCCGACCAGGACTCAAACCCAGAATGGAACTAGGGTGATGGCCCGACCAGGACTCAAACCCAGAATGGAACTAGGGGGATGGCCCGACCAGGACTCAAACCCAGAATGGAACTAGGGGGAAGGCCCGACCAGGACTCAAACCCAGAATGGAACTAGGGGGTAGGACCGACCAGGACTCAAACCCAGAATGGAACCAGGGAGTAGGCCCGACCAGGACTCAAACCCAGAATGGAACTAGGGGTAGGCCCGACCAAGACTCAAACCCAGAATGGAACTAGGGGGAAGGCCCGACCAGGACTCAAACCCAGAATGGAACTAGGGGCTAGGCCCGACCAGGACTCAAACCCAGAATGGAACTAGGGGCTAGGCCCGACCAGGACTCAAACCCAGAATGGAACTAGGGGGATGGCCCGACCAGGACTCAAACCCAGAATGGAACTAGGGGGATGGCCCGACCAGGACTCAAACCCAGAATGGAACTAGGGGGAAGGCCCGACCAGGACTCAAACCCAGAATGGAACTAGGGGGTAGGACCGACCAGGACTCAAACCCAGAATGGAAGCAGGGAGTAGGCCCGACCAGGACTCAAACCCAGAATGGAACTAGGGGTAGGCCCGACCAAGACTCAAACCCAGAATGGAACTAGGGGTAGGCCCGACCAAGACTCAAACCCAGAATGGAACCAAGGGGTAGGCCCGACCAGGACTCAAACCCAGAATGGAACCAAGGGGAAGGCCCGACCAGGACTCAAACCCAGAATGGAACTAGGGGGTAGGCCCGACCAGGACTCAAACCCAGAATGGAACTAGGGAATAGGCCCGACCAGGACTCAAACCCAGAATGGAACTAGGGGCTAGGCCCGACCAGGACTCAAACCCAGAATGGAACTAGGGGGAAGGCCCGACCAGGACTCAAACCCAGAATGGAACTAGGGGCTAGGCCCGACCAGGACTCAAACCCAGAATGGAACTAGGGGTAGGCCCGACCAAGACTCAAACCCAGAATGGAACTAGGGGTAGGCCCGACCAAGACTCAAACCCAGAATGGAACCAAGGGGTAGGCCCGACCAGGACTCAAACCCAGAATGGAACCAAGGGGAAGGCCCGACCAGGACTCAAACCCAGAATGGAACTAGGGGCTAGGCCCGACCAGGACTCAAACCCAGAATGGAACTAGGGGGAAGGCCCGACCAGGACTCAAACCCAGAATGGAACTAGGGGCTAGGCCCGACCAGGACTCAAACCCAGAATGGAACTAGGGGCTAGGCCCGACCAGGACTCAAACCCAGAATGGAACTAGGGGGATGGCCCGACCAGGACTCAAACCCAGAATGGAACTAGGGGGATGGCCCGACCAGGACTCAAACCCAGAATGGAACTAGGGGGAAGGCCCGACCAGGACTCAAACCCAGAATGGAACTAGGGGGTAGGACCGACCAGGACTCAAACCCAGAATGGAACCAGGGAGTAGGCCCGACCAGGACTCAAACCCAGAATGGAACTAGGGGTAGGCCCGACCAAGACTCAAACCCAGAATGGAACTAGGGGTAGGCCCGACCAAGACTCAAACCCAGAATGGAACCAAGGGGTAGGCCCGACCAGGACTCAAACCCAGAATGGAACCAAGGGGAAGGCCCGACCAGGACTCAAACCCAGAATGGAACTAGGGGGTAGGCCCGACCAGGACTCAAACCCAGAATGGAACTAGGGGCTAGGCCCGACCAGGACTCAAACCCAGAATGGAACTAGGGGCTAGGCCCGACCAGGACTCAAACCCAGAATGGAACTAGGGGGAAGGCCCGACCAGGACTCAAACCCAGAATGGAACTAGGGGCTAGGCCCGACCAGGACTCAAACCCAGAATGGAACTAGGGGCTAGGCCCGACCAGGACTCAAACCCAGAATGGAACTAGGGGGATGGCCCGACCAGGACTCAAACCCAGAATGGAACTAGGGGGATGGCCCGACCAGGACTCAAACCCAGAATGGAACCAAGGGGTAGGCCCGACCAGGACTCAACCCCAGAATGGAACTAGGGGGTAGGCCCGACCAGGACTCAAACCCAGAATGGAACTAGGGGCTAGGCCCGACCAGGACTCAAACACAGAATGGAACTAGGGGGAAGGCCCGACCAGGACTCAAACCCAGAATGGAACTAGGGGGAAGGCCCGACCAGGACTAAAACCCAGAATGGAACTAGGGGGAAGGCCCGACCAGGACTAAAACCCAGAATGGAACTAGGGGCTAGGCCCGACCAGGACTCAAACCCAGAATGGAACTAGGGGGAAGGCCCGACCAGGACTCAAACCCAGAATGGAACCAAGGGGTAGGCCCGACCAGTACTCAAACCCAGAATGGAACCAAGGGGAAGGCCCGACCAGGACTCAAACTCAGAATGGAACTAGGGGGTAGGCCCGACCAGGACTCAAACCCAGAATGGATCTAGGGGCTAGAACCGACCAGGACTCAAACCCAGAATGGAACTAGGGGCTAGGCCCGACCAGGACTCAAAACCAGAATGGAACTAGGGGGAAGGCCCGACCAGGACTCAAACCCAGAATGGAACCAAAGGGTAGGCCCGACCAGGGCTCAAACCCAGAATGGAACTAGGGGGAATGCCCGACCAGAACTCAAACCCAGAATGGAACTAGGGGGAATGCCCAACCAGAACTCAAACCCAGAATGGAACTAGAGGGAATGCCCGACCAGGACTCAAACCCAGAATGGAACCAGGGGCTAGGCCCGACCAGGACTCAAACCAAGAAAGGAACCAGGGAGTAGGCCCGACCAGGACTCAAACCCAGAATGGAACTAGGGGGATGGCCCGACCAGGACTCAAACCCAGAATGGAAACAAGGGGTAGGCCCGACCAGGACTCAAACCCAGAATGGAACCAGGGAGTAGGCCCGACCAGGACTCAAACCCAGAATGGAACTAGGGGTAGGCCCGACCAAGACTCAAACCCAGAATGGAACTAGGGGTAGGCCCGACCAAGACTCAAACCCAGAATGGAAACAAGGGGTAGGCCCGACCAGGACTCAAACCCAGAATGGAACTAGGGGGAAGGCCCGACCAGGACTCAAACCCAGAATGGAACAAAGGGGTAGGCCGGACAAGGACTCAAACCCGGAATGGAACCAGGGAGTAGGCCCGACCAGGACTCAAACCCAGAATGGAACTAGGGGTAGGCCCGACCAAGACTCAAACCCAGAATGGAACTAGGGGGAAGCCCCGACCAGGACTCAAACCCAGAATGGAACCAAGGGGTAGGCCCGACCAGGACTCAAACCCAGAATGGAACTAGGGGGAAGGCCCGACCAGGACTCAAACCCAGAATGGAACTAGGGGCTAGGCCCGACCAGGACTCAAACCCAGAATGGAACTAGGGGCTAGGCCCGACCAGGACTCAAACCCAGAATGGAACTAGGGGGATGGCCCGACCAGGACTCAAACCCAGAATGGAACTAGGGGGATGGCCCGACCAGGACTCAAACCCAGAATGGAACCAAGGGGTAGGCCCGACCAGGACTCAACCCCAGAATGGAACTAGGGGGTAGGCCCGACCAGGACTCAAACCCAGAATGGAACTAGGGGCTAGGCCCGACCAGGACTCAAACACAGAATGGAACTAGGGGGAAGGCCCGACCAGGACTCAAACCCAGAATGGAACTAGGGGGTAGGCCCGACCAGGACTCAAACCCAGAATGGAACTAGGGGCTAGGCCCGACCAGGACTCAAACCCAGAATGGAACTAGGGGCTAGGCCCGACCAGGACTCAAACCCAGAATGGAACCAAGGGGAAGGCCCGACCAGGACTCAAACCCAGAATGGAACTAGGAGGTAGGCCCGACCAGGACTCAAACCCAGAATGGAACTAGGGGCTAGGCCCGACCAGGACTCAAACCCAGAATGGAACTAGGGGCTAGGCCCGACCAGGACTCAAACCCAGAATGGAACTAGGGGGAAGGCCCGACCAGGACTCAAACCCAGAATGGAACTAGGGGCTAGGCCCGACCAGGACTCAAACCCAGAATGGAACTAGGGGCTAGGCCCGACCAGGACTCAAACCCAGAATGGAACTAGGGGGATGGCCCGACCAGGACTCAAACCCAGAATGGAACTAGGGGGATGGCCCGACCAGGACTCAAACCCAGAATGGAACTAGGGGGAAGGCCCGACCAGGACTCAAACCCAGAATGGAACTAGGGGGTAGGACCGACCAGGACTCGAACTAGGGGGTAGGACCGACCAGGACTCAAACCCAGAATGGAACCAGGGAGTAGGCCCGACCAGGACTCAAACCCAGAATGGAACTAGGGGTAGGCCCGACCAAGACTCAAACCCAGAATGGAACTAGGGGTAGGCCCGACCAAGACTCAAACCCAGAATGGAACCAAGGGGTAGGCCCGACCAGGACTCAAACCCAGAATGGAACCAAGGGGAAGGCCCGACCAGGACTCAAACCCAGAATGGAACTAGGGGCTAGGCCCGACCAGGACTCAAACCCAGAATGGAACTAGGGGGAAGGCCCGACCAGGACTCAAACCCAGAATGGAACTAGGGGCTAGGCCCGACCAGGACTCAAACCCAGAATGGAACTAGGGGCTAGGCCCGACCAGGACTCAAACCCAGAATGGAACTAGGGGGATGGCCCGACCAGGACTCAAACCCAGAATGGAACTAGGGGGATGGCCCGACCAGGACTCAAACCCAGAATGGAACTAGGGGGAAGGCCCGACCAGGACTCAAACCCAGAATTGAACTAGGGGGTAGGACCGACCAGGACTCAAACCCAGAATGGAAGCAGGGAGTAGGCCCGACCAGGACTCAAACCCAGAATGGAACTAGGGGTAGGCCCGACCAAGACTCAAACCCAGAATGGAACTAGGGGTAGGCCCGACCAAGACTCAAACCCAGAATGGAACCAAGGGGTAGGCCCGACCAGGACTCAAACCCAGAATGGAACCAAGGGGAAGGCCCGACCAGGACTCAAACCCAGAATGGAACTAGGGGGTAGGCCCGACCAGGACTCAAACCCAGAATGGAACTAGGGAATAGGCCCGACCAGGACTCAAACCCAGAATGGAACTAGGGGCTAGGCCCGACCAGGACTCAAACCCAGAATGGAACTAGGGGGAAGGCCCGACCAGGACTCAAACCCAGAATGGAACTAGGGGCTAGGCCCGACCAGGACTCAAACCCAGAATGGAACTAGGGGTAGGCCCGACCAAGACTCAAACCCAGAATGGAACTAGGGATAGGCCCGACCAAGACTCAAACCCAGAATGGAACCAAGGGGTAGGCCCGACCAGGACTCAAACCCAGAATGGAACCAAGGGGAAGGCCCGACCAGGACTCAAACCCAGAATGGAACTAGGGGCTAGGCCCGACCAGGACTCAAACCCAGAATGGAACTAGGGGGAAGGCCCGACCAGGACTCAAACCCAGAATGGAACTAGGGGCTAGGCCCGACCAGGACTCAAACCCAGAATGGAACTAGGGGCTAGGCCCGACCAGGACTCAAACCCAGAATGGAACTAGGGGGATGGCCCGACCAGGACTCAAACCCAGAATGGAACTAGGGGGATGGCCCGACCAGGACTCAAACCCAGAATGGAACTAGGGGGAAGGCCCGACCAGGACTCAAACCCAGAATGGAACTAGGGGTAGGCCCGACCAAGACTCAAACCCAGAATGGAACTAGGGATAGGCCCGACCAAGACTCAAACCCAGAATGGAACCAAGGGGTAGGCCCGACCAGGACTCAAACCCAGAATGGAACCAAGGGGAAGGCCCGACCAGGACTCAAACCCAGAATGGAACTAGGGGCTAGGCCCGACCAGGACTCAAACCCAGAATGGAACTAGGGGGAAGGCCCGACCAGGACTCAAACCCAGAATGGAACTAGGGGCTAGGCCCGACCAGGACTCAAACCCAGAATGGAACTAGGGGCTAGGCCCGACCAGGACTCAAACCCAGAATGGAACTAGGGGGATGGCCCGACCAGGACTCAAACCCAGAATGGAACTAGGGGGATGGCCCGACCAGGACTCAAACCCAGAATGGAACTAGGGGGAAGGCCCGACCAGGACTCAAACCCAGAATGGAACTAGGGGGAAGGCCCGACCAGGACTCAAACCCAGAATGGAACTAGGGGCTAGGCCCGACCAGGACTCAAACCCAGAATGGAACTAGGGGCTAGGCCCGACCAGGACTCAAACCCAGAATGGAACTAGGGGGATGGCCCGACCAGGACTCAAACCCAGAATGGAACTAGGGGGATGGCCCGACCAGGACTCAAACCCAGAATGGAACTAGGGGGAAGGCCCGACCAGGACTCAAACCCAGAATTGAACTAGGGGGTAGGACCGACCAGGACTCAAACCCAGAATGGAAGCAGGGAGTAGGCCCGACCAGGACTCAAACCCAGAATGGAACTAGGGGTAGGCCCGACCAAGACTCAAACCCAGAATGGAACTAGGGGTAGGCCCGACCAAGACTCAAACCCAGAATGGAACCAAGGGGTAGGCCCGACCGGGACTCAAACCCAGAATGGAACCAAGGGGAAGGCCCGACCAGGACTCAAACCCAGAATGGAACTAGGGGGTAGGCCCGACCAGGACTCAAACCCAGAATGGAACTAGGGAATAGGCCCGACCAGGACTCAAACCCAGAATGGAACTAGGGGCTAGGCCCGACCAGGACTCAAACCCAGAATGGAACTAGGGGGAAGGCCCGACCAGGACTCAAACCCAGAATGGAACTAGGGGCTAGGCCCGACCAGGACTCAAACCCAGAATGGAACTAGGGGTAGGCCCGACCAAGACTCAAACCCAGAATGGAACTAGGGATAGGCCCGACCAAGACTCAAACCCAGAATGGAACCAAGGGGTAGGCCCGACCAGGACTCAAACCCAGAATGGAACCAAGGGGAAGGCCCGACCAGGACTCAAACCCAGAATGGAACTAGGGGCTAGGCCCGACCAGGACTCAAACCCAGAATGGAACTAGGGGGAAGGCCCGACCAGGACTCAAACCCAGAATGGAACTAGGGGCTAGGCCCGACCAGGACTCAAACCCAGAATGGAACTAGGGGCTAGGCCCGACCAGGACTCAAACCCAGAATGGAACTAGGGGGATGGCCCGACCAGGACTCAAACCCAGAATGGAACTAGGGGGATGGCCCGACCAGGACTCAAACCCAGAATGGAACTAGGGGGAAGGCCCAACCAGGACTCAAACCCAGAATGGAACTAGGGGTAGGCCCGACCAAGACTCAAACCCAGAATGGAACTAGGGATAGGCCCGACCAAGACTCAAACCCAGAATGGAACCAAGGGGTAGGCCCGACCAGGACTCAAACCCAGAATGGAACCAAGGGGAAGGCCCGACCAGGACTCAAACCCAGAATGGAACTAGGGGCTAGGCCCGACCAGGACTCAAACCCAGAATGGAACTAGGGGGAAGGCCCGACCAGGACTCAAACCCAGAATGGAACTAGGGGCTAGGCCCGACCAGGACTCAAACCCAGAATGGAACTAGGGGCTAGGCCCGACCAGGACTCAAACCCAGAATGGAACTAGGGGGATGGCCCGACCAGGACTCAAACCCAGAATGGAACTAGGGGGATGGCCCGACCAGGACTCAAACCCAGAATGGAACTAGGGGGAAGGCCCGACCAGGACTCAAACCCAGAATGGAACTAGGGGGTAGGACCGACCAGGACTCAAACCCAGAATGGAACCAGGGAGTAGGCCCGACCAGGACTCAAACCCAGAATGGAACTAGGGGTAGGCCCGACCAAGACTCAAACCCAGAATGGAACTAGGGGTAGGCCCGACCAAGACTCAAACCCAGAATGGAACCAAGGGGTAGGCCCGACCAGGACTCAAACCCAGAATGGAACCAAGGGGAAGGCCCGACCAGGACTCAAACCCAGAATGGAACTAGGGGGTAGGCCCGACCAGGACTCAAACCCAGAATGGAACTAGGGGGATGGCCCGACCAGGACTCAAACCCAGAATGGAACTAGGGGGATGGCCCGACCAGGACTCAAACCCAGAATGGAACTAGGGGGAAGGCCCGACCAGGACTCAAACCCAGAATGGAACTAGGGGGTAGGACCGACCAGGACTCAAACCCAGAATGGAACCAGGGAGTAGGCCCGACCAGGACTCAAACCCAGAATGGAACTAGGGGTAGGCCCGACCAAGACTCAAACCCAGAATGGAACTAGGGGTAGGCCCGACCAAGACTCAAACCCAGAATGGAACCAAGGGGTAGGCCCGACCAGGACTCAAACCCAGAATGGAACCAAGGGGAAGGCCCGACCAGGACTCAAACCCAGAATGGAACTAGGGGCTAGGCCCGACCAGGACTCAAACCCAGAATGGAACTAGGGGGAAGGCCCGACCAGGACTCAAACCCAGAATGGAACTAGGGGCTAGGCCCGACCAGGACTCAAACCCAGAATGGAACTAGGGGCTAGGCCCGACCAGGACTCAAACCCAGAATGGAACTAGGGGGAATGCCCGACCAGAACTCAAACCCAGAATGGAACTAGGGGGATGGCCCGACCAGGACTCAAACCCAGAATGGAACTAGGGGGATGGCCCGACCAGGACTCAAACCCAGAATGGAACTAGGGGGAAGGCCCGACCAGGACTCAAACCCAGAATGGAACTAGGGGGTAGGACCGACCAGGACTCAAACCCAGAATGGAAGCAGGGAGTAGGCCCGACCAGGACTCAAACCCAGAATGGAACTAGGGGTAGGCCCGACCAAGACTCAAACCCAGAATGGAACTAGGGGTAGGCCCGACCAAGACTCAAACCCAGAATGGAACCAAGGGGTAGGCCCGACCAGGACTCAAACCCAGAATGGAACCAAGGGGAAGGCCCGACCAGGACTCAAACCCAGAATGGAACTAGGGGGTAGGCCCGACCAGGACTCAAACCCAGAATGGAACTAGGGAATAGGCCCGACCAGGACTCAAACCCAGAATGGAACTAGGGGCTAGGCCCGACCAGGACTCAAACCCAGAATGGAACTAGGGGGAAGGCCCGACCAGGACTCAAACCCAGAATGGAACTAGGGGCTAGGCCCGACCAGGACTCAAACCCAGAATGGAACTAGGGGTAGGCCCGACCAAGACTCAAACCCAGAATGGAACTAGGGGGAAGGCCCGACCAAGACTCAAACCCAGAATGGAACTAGGGGTAGGCCCGACCAAGACTCAAACCCAGAATGGAACCAAGGGGTAGGCCCGACCAGGACTCAAACCCAGAATGGAACCAAGGGGAAGGCCCGACCAGGACTCAAACCCAGAATGGAACTAGGGGGTAGGCCCGACCAGGACTCAAACCCAGAATGGAACTAGGGGGATGGCCCGACCAGGACTCAAACCCAGAATGGAACTAGGGGGATGGCCCGACCAGGACTCAAACCCAGAATGGAACTAGGGGGAAGGCCCGACCAGGACTCAAACCCAGAATGGAACTAGGGGGTAGGACCGACCAGGACTCAAACCCAGAATGGAACCAGGGAGTAGGCCCGACCAGGACTCAAACCCAGAATGGAACTAGGGGTAGGCCCGACCAAGACTCAAACCCAGAATGGAACTAGGGGTAGGCCCGACCAAGACTCAAACCCAGAATGGAACCAAGGGGTAGGCCCGACCAGGACTCAAACCCAGAATGGAACCAAGGGGAAGGCCCGACCAGGACTCAAACCCAGAATGGAACTAGGGGCTAGGCCCGACCAGGACTCAAACCCAGAATGGAACTAGGGGGAAGGCCCGACCAGGACTCAAACCCAGAATGGAACTAGGGGCTAGGCCCGACCAGGACTCAAACCCAGAATGGAACTAGGGGCTAGGCCCGACCAGGACTCAAACCCAGAATGGAACTAGGGGGATGGCCCGACCAGGACTCAAACCCAGAATGGAACTAGGGGGATGGCCCGACCAGGACTCAAACCCAGAATGGAACTAGGGGGAAGGCCCGACCAGGACTCAAACCCAGAATGGAACTAGGGGGTAGGACCGACCAGGACTCAAACCCAGAATGGAAGCAGGGAGTAGGCCCGACCAGGACTCAAACCCAGAATGGAACTAGGGGTAGGCCCGACCAAGACTCAAACCCAGAATGGAACTAGGGGTAGGCCCGACCAAGACTCAAACCCAGAATGGAACCAAGGGGTAGGCCCGACCAGGACTCAAACCCAGAATGGAACCAAGGGGAAGGCCCGACCAGGACTCAAACCCAGAATGGAACTAGGGGGTAGGCCCGACCAGGACTCAAACCCAGAATGGAACTAGGGAATAGGCCCGACCAGGACTCAAACCCAGAATGGAACTAGGGGTAGGCCCGACCAAGACTCAAACCCAGAATGGAACTAGGGGTAGGCCCGACCAAGACTCAAACCCAGAATGGAACCAAGGGGTAGGCCCGACCAGGACTCAAACCCAGAATGGAACCAAGGGGAAGGCCCGACCAGGACTCAAACCCAGAATGGAACTAGGGGCTAGGCCCGACCAGGACTCAAACCCAGAATGGAACTAGGGGGAAGGCCCGACCAGGACTCAAACCCAGAATGGAACTAGGGGCTAGGCCCGACCAGGACTCAAACCCAGAATGGAACTAGGGGCTAGGCCCGACCAGGACTCAAACCCAGAATGGAACTAGGGGGATGGCCCGACCAGGACTCAAACCCAGAATGGAACTAGGGGGATGGCCCGACCAGGACTCAAACCCAGAATGGAACCAAGGGGTAGGCCCGACCAGGACTCAACCCCAGAATGGAACTAGGGGGTAGGCCCGACCAGGACTCAAACCCAGAATGGAACTAGGGGCTAGGCCCGACCAGGACTCAAACACAGAATGGAACTAGGGGGAAGGCCCGACCAGGACTCAAACCCAGAACGGAACTAGGGGGAAGGCCCGACCAGGACTAAAACCCAGAATGGAACTAGGGGGAAGGCCCGACCAGGACTAAAACCCAGAATGGAACTAGGGGCTAGGCCCGACCAGGACTCAAACCCAGAATGGAACTAGGGGGAAGGCCCGACCAGGACTCAAACCCAGAATGGAACCAAGGGGTAGGCCCGACCAGTACTCAAACCCAGAATGGAACCAAGGGGAAGGCCCGACCAGGACTCAAACTCAGAATGGAACTAGGGGGTAGGCCCGACCAGGACTCAAACCCAGAATGGATCTAGGGGCTAGAACCGACCAGGACTCAAACCCAGAATGGAACTAGGGGCTAGGCCCGACCAGGACTCAAAACCAGAATGGAACTAGGGGGAAGGCCCGACCAGGACTCAAACCCAGAATGGAACCAAAGGGTAGGCCCGACCAGGGCTCAAACCCAGAATGGAACTAGGGGGAATGCCCGACCAGAACTCAAACCCAGAATGGAACTAGGGGGAATGCCCGACCAGAACTCAAACCCAGAATGGAACTAGAGGGAATGCCCGACCAGGACTCAAACCCAGAATGGAACCAGGGGCTAGGCCCGACCAGGACTCAAACCAAGAATGGAACCAGGGAGTAGGCCCGACCAGGACTCAAACCCAGAATGGAACTAGGGGGATGGCCCGACCAGGACTCAAACCCAGAATGGAAACAAGGGGTAGGCCCGACCAGGACTCAAACCCAGAATGGAACCAGGGAGTAGGCCCGACCAGGACTCAAACCAAGAATGGAACTAGGGGGATGGCCCGACCAGGACTCAAACCCAGAATGGAACCAAGGGGTAGGCCCGACCAGGACTCAACCCCAGAATGGAACTAGGGGGTAGGCCCGACCAGGACTCAAACCCAGAATGGAACTAGGGGCTAGGCCCGACCAGGACTCAAACACAGAATGGAACTAGGGGGAAGGCCCGACCAGGACTCAAACCCAGAATGGAACTAGGGGCTAGGCCCGACCAGGACTCAAACCCAGAATGGAACTAGGGGTAGGCCCGACCAAGACTCAAACCCAGAATGGAACTAGGGGTAGGCCCGACCAAGACTCAAACCCAGAATGGAACCAAGGGGTAGGCCCGACCAGGACTCAAACCCAGAATGGAACTAGGGGAAGGCCCGACCAGGACTCAAACCCAGAATGGAACTAGGGGCTAGGCCCGACCAGGACTCAAACCCAGAATGGAACTAGGGGGAAGGCCCGACCAGGACTCAAACCCAGAATGGAACTAGGGGCTAGGCCCGACCAGGACTCAAACCCAGAATGGAACTAGGGGCTAGGCCCGACCAGGACTCAAACCCAGAATGGAACTAGGGGGATGGCCCGACCAGGACTCAAACCCAGAATGGAACTAGGGGGATGGCCCGACCAGGACTCAAACCCAGAATGGAACTAGGGGGAAGGCCCGACCAGGACTCAAACCCAGAATGGAACTAGGGGGTAGGACCGACCAGGACTCAAACCCAGAATGGAACCAGGGAGTAGGCCCGACCAGGACTCAAACCCAGAATGGAACTAGGGGTAGGCCCGACCAAGACTCAAACCCAGAATGGAACTAGGGGTAGGCCCGACCAAGACTCAAACCCAGAATGGAACCAAGGGGTAGGCCCGACCAGGACTCAAACCCAGAATGGAACCAAGGGGAAGGCCCGACCAGGACTCAAACCCAGAATGGAACTAGGGGGTAGGCCCAACCAGGACTCAAACCCAGAATGGAACTAGGGGCTAGGCCCGACCAGGACTCAAACCCAGAATGGAACTAGGGGCTAGGCCCGACCAGGACTCAAACCCAGAATGGAACTAGGGGGAAGGCCCGACCAGGACTCAAACCCAGAATGGAACTAGGGGCTAGGCCCGACCAGGACTCAAACCCAGAATGGAACTAGGGGCTAGGCCCGACCAGGACTCAAACCCAGAATGGAACTAGGGGGATGGCCCGACCAGGACTCAAACCCAGAATGGAACTAGGGGGATGGCCCGACCAGGACTCAAACCCAGAATGGAACCAAGGGGTAGGCCCGACCAGGACTCAACCCCAGAATGGAACTAGGGGGTAGGCCCGACCAGGACTCAAACCCAGAATGGAACTAGGGGCTAGGCCCGACCAGGACTCAAACACAGAATGGAACTAGGGGGAAGGCCCGACCAGGACTCAAACCCAGAATGGAACTAGGGGGAAGGCCCGACCAGGACTAAAACCCAGAATGGAACTAGGGGGAAGGCCCGACCAGGACTAAAACCCAGAATGGAACTAGGGGCTAGGCCCGACCAGGACTCAAACCCAGAATGGAACTAGGGGGAAGGCCCGACCAGGACTCAAACCCAGAATGGAACCAAGGGGTAGGCCCGACCAGTACTCAAACCCAGAATGGAACCAAGGGGAAGGCCCTACCAGGACTCAAACCCAGAATGGAACTAGGGGGTAGGCCCGACCAGGACTCAAACCCAGAATGGAACTAGGGGCTAGAACCGACCAGGACTCAAACCCAGAATGGAACTAGGGGCTAGGCCCGACCAGGACTCAAAACCAGAATGGAACTAGGGGGAAGGCCCGACCAGGACTCAAACCCAGAATGGAACCAAAGGGTAATGCCCGACCAGGGCTCAAACCCAGAATAGAACTAGGGGGAATGCCCGACCAGAACTCAAACCCAGAATGGAACTAGGGGGAATGCCCGACCAGAACTCAAACCCAGAATGGAACTAGAGGGAATGCCCGACCAGGACTCAAACCCAGAATGGAACCAGCGGCTAGGCCCGACCAGGACTCAAACCAAGAATGGAACCAGGGAGTAGGCCCGACCAGGACTCAAACCCAGAATGGAACCAGGGAGTAGGCCCGACCAGGACTCAAACCAAGAATGGAACTAGGGGGATGGCCCGACCAGGACTCAAACCCAGAATGGAACTAGGGGGATGGCCCGACCAGGACTCAAACCCAGAATGGAACCAAGGGGTAGGCCCGACCAGGACTCAACCCCAGAATGGAACTAGGGGGTAGGCCCGACCAGGACTCAAACCCAGAATGGAACTAGGGGCTAGGCCCGACCAGGACTCAAACCCAGAATGGAACTAGGGGCTAGGCCCGACGAGGACTCAAACCCAGAATGGAACTAGGGGGAAGGCCCGACCAGGACTCAAACCCAGAATGGAACTAGGGGGAAGGCCCGACCAGGACTCAAACCCAGAATGGAACCAAGGGGTAGGCCCGACCAGGACTCAAACCCAGAATGGAACTAGGGGGAATGCCCGACCAGAACTCAAACCCAGAATGGAACTAGGGGGAATGCCCGACCAGGACTCAAACCCAGAAAGGAACCAGGGGCTAGGCCCGACCAAGACTCAAACCCAGAATGGAAACAAGGGGTAGGCCCGACCAGGACTCAAACCCAGAATGGAACCAAGGGGAAGGCCCGACCAGGACTCAAACCCAGAATGGAACTAGGGAGTAGGCCCGACCAGGACTCAAACCCAGAATGGAACCAGGGAGTAGGCCCGACCAGGACTCAAACCAAGAATGGAACTAGGGGGATGGCCCGACCAGGACTCAAACTCAGAATGGAACCAAGGGGTAGGCCCGACCAGGACTCAACCCCAGAATGGAACTAGGGGGTAGGCCCGACCAGGACTCAAACCCAGAATGGAACTAGGGGCTAGGCCCGACCAGGACTCAAACACAGAATGGAACTAGGGGGAAGGCCCGACCAGGACTCAAACCCAGAATGGAACTAGGGGGTAGGCCCGACCAGGACTCAAACCCAGAATGGAACCAAGGGGTAGGCCCGACCAGGACTCAAACCCAGAATGGAACCAAGGGGAAGGCCCGACCAGGACTCAAACCCAGAATGGAACTAGGGGGTAGGCCCGACCAGGAATCAAACCCAGAATGGAACTAGGGGCTAGGCCCGACCAGGACTCAAACCCAGAATGGAACTAGGGGGAAGGCCCGACCAGGACTCAAACCCAGAATGGAACTAGGGGGAAGGCCCGACCAGGACTCAAACCCAGAATGGAACTAGGGGGAAGGCCCGACCAGGACTCAAACCCAGAATGGAATCAGGGGGAAGCCCCGACCAGGACTCAAACCCAGAATGGAACCAAGGGGTAGGCCCGACCAGTACTCAAACCCAGAATGGAACCAAGGGGAAGGCCCGACCAAGACTCAAACCCGGAATGGAAACAAGGGGTAGGCCCGACCAGGACTCAAACCCAGAATGGAACTAGGGAGTAGGCCCGACCAGGACTCAAACCCAGAATGGAACCAGGGAGTAGGCCCGACCAGGACTCAAACCAAGAATGGAACTAGGGGGATGGCCCGACCAGGACTCAAACCCAGAATGGAACTAGGGGCTAGGCCCGACCAGGACTCAAACACAGAATGGAACTAGGGGGAAGGCCCGACCAGGACTCAAACCCAGAATGGAACTAGGGGGTAGGCCCGACCAGGACTCAAACCCAGAATGGAACTAGGGGCTAGGCCCGACCAGGACTCAAACCCAGAATGGAACTAGGGGCTAGGCCCAACCAGGACTCAAACCCAGAATGGAACTAGGGGGAAGGCCCGACCAGGACTCAAACCCAGAATGGAACTAGGGGGTAGGACCGACCAGGACTCAAACCCAGAATGGAACCAGGGGGAAGGACCGACCAGGACTCAAACCCAGAATGGAACTAGGGGGAAGGACCGACCAGGACTCAAACCCAGAATGGAACCAGGGGGAAGGCCCGACCAGGACTCAAACCCAGAATGGAACTAGGGGCTAGGCCCGACCAGGACTCAAACCCAAAATGGAACTAGGGGGAAGGCCCGACCAGGACTCAAACCCAGAGTGGAACTAGGGGGAAGGCCCGACCAGGACTCAAACCCAGAATGGAACTAGGGGCTAGGCCCGACCAGGACTCAAACACAGAATGGAACTAGGGGGAAGGCCCGACCAGGACTCAAACCCAGAATGGAACTAGGGGGTAGGCCCGACCAGGACTCAAACCCAGAATGGAACCAAGGGGTAGGCCCGACCAGGACTCAAACCCAGAATGGAACCAAGGGGAAGGCCCGACCAGGACTCAAACCCAGAATGGAACTAGGGGGTAGGCCCGACCAGGAATCAAACCCAGAATGGAACTAGGGGCTAGGCCCGACCAGGACTCAAACCCAGAATGGAACTAGGGGGAAGGCCCGACCAGGACTCAAACCCAGAATGGAACTAGGGGGAAGGCCCGACCAGGACTCAAACCCAGAATGGAACTAGGGGGAAGGCCCGACCAGGACTCAAACCCAGAATGGAATCAGGGGGAAGCCCCGACCAGGACTCAAACCCAGAATGGAACCAAGGGGTAGGCCCGACCAGTACTCAAACCCAGAATGGAACCAAGGGGAAGGCCCGACCAAGACTCAAACCCAGAATGGAAACAAGGGGTAGGCCCGACCAGGACTCAAACCCAGAATGGAACTAGGGAGTAGGCCCGACCAGGACTCAAACCCAGAATGGAACCAGGGAGTAGGCCCGACCAGGACTCAAACCAAGAATGGAACTAGGGGGATGGCCCGACCAGGACTCAAACCCAGAATGGAACTAGGGGCTAGGCCCGACCAGGACTCAAACACAGAATGGAACTAGGGGGAAGGCCCGACCAGGACTCAAACCCAGAATGGAACTAGGGGGTAGGCCCGACCAGGACTCAAACCCAGAATGGAACTAGGGGCTAGGCCCGACCAGGACTCAAACCCAGAATGGAACTAGGGGCTAGGCCCAACCAGGACTCAAACCCAGAATGGAACTAGGGGGAAGGCCCGACCAGGACTCAAACCCAGAATGGAACTAGGGGGTAGGACCGACCAGGACTCAAACCCAGAATGGAACCAGGGGGAAGGACCGACCAGGACTCAAACCCAGAATGGAACTAGGGGGAAGGCCCGACCAGGACTCAAACCCAGAATGGAACCAGGGGGAAGGCCCGACCAGGACTCAAACCCAGAATGGAACTAGGGGCTAGGCCCGACCAGGACTCAAACCCAAAATGGAACTAGGGGGAAGGCCCGACCAGGACTCAAACCCAGAATGGAACTAGGGGGAAGGCCCGACCAGGACTCAAACCCAGAATGGAACTAGGGGGTAGGACCACCAGGACTCAAACCCAGAATGGAACCAGGGGGAAGGCCCGACCAGGACTCAAACCTAGAATGGAACTAGGGGCTAGGCCCGACCAGGACTCAAACCCAGAATGGAACTAGGGGCTAGGCCCGACCAGGACTCAAACCCAGAATGGAACTAGGGGGAAGGCCCGACCAGGACTCAAACCCAGAATGGAACTAGGGGGTAGGACCGACCAGGACTCAAACCCAGAATGGAACCAGGGGGAAGGCCCGACCAGGACTCAAACCCAGAATGGAACTAGGGGGAAGGCCCGACCAGGACTCAAACCAAGAATGGAACTAGGGGGATGGCCCGACCAGGAGTCAAACCCAGAATGGAACCAAGGGGTAGGCCCAACCAGGACTCAACCCCAGAATGGAACTAGGGGGTAGGCCCGACCAGGACTCAAACCCAGAATGGAACTAGGGGCTAGGCCCGACCAGGACTCAAACACAGAATGGAACTAGGGGGAAGGCCCGACCAGGACTCAAACCCAGAATGGAACTAGGGGGTAGGCCCGACCAGGACTCAAACCCAGAATGGAACCAAGGGGTAGGCCCGACCAGGACTCAAACCCAGAATGGAACCAAGGGGAAGGCCCGACCAGGACTCAAACCCAGAATGGAACTAGGGGGTAGGCCCGACCAGGACTCAAACCCAGAATGGAACTAGGGGCTAGGCCCGACCAGGAATCAAACCCAGAATGGAACTAGGGGCTAGGCCCGACCAGGACTCAAACCCAGAATGGAACTAGGGGGAAGGCCCGACCAGGACTCAAACCCAGAATGGAACTAGGGGGAAGGCCCGACCAGGACTCAAACCCAGAATGGAATCAGGGGGAAGCCCCGACCAGGACTCAAACCCAGAATGGAACCAAGGGGTAGGCCCGACCAGTACTCAAACCCAGAATGGAACCAAGGGGAAGGCCCGACCAAGACTCAAACCCAGAATGGAAACAAGGGGTAGGCCCGACCAGGACTCAAACCCAGAATGGAACTAGGGAGTAGGCCCGACCAGGACTCAAACCCAGAATGGAACCAGGGAGTAGGCCCGACCAGGACTCAAACCAAGAATGGAACTAGGGGGATGGCCCGACCAGGACTAAAACCCAGAATGGAACTAGGGGCTAGGCCCGACCAGGACTCAAACCCAGAATGGAACTAGGGGGAAGGCCCGACCAGGACTCAAACCCAGAATGGAACTAGGGGGTAGGCCCGACCAGGACTCAAACCCAGAATGGAACTAGGGGCTAGGCCCGACCAGGACTCAAACCCAGAATGGAACTAGGGGCTAGGCCCGACCAGGACTCAAACCCAGAATGGAACTAGGGGGAAGGCCCGACCAGGACTCAAACCCAGAATGGAACTAGGGGGTAGGACCGACCAGGACTCAAACCCAGAATGGAACCAGGGGGAAGGCCCGACCAGGACTCAAACCCAGAATGGAACTAGGGGGAAGGCCCGACCAGGACTCAAACCCAGAATGGAACCAGGGGGAAGGCCCGACCAGGACTCAAACCCAGAATGGAACTAGGGGCTAGGCCCGACCAGGACTCAAACCCAAAATGGAACTAGGGGGAAGGCCCGACCAGGACTCAAACCCAGAATGGAACTAGGGGGAAGGCCCGACCAGGACTCAAACCCAGAATGGAACTAGGGGGTAGGACCACCAGGACTCAAACCCAGAATGGAACTAGGGGCTAGGCCCGACCAGGACTCAAACCCAGAATGGAACTAGGGGGAAGGCCCGACCAGGACTCAAACCCAGAATGGAACTAGGGGGTAGGACCGACCAGGACTCAAACCCAGAATGGAACCAGGGGGAAGGCCCGACCAGGACTCAAACCCAGAATGGAACTAGGGGGAAGGCCCGACCAGGACTCAAACCCAGAATGGAACTAGGGGGAAGGCCCGACCAGGACTCAAACCCAGAATGGAACTAGGGGGAAGGACCGACCAGGACTCAAACCCAGAATGGAACCAGGGGGAAGGCCCGACCAGGACTCAAACCCAGAATGGAACTAGGGGCTAGGCCCGACCAGGACTCAAACCCAGAATGGAACTAGGGGCTAGGCCCGACCAGGACTCAAACCCAGAATGGAACTAGGGGGAAGGCCCGACCAGGACTCAAACCCAGAATGGAACTAGGGGGTAGGACCGACCAGGACTCAAACCCAGAATGGAACCAGGGGGAAGGCCCGACCAGGACTCAAACCCAGAATGGAACTAGGGGGAAGGCCCGACCAGGACTCAAACCCAGAATGGAACCAGGGGGAAGGCCCGACCAGGACTCAAACCCAGAATGGAACCAAGGGGTAGGCCCGACCAGGACTCAAACCCAGAATGGAACCAAGGGGAAGGCCCGACCAGGACTCAAACCCAGAATGGAACTAGGGGCTAGGCCCGACCAGGACTCAAACCCAGAATGGAACTAGGGGCTAGGCCCGACCAGGACTCAAACCCAAAATGGAACTAGGTGGAAGGCCCGACCAGGACTCAAACCCAGAATGGAACTAGGGGCTAGGCCCGACCAGGACTCAAACCCAGAATGGAACTAGGGGGAAGGCCCGACCAGGACTCAAACCCAGAATAGAACTAGGGGGAAGGCCCGACCAGGACTCAAACCCAGAATGGAACTAGGGGCTAGAACAGACCAGGACTCAAACCCAGAATGGAACTAGGGGCTAGAACCGACCAGGACTCAAACCCAGAATGGAACTAGGGGCTAGGTCCGACCAGGACTCAAACCCAGAATGGAACTAGGGGGAAGGCCCGACCAGGACTCAAACCCAGAATGGAACTAGGAGTAGGCCCGACCAAGACTCAAACCCAGAATGGAAACAAGGGGTAGGCCCGACCAGGACTCAAACCCAGAATGGAACTAGGGAGTAGGCCCGACCAGGACTCAAACCCAGAATGGAACCAGGGAGTAGGCCCGACCAGGACTCAAACCAAGAATGGAACTAGGGGGATGGCCCGACCAGGACTCAAACCCAGAATGGAACCAAGGGATAGGCCCGACCAGGACTCAACCCCAGAATGGAACTAGGGGGTAGGCCCGACCAGGACTCAAACCCAGAATGGAACTAGGGGCTAGGCCCGACCAGGACTCAAACACAGAATGGAACTAGGGGGAAGGCCCGACCAGGACTCAAACCCAGAATGGAACTAGGGGGTATGCCCGACCAGGACTCAAACCCAGAATGGAACTAGGGGCTAGGCCCGACCAGGACTCAAACCCAGAATGGAACTAGGGGCTAGGCCCGACCAGGACTCCCGACCAGGACTCAAACCCAGAATGGAACTAGGGGGTAGGACCGACCAGGACTCAAACCCAGAATGGAACCAGGGGGAAGGCCCGACCAGGACTCAAACCCAGAATGGAACTAGGGGGAAGGCCCGACCAGGACTCAAACCCAGAATGGAACCAGGGGGAAGGCCCGACCAGGACTCAAACCCAGAATGGAACCAAGGGGTAGGCCCGACCAGGACTCAAACCCAGAATGGAACCAAGGGGAAGGCCCGACCAGGACTCAAACCCAGAATGGAACCAGGGGGAAGGCCCGACCAGGACTCAAACCCAGAATGGAACCAAGGGGTAGGCCCGACCAGGACTCAAACCCAGAATGGAACCAAGGGGAAGGCCCGACCAGGACTCAAACCCAGAATGGAACTAGGGGGTAGGCCCGACCAGGACTCAAACCCAGAATGGAACTAGGGGCTAGGCCCGACCAGGACTCAAACACAGAATGGAACTAGGGGGAAGGCCCGACCAGGACTCAAACCCAGAATGGAACTAGGGGGTATGCCCGACCAGGACTCAAACCCAGAATGGAACTAGGGGCTAGGCCCGACCAGGACTCAAACCCAGAATGGAACTAGGGGGAAGGCCCGACCAGGACTCAAACCCAGAATGGAACTAGGGGGTAGGACCGACCAGGACTCAAACCCAGAATGGAACCAGGGGGAAGGCCCGACCAGGACTCAAACCCAGAATGGAACTAGGGGGAAGGCCCGACCAGGACTCAAACCCAGAATGGAACTAGGGGGAAGGCCCGACCAGGACTCAAACCCAGAATGGAACTAGGGGGAAGGACCGACCAGGACTCAAACCCAGAATGGAACCAGGGGGAAGGCCCGACCAGGACTCAAACCCAGAATGGAACTAGGGGCTAGGCCCGACCAGGACTCAAACCCAGAATGGAACTAGGGGCTAGGCCCGACCAGGACTCAAACCCAGAATGGAACTAGGGGCTAGGCCCGACCAGGACTCAAACCCAGAATGGAACTAGGGGGAAGGCCCGACCAGGACTCAAACCCAGAATGGAACTAGGGGGTAGGACCGACCAGGACTCAAACCCAGAATGGAACCAGGGGGAAGGCCCCACCAGGACTCAAACCCAGAATGGAACTAGGGGGAAGGCCCGACCAGGACTCAAACCCAGAATGGAACCAGGGGGAAGGCCCGACCAGGACTCAAACCCAGAATGGAACCAAGGGGTAGAACCGACCAGGACTCAAACCCAGAATGGAACCAAGGGGAAGGCCCGACCAGGACTCAAACCCAGAATGGAACTAGGGGCTAGGCCCGACCAGGACTCAAACCCAGAATGGAACTAGGGGCTAGGCCCGACCAGGACTCAAACCCAAAATGGAACTAGGTGGAAGGCCCGACCAGGACTCAAACCCAGAATGGAACTAGGGGCTAGGCCCGACCAGGACTCAAACCCAGAATGGAACTAGGGGGAAGGCCCGACCAGGACTCAAACCCAGAATAGAACTAGGGGGAAGGCCCGACCAGGACTCAAACCCAGAATGGAACTAGGGGCTAGAACAGACCAGGACTCAAACCCAGAATGGAACTAGGGGCTAGAACCGACCAGGACTCAAACCCAGAATGGAACTAGGGGCTAGGCCCGACCAGGACTCAAACCCAGAATGGAACTAGGGGGAAGGCCCGACCAGGACTCAAACCCAGAATGGAACCAGGGAGTAGGCCCGACCAGGACTCAAACCCAGAATGGAACTAGGGGTAGGCCCGACCAAGACTCAAACCCAGAATGGAAACAAGGGGTAGGCCCGACCAGGACTCAAACCCAGAATGGAACTAGGGAGTAGGCCCGACCAGGACTCAAACCCAGAATGGAACCAGGGAGTAGGCCCGACCAGGACTCAAACCAAGAATGGAACTAGGGGGATGGCCCGACCAGGACTCAAACCCAGAATGGAACCAAGGGATAGGCCCGACCAGGACTCAACCCCAGAATGGAACTAGGGGGTAGGCCCGACCAGGACTCAAACCCAGAATGGAACTAGGGGCTAGGCCCGACCAGGACTCAAACACAGAATGGAACTAGGGGGAAGGCCCGACCAGGACTCAAACCCAGAATGGAACTAGGGGGTATGCCCGACCAGGACTCAAACCCAGAATGGAACTAGGGGCTAGGCCCGACCAGGACTCAAACCCAGAATGGAACTAGGGGCTAGGCCCGACCAGGACTCAAACCCAGAATGGAACTAGGGGGAAGGCCCGACCAGGACTCAAACCCAGAATGGAACTAGGGGGTAGGACCGACCAGGACTCAAACCCAGAATGGAACCAGGGGGAAGGCCCGACCAGGACTCAAACCCAGAATGGAACTAGGGGGAAGGCCCGACCAGGACTCAAACCCAGAATGGAACCAGGGGGAAGGCCCGACCAGGACTCAAACCCAGAATGGAACCAAGGGGTAGGCCCGACCAGGACTCAAACCCAGAATGGAACCAAGGGGAAGGCCCGACCAGGACTCAAACCCAGAATGGAACCAGGGGGAAGGCCCGACCAGGACTCAAACCCAGAATGGAACCAAGGGGTAGGCCCGACCAGGACTCAAACCCAGAATGGAACCAAGGGGAAGGCCCGACCAGGACTCAAACCCAGAATGGAACTAGGGGGTAGGCCCGACCAGGACTCAAACCCAGAATGGAACTAGGGGCTAGGCCCGACCAGGACTCAAACACAGAATGGAACTAGGGGGAAGGCCCGACCAGGACTCAAACCCAGAATGGAACTAGGGGGTATGCCCGACCAGGACTCAAACCCAGAATGGAACTAGGGGCTAGGCCCGACCAGGACTCAAACCCAGAATGGAACTAGGGGCTAGGCCCGACCAGGACTCAAACCCAGAATGGAACTAGGGGGTAGGACCGACCAGGACTCAAACCCAGAATGGAACCAGGGGGAAGGCCCGACCAGGACTCAAACCCAGAATGGAACTAGGGGCTAGGCCCGACCAGGACTCAAACCCAGAATGGAACTAGGGGGAAGGCCCGACCAGGACTCAAACCCAGAATGGAACCAGGGAGTAGGCCCGACCAGGACTCAAACCCAGAATGGAACTAGGGGTAGGCCCGACCAAGACTCAAACCCAGAATGGAAACAAGGGGTAGGCCCGACCAGGACTCAAACCCAGAATGGAACTAGGGAGTAGGCCCGACCAGGACTCAAACCCAGAATGGAACCAGGGAGTAGGCCCGACCAGGACTCAAACCAAGAATGGAACTAGGGGGATGGCCCGACCAGGACTCAAACCCAGAATGGAACCAAGGGATAGGCCCGACCAGGACTCAACCCCAGAATGGAACTAGGGGGTAGGCCCGACCAGGACTCAAACCCAGAATGGAACTAGGGGCTAGGCCCGACCAGGACTCAAACACAGAATGGAACTAGGGGGAAGGCCCGACCAGGACTCAAACCCAGAATGGAACTAGGGGGTATGCCCGACCAGGACTCAAACCCAGAATGGAACTAGGGGCTAGGCCCGACCAGGACTCAAACCCAGAATGGAACTAGGGGCTAGGCCCGACCAGGACTCAAACCCAGAATGGAACTAGGGGGAAGGCCCGACCAGGACTCAAACCCAGAATGGAACTAGGGGGTAGGACCGACCAGGACTCAAACCCAGAATGGAACCAGGGGGAAGGCCCGACCAGGACTCAAACCCAGAATGGAACTAGGGGGAAGGCCCGACCAGGACTCAAACCCAGAATGGAACCAGGGGGAAGGCCCGACCAGGACTCAAACCCAGAATGGAACCAAGGGGTAGGCCCGACCAGGACTCAAACCCAGAATGGAACCAAGGGGAAGGCCCGACCAGGACTCAAACCCAGAATGGAACCAGGGGGAAGGCCCGACCAGGACTCAAACCCAGAATGGAACCAAGGGGTAGGCCCGACCAGGACTCAAACCCAGAATGGAACCAAGGGGAAGGCCCGACCAGGACTCAAACCCAGAATGGAACTAGGGGGTAGGCCCGACCAGGACTCAAACCCAGAATGGAACTAGGGGCTAGGCCCGACCAGGACTCAAACACAGAATGGAACTAGGGGGAAGGCCCGACCAGGACTCAAACCCAGAATGGAACTAGGGGGTATGCCCGACCAGGACTCAAACCCAGAATGGAACTAGGGGCTAGGCCCGACCAGGACTCAAACCCAGAATGGAACTAGGGGCTAGGCCCGACCAAGACTCAAACCCAGAATGGAAACAAGGGGTAGGCCCGACCAGGACTCAAACCCAGAATGGAACTAGGGAGTAGGCCCGACCAGGACTCAAACCCAGAATGGAACCAGGGAGTAGGCCCGACCAGGACTCAAACCAAGAATGGAACTAGGGGGATGGCCCGACCAGGACTCAAACCCAGAATGGAACCAAGGGATAGGCCCGACCAGGACTCAACCCCAGAATGGAACTAGGGGGTAGGCCCGACCAGGACTCAAACCCAGAATGGAACTAGGGGCTAGGCCCGACCAGGACTCAAACCCAGAATGGAACTAGGGGGAAGGCCCGACCAGGACTCAAACCCAGAATGGAACTAGGGGGTATGCCCGACCAGGACTCAAACCCAGAATGGAACTAGGGGCTAGGCCCGACCAGGACTCAAACCCAGAATGGAACTAGGGGCTAGGCCCGACCAGGACTCAAACCCAGAATGGAACTAGGGGGAAGGCCCGACCAGGACTCAAACCCAGAATGGAACTAGGGGGTAGGACCGACCAGGACTCAAACCCAGAATGGAACCAGGGGGAAGGCCCGACCAGGACTCAAACCCAGAATGGAACTAGGGGCTAGGCCCGACCAGGACTCAAACCCAGAATGGAACTAGGGGGTAGGACCGACCAGGACTCAAACCCAGAATGGAACCAGGGGGAAGGCCCGACCAGGACTCAAACCCAGAATGGAACCAGGGGGAAGGCCCGACCAGGACTCAAACCCAGAATGGAACCAGGGGGAAGGCCCGACCAGGACTCAAACCCAGAATGGAACTAGGGGGTATGCCCGACCAGGACTCAAACCCAGAATGGAACTAGGGGCTAGGCCCGACCAGGACTCAAACCCAGAATGGAACTAGGGGCTAGGCCCGACCAGGACTCAAACCCAGAATGGAACTAGGG
Organism: Oncorhynchus mykiss; assembly: GCF_057628025.1. Lineage (NCBI taxonomy): Eukaryota > Metazoa > Chordata > Actinopteri > Salmoniformes > Salmonidae > Oncorhynchus > Oncorhynchus mykiss. The sequence goes on along the minus strand of NC_143039.1, from coordinate 3,369,213 downwards.
GGTAGGACCGACCAGGACTCAAACCCAGAATGGAACCAGGGGGAAGGCCCGACCAGGACTCAAACCAGAATGGAACCAGGGGGAAGGCCCGACCAGGACTCAAACCCAGAATGGAACCAGGGGGAAGGCCCGACCAGGACTCAAACCCAGAATGGAACTAGGGGCTAGGCCCGACCAGGACTCAAACCCAGAATGGAACTAGGGGGAAGGCCCGACCAGGACTCAAACCCAGAATGGAACCAGGGAGTAGGCCCGACCAGGACTCAAACCCAGAATGGAACTAGGGGTAGGCCCGACCAAGACTCAAACCCAGAATGGAAACAAGGGGTAGGCCCGACCAGGACTCAAACCCAGAATGGAACTAGGGAGTAGGCCCGACCAGGACTCAAACCCAGAATGGAACCAGGGAGTAGGCCCGACCAGGACTCAAACCAAGAATGGAACTAGGGGGATGGCCCGACCAGGACTCAAACCCAGAATGGAACCAAGGGATAGGCCCGACCAGGACTCAACCCCAGAATGGAACTAGGGGGTAGGCCCGACCAGGACTCAAACCCAGAATGGAACTAGGGGCTAGGCCCGACCAGGACTCAAACACAGAATGGAACTAGGGGGAAGGCCCGACCAGGACTCAAACCCAGAATGGAACTAGGGGGTATGCCCGACCAGGACTCAAACCCAGAATGGAACTAGGGGCTAGGCCCGACCAGGACTCAAACCCAGAATGGAACTAGGGGCTAGGCCCGACCAGGACTCAAACCCAGAATGGAACTAGGGGGAAGGCCCGACCAGGACTCAAACCCAGAATGGAACTAGGGGGTAGGACCGACCAGGACTCAAACCCAGAATGGAACCAGGGGGAAGGCCCGACCAGGACTCAAACCCAGAATGGAACTAGGGGGAAGGCCCGACCAGGACTCAAACCCAGAATGGAACCAGGGGGAAGGCCCGACCAGGACTCAAACCCAGAATGGAACCAAGGGGTAGGCCCGACCAGGACTCAAACCCAGAATGGAACCAAGGGGAAGGCCCGACCAGGACTCAAACCCAGAATGGAACCAGGGGGAAGGCCCGACCAGGACTCAAACCCAGAATGGAACCAAGGGGTAGGCCCGACCAGGACTCAAACCCAGAATGGAACCAAGGGGAAGGCCCGACCAGGACTCAAACCCAGAATGGAACTAGGGGGTAGGCCCGACCAGGACTCAAACCCAGAATGGAACTAGGGGCTAGGCCCGACCAGGACTCAAACACAGAATGGAACTAGGGGGAAGGCCCGACCAGGACTCAAACCCAGAATGGAACTAGGGGGTATGCCCGACCAGGACTCAAACCCAGAATGGAACTAGGGGCTAGGCCCGACCAGGACTCAAACCCAGAATGGAACTAGGGGCTAGGCCCGACCAAGACTCAAACCCAGAATGGAAACAAGGGGTAGGCCCGACCAGGACTCAAACCCAGAATGGAACTAGGGAGTAGGCCCGACCAGGACTCAAACCCAGAATGGAACCAGGGAGTAGGCCCGACCAGGACTCAAACCAAGAATGGAACTAGGGGGATGGCCCGACCAGGACTCAAACCCAGAATGGAACCAAGGGATAGGCCCGACCAGGACTCAACCCCAGAATGGAACTAGGGGGTAGGCCCGACCAGGACTCAAACCCAGAATGGAACTAGGGGCTAGGCCCGACCAGGACTCAAACCCAGAATGGAACTAGGGGGAAGGCCCGACCAGGACTCAAACCCAGAATGGAACTAGGGGGTATGCCCGACCAGGACTCAAACCCAGAATGGAACTAGGGGCTAGGCCCGACCAGGACTCAAACCCAGAATGGAACTAGGGGCTAGGCCCGACCAGGACTCAAACCCAGAATGGAACTAGGGGGAAGGCCCGACCAGGACTCAAACCCAGAATGGAACTAGGGGGTAGGACCGACCAGGACTCAAACCCAGAATGGAACCAGGGGGAAGGCCCGACCAGGACTCAAACCCAGAATGGAACTAGGGGCTAGGCCCGACCAGGACTCAAACCCAGAATGGAACTAGGGGGTAGGACCGACCAGGACTCAAACCCAGAATGGAACCAGGGGGAAGGCCCGACCAGGACTCAAACCCAGAATGGAACCAGGGGGAAGGCCCGACCAGGACTCAAACCCAGAATGGAACCAGGGGGAAGGCCCGACCAGGACTCAAACCCAGAATGGAACTAGGGGCTAGGCCCGACCAGGACTCAAACCCAGAATGGAACTAGGGGGAAGGCCCGACCAGGACTCAAACCCAGAATGGAACCAGGGAGTAGGCCCGACCAGGACTCAAACCCAGAATGGAACTAGGGGTAGGCCCGACCAAGACTCAAACCCAGAATGGAAACAAGGGGTAGGCCCGACCAGGACTCAAACCCAGAATGGAACTAGGGAGTAGGCCCGACCAGGACTCAAACCCAGAATGGAACCAGGGAGTAGGCCCGACCAGGACTCAAACCAAGAATGGAACTAGGGGGATGGCCCGACCAGGACTCAAACCCAGAATGGAACCAAGGGATAGGCCCGACCAGGACTCAACCCCAGAATGGAACTAGGGGGTAGGCCCGACCAGGACTCAAACCCAGAATGGAACTAGGGGCTAGGCCCGACCAGGACTCAAACACAGAATGGAACTAGGGGGAAGGCCCGACCAGGACTCAAACCCAGAATGGAACTAGGGGGTATGCCCGACCAGGACTCAAACCCAGAATGGAACTAGGGGCTAGGCCCGACCAGGACTCAAACCCAGAATGGAACTAGGGGCTAGGCCCGACCAGGACTCAAACCCAGAATGGAACTAGGGGGAAGGCCCGACCAGGACTCAAACCCAGAATGGAACTAGGGGGTAGGACCGACCAGGACTCAAACCCAGAATGGAACCAGGGGGAAGGCCCGACCAGGACTCAAACCCAGAATGGAACTAGGGGGAAGGCCCGACCAGGACTCAAACCCAGAATGGAACCAGGGGGAAGGCCCGACCAGGACTCAAACCCAGAATGGAACCAAGGGGTAGGCCCGACCAGGACTCAAACCCAGAATGGAACCAAGGGGAAGGCCCGACCAGGACTCAAACCCAGAATGGAACCAGGGGGAAGGCCCGACCAGGACTCAAACCCAGAATGGAACCAAGGGGTAGGCCCGACCAGGACTCAAACCCAGAATGGAACCAAGGGGAAGGCCCGACCAGGACTCAAACCCAGAATGGAACTAGGGGGTAGGCCCGACCAGGACTCAAACCCAGAATGGAACTAGGGGCTAGGCCCGACCAGGACTCAAACACAGAATGGAACTAGGGGGAAGGCCCGACCAGGACTCAAACCCAGAATGGAACTAGGGGCTAGGCCCGACCAGGACTCAAACCCAGAATGGAACTAGGGGCTAGGCCCGACCAGGACTCAAACCCAGAATGGAACTAGGGGCTAGGCCCGACCAGGACTCAAACCCAGAATGGAACTAGGGGGTAGGACCGACCAGGACTCAAACCCAGAATGGAACCAGGGGGAAGGCCCGACCAGGACTCAAACCCAGAATGGAACCAGGGGGAAGGCCCGACCAGGACTCAAACCCAGAATGGAACCAGGGGGAAGGCCCGACCAGGACTCAAACCCAGAATGGAACCAGGGGGAAGGCCCGACCAGGACTCAAACCCAGAATGGAACCAGGGGGAAGGCCCGACCAGGACTCAAACCCAGAATGGAACTAGGGGCTAGGCCCGACCAGGACTCAAACCCAAAATGGAACTAGGGGGAAGGCCCGACCAGGACTCAAACCCAGAATGGAACTAGGGGGAAGGCCCGACCAGGACTCAAACCCAGAATGGAACTAGGGGGTAGGACCGACCAGGACTCAAACCCAGAATGGAACCAGGGGGAAGGCCCGACCAGGACTCAAACCCAGAATGGAACTAGGGGCTAGGCCCGACCAGGACTCAAACCCAGAATGGAACTAGGGGCTAGGCCCGACCAGGACTCAAACCCAGAATGGAACTAGGGGGAAGGCCCGACCAGGACTCAAACCCAGAATGGAACTAGGGGGAAGGCCCGACCAGGACTCAAACCCAGAATGGAACTAGGGGGAAGGCCCGACCAGGACTCAAACCCAGAATGGAACTAGGGAGTAGGACCGACCAGGACTCAAACCCAGAATGGAACCAGGGGGAAGGCCCGACCAGGACTCAAACCCAGAATGGAACTAGGGGCTAGGCCCGACCAGGACTCAAACCCAGAATGGAACTAGCGGCTAGGCCCGACCAGGACTCAAACCCAGAATGGAACTAGGGGGAAGGCCCGACCAGGACTCAAACCCAGAATGGAACCAGGGGGTAGGACCGACCAGGACTCAAACCCAGAATGGAACCAGGGGGAAGGCCCGACCAGGACTCAAACCCAGAATGGAACTAGGGGCTAGGCCCGACCAGGACTCAAACCCAGAATGGAACTAGGGGGAAGGCCCGACCAGGACTCAAACCCAGAATGAAACTAGGGGGTAGGCCCGACCAGGACTCAAACCCAGAATGGAACTAGGGGCTAGAACCGACCAGGACTCAAACCCAGAATGGAACTAGGGGCTAGAACCGACCAGGACTCAAACCCAGAATGGAACTAGGGGCTAGGCCCGACCAGGACTCAAACCCAGAATGGAACTAGGGGGAAGGCCCGACCAGGACTCAAACCCAGAATGGAACCAGGGAGTAGGCCCGACCAGGACTCAAACCCAGAATGGAACTAGGGGTAGGCCCGACCAAGACTCAAACCCAGAATGGAAACAAGGGGTAGGCCCGACCAGGACTCAAACCCAGAATGGAACTAGGGAGTAGGCCCGACCAGGACTCAAACCCAGAATGGAACCAGGGAGTAGGCCCGACCAGGACTCAAACCCAGAATGGAACCAGGGAGTAGGCCCGACCAGGACTCAAACCAAGAATGGAACTAGGGGGATGGCCCGACCAGGACTCAAACCCAGAATGGAACCAAGGGATAGGCCCGACCAGGACTCAACCCCAGAATGGAACTAGGGGGAAGGCCCGACCAGGACTCAAACCCAGAATGGAACTAGGGGGTATGCCCGACAAGGACTCAAACCCAGAATGGAACTAGGGGCTAGGCCCGACCAGGACTCAAACCCAGAATGGAACTAGGGGGTAGGACCGACCAGGACTCAAACCCAGAATGGAACCAGGGGGAAGGCCCGACCAGGACTCAAACCCAGAATGGAACTAGGGGGAAGGCCCGACCAGGACTCAAACCCAGAATGGAACTAGGGGGAAGGCCCGACCAGGACTCAAACCCAGAATGGAACTAGGGGGTAGGACCGACCAGGACTCAAACCCAGAATGGAACCAGGGGGAAGGCCCGACCAGGACTCAAACCCAGAATGGAACTAGGGGCTAGGCCCGACCAGGACTCAAACCCAGAATGGAACTAGCGGCTAGGCCCGACCAGGACTCAAACCCAGAATGGAACTAGGGGGAAGGCCCGACCAGGACTCAAACCCAGAATGGAACCAGGGGGTAGGACCGACCAGGACTCAAACCCAGAATGGAACCAGGGGGAAGGCCCGACCAGGACTCAAACCCAGAATGGAACTAGGGGCTAGGCCCGACCAGGACTCAAACCCAGAATGGAACTAGGGGGTAGGCCCGACCAGGACTCAAACCCAGAATGGAACTAGGGGCTAGAACCGACCAGGACTCAAACCCAGAATGGAACTAGGGGCTAGAACCGACCAGGACTCAAACCCAGAATGGAACTAGGGGCTAGGCCCGACCAGGACTCAAACCCAGAATGGAACTAGGGGGAAGGCCCGACCAGGACTCAAACCCAGAATGGAACCAGGGAGTAGGCCCGACCAGGACTCAAACCCAGAATGGAACTAGGGGTAGGCCCGACCAAGACTCAAACCCAGAATGGAAACAAGGGGTAGGCCCGACCAGGACTCAAACCCAGAATGGAACTAGGGAGTAGGCCCGACCAGGACTCAAACCCAGAATGGAACCAGGGAGTAGGCCCGACCAGGACTCAAACCCAGAATGGAACCAGGGAGTAGGCCCGACCAGGACTCAAACCAAGAATGGAACTAGGGGGATGGCCCGACCAGGACTCAAACCCAGAATGGAACCAAGGGATAGGCCCGACCAGGACTCAACCCCAGAATGGAACTAGGGGGAAGGCCCGACCAGGACTCAAACCCAGAATGGAACTAGGGGGTATGCCCGACCAGGACTCAAACCCAGAATGGAACTAGGGGGTATGCCCGACCAGGACTCAAACCCAGAATGGAACTAGGGGCTAGGCCCGACCAGGACTCAAACCCAGAATGGAACTAGGGGCTAGGCCCGACCAGGACTCAAACCCAGAATGGAACTAGGGGGAAGGCCCGACCAGGACTCAAACCCAGAATGGAACTAGGGGGTAGGACCGACCAGGACTCAAACCCAGAATGGAACCAGGGGGAAGGCCCGACCAGGACTCAAACCCAGAATGGAACTAGGGGGAAGGCCCGACCAGGACTCAAACCCAGAATGGAACCAGGGGGAAGGCCCGACCAGGACTCAAACCCAGAATGGAACCAAGGGGTAGGCCCGACCAGGACTCAAACCCAGAATGGAACCAAGGGGAAGGCCCGACCAGGACTCAAACCCAGAATGGAACCAGGGGGAAGGCCCGACCAGGACTCAAACCCAGAATGGAACCAAGGGGTAGGCCCGACCAGGACTCAAACCCAGAATGGAACCAAGGGGAAGGCCCGACCAGGACTCAAACCCAGAATGGAACTAGGGGGTAGGCCCGACCAGGACTCAAACCCAGAATGGAACTAGGGGCTAGGCCCGACCAGGACTCAAACACAGAATGGAACTAGGGGGAAGGCCCGACCAGGACTCAAACCCAGAATGGAACTAGGGGGTATGCCCGACCAGGACTCAAACCCAGAATGGAACTAGGGGCTAGGCCCGACCAGGACTCAAACCCAGAATGGAACTAGGGGCTAGGCCCGACCAGGACTCAAACCCAGAATGGAACTAGGGGGTAGGACCGACCAGGACTCAAACCCAGAATGGAACCAGGGGGAAGGCCCGACCAGGACTCAAACCCAGAATGGAACTAGGGGGAAGGCCCGACCAGGACTCAAACCCAGAATGGAACCAGGGGGAAGGCCCGACCAGGACTCAAACCCAGAATGGAACTAGGGGCTAGGCCCGACCAGGACTCAAACCCAAAATGGAACTAGGGGGAAGGCCCGACCAGGACTCAAACCCAGAATGGAACTAGGGGGAAGGCCCGACCAGGACTCAAACCCAGAATGGAACTAGGGGGTAGGACCGACCAGGACTCAAACCCAGAATGGAACCAGGGGGAAGGCCCGACCAGGACTCAAACCCAGAATGGAACTAGGGGCTAGGCCCGACCAGGACTCAAACCCAGAATGGAACTAGGGGCTAGGCCCGACCAGGACTCAAACCCAGAATGGAACTAGGGGGAAGGCCCGACCAGGACTCAAACCCAGAATGGAACTAGGGGGTAGGACCGACCAGGACTCAAACCCAGAATGGAACCAGGGGGAAGGCCCGACCAGGACTCAAACCCAGAATGGAACTAGGGGGAAGGCCCGACCAGGACTCAAACCCAGAATGGAACTAGGGGGAAGGCCCGACCAGGACTCAAACCCAGAATGGAACTAGGGGGTAGGACCGACCAGGACTCAAACCCAGAATGGAACCAGGGGGAAGGCCCGACCAGGACTCAAACCCAGAATGGAACTAGGGGCTAGGCCCGACCAGGACTCAAACCCAGAATGGAACTAGCGGCTAGGCCCGACCAGGACTCAAACCCAGAATGGAACTAGGGGGAAGGCCCGACCAGGACTCAAACCCAGAATGGAACCAGGGGGTAGGACCGACCAGGACTCAAACCCAGAATGGAACCAGGGGGAAGGCCCGACCAGGACTCAAACCCAGAATGGAACTAGGGGCTAGGCCCGACCAGGACTCAAACCCAGAATGGAACTAGGGGGAAGGCCCGACCAGGACTCAAACCCAGAATGAAACTAGGGGGTAGGCCCGACCAGGACTCAAACCCAGAATGGAACTAGGGGCTAGAACCGACCAGGACTCAAACCCAGAATGGAACTAGGGGCTAGGCCCGACCAGGACTCAAACCCAGAATGGAACCAGGGGGAAGGCCCGACCAGGACTCAAACCCAGAATGGAACTAGGGGGAAGGCCCGACCAGGACTCAAACCCAGAATGGAACCAGGGGGAAGGCCCGACCAGGACTCAAACCCAGAATGGAACTAGGGGCTAGGCCCGACCAGGACTCAAACCCAAAATGGAACTAGGGGGAAGGCCCGACCAGGACTCAAACCCAGAATGGAACTAGGGGGAAGGCCCGACCAGGACTCAAACCCAGAATGGAACTAGGGGGTAGGACCGACCAGGACTCAAACCCAGAATGGAACCAGGGGGAAGGCCCGACCAGGACTCAAACCCAGAATGGAACTAGGGGCTAGGCCCGACCAGGACTCAAACCCAGAATGGAACTAGGGGCTAGGCCCGACCAGGACTCAAACCCAGAATGGAACTAGGGGGAAGGCCCGACCAGGACTCAAACCCAGAATGGAACTAGGGGGTAGGACCGACCAGGACTCAAACCCAGAATGGAACCAGGGGGAAGGCCCGACCAGGACTCAAACCCAGAATGGAACTAGGGGGAAGGCCCGACCAGGACTCAAACCCAGAATGGAACTAGGGGGAAGGCCCGACCAGGACTCAAACCCAGAATGGAACTAGGGGGTAGGACCGACCAGGACTCAAACCCAGAATGGAACCAGGGGGAAGGCCCGACCAGGACTCAAACCCAGAATGGAACTAGGGGCTAGGCCCGACCAGGACTCAAACCCAGAATGGAACTAGCGGCTAGGCCCGACCAGGACTCAAACCCAGAATGGAACTAGGGGGAAGGCCCGACCAGGACTCAAACCCAGAATGGAACCAGGGGGTAGGACCGACCAGGACTCAAACCCAGAATGGAACCAGGGGGAAGGCCCGACCAGGACTCAAACCCAGAATGGAACTAGGGGCTAGGCTCGACCAGGACTCAAACCCAGAATGGAACTAGGGGGAAGGCCCGACCAGGACTCAAACCCAGAATGAAACTAGGGGGTAGGCCCGACCAGGACTCAAACCCAGAATGGAACTAGGGGCTAGAACCGACCAGGACTCAAACCCAGAATGGAACTAGGGGCTAGGCCCGACCAGGACTTAAACCCAGAATGGAACTAGGGGGAAGGCCCGACCAGGACTCAAACCCAGAATGGAACCAGGGGGAAGGCCCGACCAGGACTCAAACCCAGAATGGAACTAGGGGCTAGGCCCGACCAGGACTCAAACCCAAAATGGAACTAGGGGGAAGGCCCGACCAGGACTCAAACCCAGAATGGAACTAGGGGGAAGGCCCGACCAGGACTCAAACCCAGAATGGAACTAGGGGGTAGGACCGACCAGGACTCAAACCCAGAATGGAACCAGGGGGAAGGCCCGACCAGGACTCAAACCCAGAATGGAACTAGGGGCTAGGCCCGACCAGGACTCAAACCCAGAATGGAACTAGGGGCTAGGCCCGACCAGGACTCAAACCCAGAATGGAACTAGGGGGAAGGCCCGACCAGGACTCAAACCCAGAATGGAACTAGGGGGTAGGACCGACCAGGACTCAAACCCAGAATGGAACCAGGGGGAAGGCCCGACCAGGACTCAAACCCAGAATGGAACTAGGGGGAAGGCCCGACCAGGACTCAAACCCAGAATGGAACTAGGGGGAAGGCCCGACCAGGACTCAAACCCAGAATGGAACTAGGGGGTAGGACCGACCAGGACTCAAACCCAGAATGGAACCAGGGGGAAGGCCCGACCAGGACTCAAACCCAGAATGGAACTAGGGGGAAGGCCCGACCAGGACTCAAACCCAGAATGGAACTAGGGGGAAGGCCCGACCAGGACTCAAACCCAGAATGGAACTAGGGGGTAGGACCGACCAGGACTCAAACCCAGAATGGAACCAGGGGGAAGGCCCGACCAGGACTCAAACCCAGAATGGAACTAGGGGCTAGGCCCGACCAGGACTCAAACCCAGAATGGAACTAGCGGCTAGGCCCGACCAGGACTCAAACCCAGAATGGAACTAGGGGGAAGGCCCGACCAGGACTCAAACCCAGAATGGAACCAGGGGGTAGGACCGACCAGGACTCAAACCCAGAATGGAACCAGGGGGAAGGCCCGACCAGGACTCAAACCCAGAATGGAACTAGGGGCTAGGCCCGACCAGGACTCAAACCCAGAATGGAACTAGGGGGAAGGCCCGACCAGGACTCAAACCCAGAATGAAACTAGGGGGTAGGCCCGACCAGGACTCAAACCCAGAATGGAACTAGGGGCTAGAACCGACCAGGACTCAAACCCAGAATGGAACTAGGGGCTAGGCCCGACCAGGACTCAAACCCAGAATGGAACCAGGGGGAAGGCCCGACCAGGACTCAAACCCAGAATGGAACTAGGGGGAAGGCCCGACCAGGACTCAAACCCAGAATGGAACCAGGGGGAAGGCCCGACCAGGACTCAAACCCAGAATGGAACTAGGGGCTAGGCCCGACCAGGACTCAAACCCAAAATGGAACTAGGGGGAAGGCCCGACCAGGACTCAAACCCAGAATGGAACTAGGGGGAAGGCCCGACCAGGACTCAAACCCAGAATGGAACTAGGGGGTAGGACCGACCAGGACTCAAACCCAGAATGGAACCAGGGGGAAGGCCCGACCAGGACTCAAACCCAGAATGGAACTAGGGGCTAGGCCCGACCAGGACTCAAACCCAGAATGGAACTAGGGGCTAGGCCCGACCAGGACTCAAACCCAGAATGGAACTAGGGGGAAGGCCCGACCAGGACTCAAACCCAGAATGGAACTAGGGGGTAGGACCGACCAGGACTCAAACCCAGAATGGAACCAGGGGGAAGGCCCGACCAGGACTCAAACCCAGAATGGAACTAGGGGGAAGGCCCGACCAGGACTCAAACCCAGAATGGAACTAGGGGGAAGGCCCGACCAGGACTCAAACCCAGAATGGAACTAGGGGGTAGGACCGACCAGGACTCAAACCCAGAATGGAACCAGGGGGAAGGCCCGACCAGGACTCAAACCCAGAATGGAACTAGGGGCTAGGCCCGACCAGGACTCAAACCCAGAATGGAACTAGCGGCTAGGCCCGACCAGGACTCAAACCCAGAATGGAACTAGGGGGAAGGCCCGACCAGGACTCAAACCCAGAATGGAACCAGGGGGTAGGACCGACCAGGACTCAAACCCAGAATGGAACCAGGGGGAAGGCCCGACCAGGACTCAAACCCAGAATGGAACTAGGGGCTAGGCTCGACCAGGACTCAAACCCAGAATGGAACTAGGGGGAAGGCCCGACCAGGACTCAAACCCAGAATGAAACTAGGGGGTAGGCCCGACCAGGACTCAAACCCAGAATGGAACTAGGGGCTAGAACCGACCAGGACTCAAACCCAGAATGGAACTAGGGGCTAGGCCCGACCAGGACTTAAACCCAGAATGGAACTAGGGGGAAGGCCCGACCAGGACTCAAACCCAGAATGGAACCAGGGGGAAGGCCCGACCAGGACTCAAACCCAGAATGGAACTAGGGGCTAGGCCCGACCAGGACTCAAACCCAAAATGGAACTAGGGGGAAGGCCCGACCAGGACTCAAACCCAGAATGGAACTAGGGGGAAGGCCCGACCAGGACTCAAACCCAGAATGGAACTAGGGGGTAGGACCGACCAGGACTCAAACCCAGAATGGAACCAGGGGGAAGGCCCGACCAGGACTCAAACCCAGAATGGAACTAGGGGCTAGGCCCGACCAGGACTCAAACCCAGAATGGAACTAGGGGCTAGGCCCGACCAGGACTCAAACCCAGAATGGAACTAGGGGGAAGGCCCGACCAGGACTCAAACCCAGAATGGAACTAGGGGGTAGGACCGACCAGGACTCAAACCCAGAATGGAACCAGGGGGAAGGCCCGACCAGGACTCAAACCCAGAATGGAACTAGGGGGAAGGCCCGACCAGGACTCAAACCCAGAATGGAACTAGGGGGAAGGCCCGACCAGGACTCAAACCCAGAATGGAACTAGGGGGTAGGACCGACCAGGACTCAAACCCAGAATGGAACCAGGGGGAAGGCCCGACCAGGACTCAAACCCAGAATGGAACTAGGGGCTAGGCCCGACCAGGACTCAAACCCAGAATGGAACTAGCGGCTAGGCCCGACCAGGACTCAAACCCAGAATGGAACTAGGGGGAAGGCCCGACCAGGACTCAAACCCAGAATGGAACCAGGGGGTAGGACCGACCAGGACTCAAACCCAGAATGGAACCAGGGGGAAGGCCCGACCAGGACTCAAACCCAGAATGGAACTAGGGGCTAGGCCCGACCAGGACTCAAACCCAGAATGGAACTAGGGGCTAGGCCCGACCAGGACTCAAACCCAGAATGGAACTAGGGGGAAGGCCCGACCAGGACTCAAACCCAGAATGGAACTAGGGGGTAGGACCGACCAGGACTCAAACCCAGAATGGAACCAGGGGGAAGGCCCGACCAGGACTCAAACCCAGAATGGAACTAGGGGGAAGGCCCGACCAGGACTCAAACCCAGAATGGAACTAGGGGGAAGGCCCGACCAGGACTCAAACCCAGAATGGAACTAGGGGGTAGGACCGACCAGGACTCAAACCCAGAATGGAACCAGGGGGAAGGCCCGACCAGGACTCAAACCCAGAATGGAACTAGGGGCTAGGCCCGACCAGGACTCAAACCCAGAATGGAACTAGCGGCTAGGCCCGACCAGGACTCAAACCCAGAATGGAACTAGGGGGAAGGCCCGACCAGGACTCAAACCCAGAATGGAACCAGGGGGTAGGACCGACCAGGACTCAAACCCAGAATGGAACCAGGGGGAAGGCCCGACCAGGACTCAAACCCAGAATGGAACTAGGGGGAAGGCCCGACCAGGACTCAAACCCAGAATGGAACCAGGGGGAAGGCCCGACCAGGACTCAAACCCAGAATGGAACCAAGGGGTAGGCCCGACCAGGACTCAAACCCAGAATGGAAACAAGGGGAAGGCCCGACCAGGACTCAAACCCAGAATGGAACTAGGGGGTAGGCCCGACCAGGACTCAAACACAGAATGGAACTAGGGGGAAGGCCCGACCAGGACTCAAACCCAGAATGGAACTAGGGGGTAGGCCCGACCAGGACTCAAACCCAGAATGGAACTAGGGGCTAGGCCCGACCAGGACTCAAACCCAGAATGGAACTAGGGGCTAGGCCCGACCAGGACTCAAACTCAAAATGGAACTAGGGGGAAGGCCCGACCAGGACTCAAACCCAGTATGGAACTAGGGGGAAGGCCCGACCAGGACTCAAACCCAGAATGGAACTAGGGGGTAGGACCGACCAGGACTTAAACCCAGAATGGAACCATGGGGTAGGCCCGACCAGGACTCAAACCCAGAATGGAACTAGGGGCTAGGCCCGACCAGGACTCAAACCCAGAATGGAACTAGGGGCTAGGCCCGACCAGGACTCAAACCCAGAATGGAACTAGGGGGAAGGCCCGACCAGGACTCAAACCCAGAATTGAACTAGGGGGAAGGCCCGACCAGGACTCAAACCCAGTATGGAACTAGGGGGAAGGCCCGACCAGGACTCAAACCCAGAATGGAACTAGGGGGTAGGACCGACCAGGACTCAAACCCAGAATGGAACCAGGGGGTAGGCCCGACCAGGACTCAAACCCAGAATGGAACTAGGGGCTAGGCCCGACCAGGACTCAAACCCAGAATGGAACTAGGGGCTAGGCCCGACCAGGACTCAAACCCAGAATGGAACTAGGGGGAAGGCCCGACCAGGACTCAAACCCAGAATGGAACTAGGGGGTAGGACCGACCAGGACTCAAACCCAGAATGGAACCAGGGGGAAGGCCCGACCAGGACTCAAACCCAGAATGGAACTAGGGGGAAGGCCCGACCAGGACTCAAACCCAGAATGGAACCAGGGGGAAGGCCCGACCAGGACTCAAACCCAGAATGGAACCAAGGGGTAGGCCCGACCAGGACTCAAACCCAGAATGGAACCAAGGGGAAGGCCCGACCAGGACTCAAACCCAGAATGGAACTAGGGGGTAGGCCCGACCAGGACTCAAACACAGAATGGAACTAGGGGGAAGGCCCGACCAGGACTCAAACCCAGAATGGAACTAGGGGGTAGGCCCGACCAGGACTCAAACCCAGAATGGAACTAGGGGCTAGGCCCGACCAGGACTCAAACCCAGAATGGAACTAGGGGCTAGGCCCGACCAGGACTCAAACCCAAAATGGAACTAGGGGGAAGGCCCGACCAGGACTCAAACCCAGTATGGAACTAGGGGGAAGGCCCGACCAGGACTCAAACCCAGAATGGAACTAGGGGGTAGGACCGACCAGGACTCAAACCCAGAATGGAAACAGGGGGAAGGCCCGACCAGGACTCAAACCCAGAATGGAACTAGGGGCTAGGCCCGACCAGGACTCAAACCCAGAATGGAACTAGGGGCTAGGCCCGACCAGGACTCAAACCCAGAATGGAACTAGGGGGAAGGCCCGACCAGGACTCAAACCCAGAATGGAACTAGGGGGTAGGACCGACCAGGACTCAAACCCAGAATGGAACCAGGGGGAAGGCCCGACCAGGACTCAAACCCAGAATGGAACTAGGGGGAAGGCCCGACCAGGACTCAAACCCAGAATGGAACCAGGGGGAAGGCCGGACCAGGACTCAAACCCAGAATGGAACCAAGGGGTAGGCCCGACCAGGACTCAAACCCAGAATGGAACCAAGGGGAAGGCCCGACCAGGACTCAAACCCAGAATGGAACTAGAGGGTAGGCCCGACCAGGACTCAAACCCAGAATGGAACTAGGGGGTAGGCCCGACCAGGACTCAAACCCAAAATGGAACTAGGGGGAAGGCCCGACCAGGACTCAAACCCAGTATGGAACTAGGGGGAAGGCCCGACCAGGACTCAAACCCAGAATGGAACTAGGGGGTAGGACCGACCAGGACTCAAACCCAGAATGGAACCAGGGGGTAGGCCCGACCAGGACTCAAACCCAGAATGGAACTAGGGGCTAGGCCCGACCAGGACTCAAACCCAGAATGGAACTAGGGGCTAGGCCCGACCAGGACTCAAACCCAGAATGGAACTAGGGGGAAGGCCCGACCAGGACTCAAACCCAGAATGGAACTAGGGGGAAGGCCCGACAAGGACTCAAACCCAGTATGGAACTAGGGGGAAGGCCCGACCAGGACTCAAACCCAGAATGGAACTAGGGGGTAGGACCGACCAGGACTCAAACCCAGAATGGAACCAGGGGGTAGGCCCGACCAGGACTCAAACCCAGAATGGAACTAGGGGCTAGGCCCGACCAGGACTCAAACCCAGAATGGAACTAGGGGGTAGGCCCGACCAGGACTCAAACCCAGAATGGAACCAAGGGGAAGGCCCGACCAGGACTCAAACCCAGAATGGAACTAGGGGGTAGGCCCGACCAGGACTCAAACACAGAATGGAACTAGGGGGAAGGCCCGACCAGGACTCAAACCCAGAATGGAACTAGGGGGTAGGCCCGACCAGGACTCAAACCCAGAATGGAACTAGGGGCTAGGCCCGACCAGGACTCAAACCCAGAATGGAACTAGGGGCTAGGCCCGACCAGGACTCAAACCCAAAATGGAACTAGGGGGAAGGCCCGACCAGGACTCAAACCCAGTATGGAACTAGGGGGAAGGCCCGACCAGGACTCAAACCCAGAATGGAACTAGGGGGTAGGACCGACCAGGACTCAAACCCAGAATGGAACCAGGGGGAAGGCCCGACCAGGACTCAAACCCAGAATGGAACTAGGGGCTAGGCCCGACCAGGACTCAAACCCAGAATGGAACTAGGGGCTAGGCCCGACCAGGACTCAAACCCAGAATGGAACTAGGGGGAAGGCCCGACCAGGACTCAAACCCAGAATGGAACTAGGGGGTAGGACCGACCAGGACTCAAACCCAGAATGGAACCAGGGGGAAGGCCCGACCAGGACTCAAACCCAGAATGGAACTAGGGGGAAGGCCCGACCAGGACTCAAACCCAGAATGGAACCAGGGGCAAGGCCCGACCAGGACTCAAACCCAGAATGGAACCAAGGGGTAGGCCCGACCAGGACTCAAACCCAGAATGGAACCAAGGGGAAGGCCCGACCAGGACTCAAACCCAGAATGGAACTAGGGGGTAGGCCCGACCAGGACTCAAACCCAGAATGGAACTAGGGGCTAGGCCCGACCAGGACTCAAACACAGAATGGAACTAGGGGGAAGGCCCGACCAGGACTCAAACCCAGAATGGAACTAGGGGGTAGGCCCGACCAGGAGTCAAACCCAGAATGGAACTAGGGGCTAGGCCCGACCAGGACTCAAACCCAGAATGGAACTAGGGGCTAGGCCCGACCAGGACTCAAACCCAAAATGGAACTAGGGGGAAGGCCCGACCAGGACTCAAACCCAGTATGGAACTAGGGGGAAGGCCCGACCAGGACTCAAACCCAGAATGAAACTAGGGGGTAGGACCGACCAGGACTCAAACCCAGAATGGAACCAAGGGGAAGGCCCGACCAGGACTCAAACCCAGAATGGAACCAAGGGGTAGGCCCGACCAGGACTCAAACCCAGAATGGAACCAAGGGGTAGGTCCGACCAGGACTCAAACCCAGAATGGAACCAAGGGGTAGGCCCGACCAGGACTCAAACCCAGGTCCAGAGACTGTCAACCCAACACCTTAAACGTTACACCAAGAGAGACAAACCCCTTGAGGAGGAGGTCACTAGTTGTGGGTTAATGTCACTCATTCTAATCTGGACAGCTCACTGTTCACGTCATAGAAAATGCCCCCTACATTAACACTGTCAGTACTGTTGATGTCCCCGTACCTTCTACATTAACCCTGTCAGTACTGTTGATGTCCCTGTACCTTCTACATTAACCCTGTCAGTACTGTTGATGTCTATGTACCTTCTACATTAACCCTGTCAGTACTGTTGATGTCTATGTACCTTCTACATTAACCCGGTCAGTACTGTTGATGTCCCTGTACCTTCTACATTAACCATGTCAGTACTGTTGATGTCCCTGTACCTTCTACATTAACCCTGTCAGTACTGTTGATGTCTATGTACCTTCTACATTAACCCTGTCAGTACTGTTGATGTCTATGTACCTTCTACATTAACCCTGTCAGTACTGTTGATGTCCCTGTACCTTCTACATTAACCCTGTCAGTACTGTTGATGTCCCTGTACCTTCTACAGTAACCCTGTCAGTACTGTTGATATCTATGTACCTTCTACATTAACCCGGTCAGTACTGTTGATATCTATGTACCTACTAGTATCCCTGTTAGTTAGGTTAGTCCCTACTAGTATCCCTGTTAGCTAGGTTAGCCCCCACTAGTATCCATGCTAGCTAGGTTAGCCCCTACTAGTAGCCCCTACTAGTATCCCTGTTAGTTAGGTTAGTCCCTACTAGTATCCCTGTTAGTTAGGTTAGTCCCTACTAGTATCCCTGTTAGTTAGGTTAGCCCCTACTGGTATTATAATAAATAACCTTTTTTGGCCTATACCTGCTGTTCGTGTCCCCTCATTGCCACAGGTTATGAGCCGGCCTGTGACATAGGTTAGCCCCTACTAGTATCCATGCTAGCTAGGTTAGCCCCTACTGGTATCCATGCTGGCTAGGTTAGCCCCTACTAGTATCCATGCTAGCTAGGTTAGCCCCTACTGGTATCCATGCTAGCTAGGTTAGCCCCTACTGGTATCCATGCTGGCTAGGTTAGCCCCTACTAGTATCCATGCTAGCTAGGTTAGCCCCTACTGGTATCCATGCTGGCTAGGTTAGCCCCTACTGGTATCCATGCTAGCTAGGTTAGCCCCTACTGGTATCCATGCTAGCTAGGTTAGCCCCTACTGGTATCCATGCTAGCTAGGTTAGCCCCTACTGGTATCCATGCTGGCTAGGTTAGCCCCTACTAGTATCCATGCTAGCTAGGTTAGCCCCTACTGGTATCCATGCTGGCTAGGTTAGCCCCTACTGGTATCCATGCTAGCTAGGTTAGCCCCTACTAGTAGCCCCTACTAGTATCCCTGTTAGTTAGGTTAGTCCCTACTAGTATCCCTGCTAGCCCCTACTAGTATCCCTGTTAGTTAGGTTAGTCCCTACTAGTATCCCTGTTAGTTAGGTTAGTCCCTACTAGTATCCCTGCTAGCCCCTACTAGTATCCCTGTTAGTTAGGTTAGTCCCTACTAGTATCCCTGCTAGCCCCTACTAGTATCCCTGTTAGTTAGGTTAGTCCCTACTAGTATCCCTGTTAGTTAGGTTAGCCCCTACCGGTATTATAATAAATAACCTTTTTTGGCCTATACCTGCTGTTCGTGTCCCCTCATTGCCACAGGTTATGAGCCGGCCTGTGACATAGGTTAGCCCCTACTAGTATCCATGCTAGCTAGGTTAGCCCCTACTGGTATCCATGCTAGCTAGGTTAGCCCCTACTAGTATCCATGCTAGCTAGGTTAGCCCCTACTGGTATCCATGCTAGCTAGGTTAGCCCCTACTGGTACCCATGCTAGCTAGGTTAGCCTCTACTGGTATCCATGCTAGGTTAGCCTCTACTGGTATCCATGCTAGCTAGGTTAGCCCCTACTGGTACCCATGCTAGCTAGGTTAGCCCCTACTGGTACCCATGCTAGCTAGGTTAGCCCCTACTGGTATCCATGCTAGCTAGTACCTTTGATATCTCTGTGTATCTTCTTCTCTGAGTGGAGGTATTCCAGACCCTTCAGAATCTCTCTGAGGATGGTGGCGATCTGAGTCTCATCCAGCAACCCCGGCTCCAACTGGAAAAACCACACAACCGCCTCTGTTAGCTAGGACAACTCACACAACCGCGCCAGTTAGCTAGCACAACTCACACAACCGCCCCTGTTAGCTAGCACAACTCACACAACCTCCCCTGTTAGCTAGGACAACTCACACAACCTCCCCTGTTAGCTAGCACAACTTACACAACTCACACAACCTCCCTTGTTAGCTAGCACAACTCACACAATCACCCCTGTTAGCTAGCACAACTTACACAACCTCCCCTGTTAGCTAGCACAACTCACACATCTCACACAACCACCCCTGTTAGCTAGCACAACTTACACAATCACCCCTGTTAGCTAGCACAACTCACACAATCACCCCTGTTAGCTAGGACAACTCACACAACCTCCCCTGTTAGCTAGCACAACTTACACAACCTCCCCTGTTTGCTAGCACAACTTACACAACCACCCCTGTTAGCTAGCACAACTCACACAACCTCCCCTGTTAGCTAGCACAACTCACACAACCTCCCCTGTTAGCTAGCACAACTCACACAGCCTCCCCTGTTAGCTAGCACAACTTACACAACCACCCCTGTTAGCTAGCACAACTCACACAACCTCCCCTGTTAGCTAGCACAACTCACACAACCTCCCCTGTTAGCTAGCACAACTCACACAACCTCCCCTGTTAGCTAGCACAACTCACACAACCTCCCCTGTTAGCTAGCACAACTTACACAACCACCCCTGTTAGCTAGCACAACTCACACAACCTCCCTTGTTAGCTAGCACAACTCACACAATCACCCCTGTTAGCTAGCACAACTCACACATCTCACACAACCACCCCTGTTAGCTAGCACAACTTACACAATCACCCCTGTTAGCTAGCACAACTCACACAATCACCCCTGTTAGCTAGGACAACTCACACAACCTCCCCTGTTAGCTAGCACAACTTACACAACCTCCCCTGTTTGCTAGCACAACTTACACAACCACCCCTGTTAGCTAGCACAACTCACACAACCTCCCCTGTTAGCTAGCACAACTCACACAACCTCCCCTGTTAGCTAGCACAACTCACACAACCTCCCCTGTTAGCTAGCACAACTCACACAACCTCCCCTGTTAGCTAGCACAACTTACACAACCACCCCTGTTAGCTAGCACAACTCACACAACCTCCCCTGTTAGCTAGCACAACTCACACAACCGCCCCTGTTAGCTAGGACAACTCACACAACCTCCCCTGTTAGCTAGCACAACTTACATAACTCACACAACCTCCCCTGTTAGCTAGCACAACTCACACAATCACCCCTGTTAGCTAGCACAACTTACACAACCTCCCCTGTTAGCTAGCACAACTCACACATCTCACACAACCACCCCTGTTAGCTAGCACAACTTACAATCACCCCTGTTAGCTAGCACAACTCACACAACCTCCCCTGTTAGCTAGCACAACTTACACAACTCACACAACCTCCCTTGTTAGCTAGCACAACTCACACAATCACCCCTGTTAGCTAGCACAACTTACACAACCTCCCCTGTTAGCTAGCACAACTCACACATCTCACACAGCCACCCCTGTTAGCTAGCACAACTTACACAATCACCCCTGATAGCTAGCACAACTCACACAATCACCCCTGTTAGCTAGGACAACTCACACAACCTCCCTTGTTAGCTAGCACAACTCACACAATCACCCCTGTTAGCTAGCACAACTTACACAACCTCCCCTGTTAGCTAGGACAACTCACACAACTCACACAGCCTCCCCTGTTAGCTAGCACAACTCACACAACCTCCCCTGTTAGCTAGCACAACTTACACAATCACCCCTGTTAGCTAGGAGAACTCACACAACCTCCCCTGTTAGCTAGGACAACTCACACAACCTCCCCTGTTAGCTAGCACAACTCACACAACCTCCCCTGTTAGCTAGCACAACTCACACAACCTCCCCTGTTAGCTCGCACAACTCACACATCTCACACAACCTCCCCTGTTAGCTAGCACAACTCTCACAACCACCCCTGTTAGCTAGGACAACTCACACAATCACCCCTGTTAGCTAGGACAACTCACACAATCACCCCTGTTAGCTAGGACAACTCACACAATCACCCCTGTTAGCTAGGACAATTTACACAACCTCCCCTGTTAGCTAGGACAATTTACACAACCTCCCCTGTTTGCTAGGACAACTTACACAACCGCCCCTGTTTGCTAGCAAAACTCACACAACCGTTAGCTAACACAACGTCCACATATCGTCTGACTACTGGTAACATCACTCACCAGATCTAATGCCGAGCCTCCCCCTAGATACTCCATAATGATCCACAGCTTGGCCTCCTGAAGCAGACAAGAGAAGCCAGTTACAGAGGCCCTGTTAGGACAGGGGCTGGTTCCTCCAAATCTGTAGCAATAAGTGCTGATGCCCTGAGAAGCTCTGTCTGGTGGGAGTCAGGAGTCTTTTATCCTGGTTCCATTTGGGATTAAATAGAGAGAAGTGGGAAGTGAGATTAAAATGATGTTAAATCCCTTCCTACTAACATGACGATGGTCCTAAATATCAGCCTGTGGGCCAGATGTCTGCAGGGGAGTAGCACTTTCCCTTCGGTTCTTCTATCTAGTGGCTCTAACTGTTAAGTATCTAGGCCAGAAAAGAGGACACTTCGCTGAAGTATAGTATGTTTAGAGAACAACCTGGAAAAGCCTTCAACAGGGGGGTTTATGGGACAGCAGGGGGGGGTTTATGGGACAGCAGGGGGGGTTTATGGGACAGCAGGGGGGTTTATGGGACAGCAGGGGGGTTTATGGGACAGCAGGGGGGTTTATGGGACACCAGGGGGGTTTATGGGACAGCAGGGGGTTTATGGGACAACAGGGGGGTTTATGAGACAGTGGTTCAGTGGGACAGCAGGGGGGTTTATGGGACAGTGGTTCAGTGGGACAACAGGGGGGTTTATGAGACAGTGGTATAGAGGTATAGTGGGACAACAGGGGGGTTTATGGGACACCAGGGGGGTTTATGGGACACCAGGGGGGTTTATGGGACAACAGGGGGGTTTATGGGACAGCAGGGGGGGGTTTATGGGACAGCAGGGGGGGTTTATGGGACAGCAGGGGGGTTTATGGGACAGCAGGGGGGTTTATGGGACAGCAGGGGGGTTTATGGGACAGCAGGGGGGTTTATGGGACACCAGGGGGGTTTATGGGACAGCAGGGGGTTTATGGGACAACAGGGGGGTTTATGAGACAGTGGTTCAGTGGGACAGCAGGGGGGTTTATGGGACAGTGGTTCAGTGGGACAACAGGGGGGTTTATGAGACAGTGGTATAGAGGTATAGTGGGACAACAGGGGGGTTTATGGGACACCAGGGGGGTTTATGGGACACCAGGGGGGTTTATGGGACAACAGGGGGGTTTATGGGACAGCAGGGGGGTTTATGGGACAACAGGGGGGTTTATGGGACAGTGGTATAGAGGTACAGTGGGACAACAGAGGGGTTTATGGGACAGTGGTTCAGTGGGACAACAGGGGGGTTTATGGGACAGTGGTTCAGTGGGACAACAGGGGGGTTTATGGGACAGTGGTGCTCACTTTGAGATAGGAGACATAGTACTTGGCGATGAAGGGGTTGTCACACTGACCTCTCCTGCTCCATAACCTTTAACCCTGACCCCTAACCCTATGACCTACCTTCAGGTATGATCCATAGTACTTGGTGATGAAGGGGCTGTCACACTGACTCAACACAGTGATCTCCTGCTGAATATCCTCCATCTCATCCTCAGCCTCCTCCAGGTCAATGATCTTAATGGCCACCACCTTCTGAGTCCTGTTGTCTATTCCTTTAAACACCTCACCAAACGAGCCTTTACCGATCCTCTCCAACTTAGTGAACAGCTCCTCTGGGTCTGCCTTCAGGTTCTACAGGAGGAGAAGGGAGAGAGGGAGGGGGGAGGGGGAGGAGAGATGGAGGTAGGGGGGAGGAGGGAGAGAGGGAGGAGAAGGGAGGGGGAGAGGGAGGGGGGAGGAGGGTAATGTTATCCTCTGTTTTCCATTGCTTTAGCGTAGCTCAGAGGATCCTCTGTTTTCCATTGCTTTAGCCTAGCTCAGAGAATCCTGTTTTCCAGTGCTTTAGTCTTTAGCCTAGCTCAGAGAATCCTGTTTTCCATTGCTTTAGTCTAGCTCAGAGAATCCTCTGTTTTCCATTGCTTTAGTCTTTAGCCTAGCTCAGAGAATCCTCTGTTTTCCATTGCTTTAGCGTAGCTCAGAGGATCCTCTGTTTTCCATTGCTTTAGCCTAGCTCAGAGAATCCTGTTTTCCAGTGCTTTAGTCTTTAGCCTAGCTCAGAGAATCCTGTTTTCCATTGCTTTAGCCTAGCTCAGAGAATCCTCTGTTTTCCATTGCTTTAGTCTTTAGCCTAGCTCAGAGAATCCTCTGTTTTCCATTGCTTTAGTCTTTAATCAATCAATCAAATTTATTTTATATAGCCCTTCGTACATCAGCTGATATCTCAAAGTGCTGTACAGAAACCCAGCCTAAAACCCCAAACAGCAAGCAATGCAGGTGAAGAAGCACGGTGGCTAGGAAAAACTCCCTAGAAAGGCCAAAACCTAGGAAGAAACCTAGAGAGGAACCAGGCTATGTGGGGTGGCCAGTCCTCTTTAGCCTAGCTTAGAGAATCCTCTGTTTTCCAGTGCTTTAGTCTTTAGCCTAGCTCAGAGAATCCTGTTTTCCATTGCTTTAGCCTAGCTCAGAGAATCCTCTGTTTTCCATTGCTTTAGCCTAGCTCAGAGAATCCTCTGTTTTCCAGTGCTTTAGTCTTTAGCCTAGCTCAGAGAATCCTGTTTTCCATTGCTTTAGTCTAGCTCAGAGAATCCTGTTTTCCATTGCTTTAGTCTTTAGCCTAGCTCAGAGAATCCTCTGTTTTCCATTGCTTTAGTCTAATCATAGCAGAAACACTCAGTTGTTGATTGAACCTCTCTCAAAATACTGCTGTTTGTGTGCTGGAACTTTGCTGGACCTAAGATCAACTGAATGACTGAATGACTGAATCAACTGTGTCCATATGCTCATCATTGCATAATACTAGGTCAATTTGAGTCATTTAAAAAAATATTATAGTCACAAAATTATGTTTGTTCCTTTTAGTCATCAGTATGGGGTAGCCCCAATGTGACTCCTAGGATAATTTAATGTTAAATATTGTACTAGCCTATTATTGGACATGCAGAATGAACTAAGGGAATTCACTGTCTCTCTCTATCGGCAGCATGCTGTGCTTATGGAGCATGTCTTTAGTATTGTTAACATCAGGT
Organism: Oncorhynchus mykiss; assembly: GCF_057628025.1. Taxonomy (NCBI): domain Eukaryota; kingdom Metazoa; phylum Chordata; class Actinopteri; order Salmoniformes; family Salmonidae; genus Oncorhynchus; species Oncorhynchus mykiss. Next base: position 3,344,841 of record NC_143039.1, on the reverse strand, counting down.
GAGGGCTAGCTTCAGTATATAACACTATGGAGCATGTCTTTAGTATTGTTAACATCAGGTGACAGCAGGTGAGGGCTAGCTTCAGTATATAACACTATGGAGCATGTCTTTAGTATTGTTAACATCAGGTGACAGCAGGTGAGGGCTAGCTTCAGTATGTAACACTATGGAGCATGTCTTTAGTATTGTTAACAGCAGGTGAGGGCTAGCTTCAGTATATAACACTATGGAGCATGTCTTTAGTATTGTTAACAGCAGGTGAGGGCTAGCTTCAGTATGTAACACTATGGTGCATGTCTTTAGTATTGTTAACATCAGGTGAGGGCTAGCTTCAGTATATAACACTATGGAGCATGTCTTTAGTATTGTTAACATCAGGTGAGGGCTAGCTTCAGTATATAACACTATGGAGCATGTCTTTAGTATTGTTAACATCAGATGACAGCAGGTGAGGGCTAGCTTCAGTATGTAACACTTTGGTAAGGTGTACTTTAACTAGCTACTTGACATGAGGTGAAAACAGCATACCTGCATCCCTGGCAGGCTACTCTGAACCGGAGAGTGAGCCATGTCACCTGTCGACAGTCTGACCAGCTATAACAGCTAACTAGCTGGTCACTAGTTACAACCCCAGAATACACAACGCAGCAGGTCGGTCCGACGGGGGATGGCGTCGAGCGTCCTTATCGATGCATCTTGCTTCCTTATCGATGCGTCCTTATCAATGCGTCTTGCGTCCTTATCGATGCGTCCTGTGAATCCTTCCCCAACAAGCGCCGTACAAAGTTAAAACATGTCGACTCGGCCACGAAAACCTTGTGGAATTAGCAAGCTAGTTAGTATCTACCCCTGACTAGCTGCACAATGACAACAAATCAACCAGGAAAACAAATAGCTGCACAATGACAACAAATCAACCAGGAAAACAAATAGCTTCACAATGACAACAAATCAACCAGGAAAACAAATAGCTGCACAATGACAACAAATCAACCAGGAAAACAAATAGCTGCACAATGACAACAAATCAACCAGGAAAACAAATAGCTTCACAATGACAACAAATCAACCAGGAAAACAAATAGCTGCACAATGACAACAAATCAACCAGGAAAACAAATAGCTGCACAGTGACAACAAATCAACCAGGAAAACAAATAACTAGCTGACAACGTTAGCTGGACCGAACTAGTGAACGGTTTCAATGTATTTTTTTTTTACCGTAAAGTTCATTCACGATCTAATATCACTGATTATCTATCGGACTACTGGCTGTCACGTCGTTATCCGACGGGTCCTTCATCCAGCAGCCAGAAAACAACATTTTTGGTCCTGCGTCTCGCAAACATAAACCCAAATTCAATAGATATGAAACGCTCCGATCTTGTAATCGTTTTGGCTAACTTAAAATCCAAAAAAGGCCATTTACACGCTGTCAACTATACATATTAGCTGTGTTTTGTTCCTAATTTTCCTCCTGTCCTATCCACCATCTTGTCAGTGCTGTCGCAACTGGCGGATCCATATCGACGCTAAGCAGAGCGTTGGACGCGCCCGACGTGGGAACGGAGCAGAGGGCTCAAACAACACCGTTCACGACATTTCCACCGAGCAATTTACTACATGTGATATCATAACATGATAAGAATCATGATATTTTGTAACTGTTTGTAGAATACGTTGAAATCTAGATGAGCCGATAATACTATTGTAGCGTTTATAAAAAGCAAACGGGTGTTTTTTACTTTTGTGTTCCACTGTGTTCACTTGGCCGGTTAGCTCAGTTGGTTAGAGCGTCGTGCTAATAACGCGAAGGTCGCGGGTTCGATACCCGTACTGGCCATGACCCTCTTTTTTTGTGACTGTTTGAAGAGGCTGTGTTTGTATTTACTCGTCTCTCTAGATAAAGTTGGACTTCTTCTATTCTACTCCATTGGTCCCATAGGATATGGGTCTATTATAGTGGTTGACTTTGAACTGGCCCAACTATGGTCATGCTTATGGGAAGCCACTATGTGGTACTATTGCTCCTACTCTAGAGGCCTGATACAAAGGACACCAGCTGAGTTGTAGTGCAGTTACGACTGTAATAAACTCAATGGAAGTCTGCGTAACGCAGTGTTTGTTAGCCGTCAGTCAGTCGAGCCGATATGGCGACCAGGAAGAATCAGCGTTTTAGAGCCGCTTCTCCTTTCTGAAACTTTAAACTGCTTCAAGTCAGCGCAGTTGGATCGTAAAGGAACGCACCTCGGTCAACACACTGTTGGAAAATATACACGTGGACAAATCGGAAGGAAAAAAGGTAAGAAAGGAACGGGCGTCTTTTATGTCTTTTAGGTTACCTGAGCACCCTGCCCGTGTCGGCTAGATGGTAGACAGCCGTACTATTTTAAATGCAAGTGGAAAACCAATGCCAATCATGTCCTGTATTTTTCCTTTACCTCTAATTCCTACGGTTTGCCAGTTAATTCTCTCTCTCCATTGAGTTGTCTGAATTTACAGATGTACTCCAGTTGGAATATAATAGATGTGTGTGTGTGTTATATAAGGTACTCGTCCAACAGGATCATAGTGAATAGCCACGTTATCCAAGACAGGGGTAGCCTATAAAGTAATATTTGTTTTGGGGCTTTGGCTAACACCATGTGTTCGCAGTATGAGTTGATGGGTTTTCGCCTTGATCATTACTCAGTTCCCGTTACACATAAGAGTCAGTAGAAGTAACATTACCTCTCAAACTCGAGAAGACATCCTGCCTTCTCCCTACACTTCTCAGCTTCGCCCAGGACTCTTTCACGTCAACTACAATCCCGACTTTTTACAATGTTGTGAAACGTCAATAATCATTTAGAAACGCCAATCATAGCTTGCTTTATGGCTTTTCGAAACATCAGCAAGAAAGAATCGTTCAAAATGAAAAAATATACTGTAACAGTTTCTGCACAGATTTATACAGCTATGGCGGCCTCAATCCGAGGAATCTACACTTCCACGACACTTCCCCCTTTATTACCAGGTGTTCAGAGCATGATAGATAGCTAATTAACACAGGTGAACCGTCTTCCATAAACAAGCGCTGTATGGATCTGTAACTACTAAAGTGTAGTTTAGTAGGATGGAGGCTGTATGGATCTGTAACTGCTACAGTGTAGTTTAGTAGGATGGAGGCTGTATGGATCTGTAACTGCTACAGTGTAGTTTAGTAGGATGGAGGCTGTATGGGTCTGTAACTGCTACAGTGTAGTTTAGTAGGATGGAGGCTCCATAGCTGTATGGATCTGTAACTACTACAGTGTAGTTTGGTAGGATGGAGGCTGTATGGATCTGTAACTACTACAGTGTAGTTTAGTAGGCTGGAGGCTGTATGGATCTGTAACTACTACAGTGTAGTTTAGTAGGATGGAGGCTGTATGGATCTGTAACTACTACAGTGTAGTTTAGTAGGATGGAGGCTGTATGGATCTGTAACTGCTACAGTGTAGTTTAGTAGGATGGAGGCTGTATGGATCTGTAACTACTACAGTGTAGTTTAGTAGGATGGAGGCTGTATGGATCTGTAACTGCTACAGTGTAGTTTAGTAGGATGGAGGCTGTATGGATCTGTAACTACTACAGTGTAGTTTAGTAGGATGGAGGCTGTATGGGTCTGTAACTGCTACAGTGTAGTTTAGTAGGATGGAGGCTGTATGGGTCTGTAACTGCTACAGTGTAGTTTAGTAGGATGGAGGCTCCATAGCTGTATGGATCTGTAACTACTACAGTGTAGTTTGGTAGGATGGAGGCTGTATGGATCTGTAACTACTACAGTGTAGTTTAGTAGGCTGGAGGCTGTATGGATCTGTAACTACTACAGTGTAGTTTAGTAGGATGGAGGCTCCATAGCTGTATGGATCTGTAACTACTACAGTGTAGTTTAGTAGGATGGAGGCTCCATAGCTGTATGGATCTGTAACTGCTACAGTGTAGTTTAGTAGGATGGAGGCTGTATGGATCTGTAACTGCTACAGTGTAGTTTAGTAGGATGGAGGCTGTATGGGTCTGTAACTGCTACAGTGTAGTTTAGTAGGATGGAGGCTGTATGGATCTGTAACTGCTACAGTGTAGTTTAGTAGGATGGAGGCTGTATGGATCTGTAACTGCTACAGTGTAGTTTAGTAGGATGGAGGCTCCATAGCTGTATGGATCTGTAACTGCTACAGTGTAGTTTAGTAGGATGGAGGCTGTATGGATCTGTAACTGCTACAGTGTAGTTTAGTAGGATGGAGGTTGTATGGGTATGTAACTGCTACAGTGTAGTTTAGTAGGATGGAGGCTGTATGGATCTGTAACTGCTACAGTGTAGTTTAGTAGGATGGAGGCTGTATGGATCTGTAACTACTACAGTGTAGTTTAGTAGGATGGAGGCTGTATGGGTCTGTAACTGCTACAGTGTAGTTTAGTAGGATGGAGGCTGTATGGGTCTGTAACTGCTACAGTGTAGTTTAGTAGGATGGAGGCTCCATAGCTGTATGGATCTGTAACTACTACAGTGTAGTTTGGTAGGATGGAGGCTGTATGGATCTGTAACTACTACAGTGTAGTTTAGTAGGCTGGAGGCTGTATGGATCTGTAACTACTACAGTGTAGTTTAGTAGGATGGAGGCTCCATAGCTGTATGGATCTGTAACTACTACAGTGTAGTTTAGTAGGATGGAGGCTCCATAGCTGTATGGATCTGTAACTGCTACAGTGTAGTTTAGTAGGATGGAGGCTGTATGGATCTGTAACTGCTACAGTGTAGTTTAGTAGGATGGAGGCTGTATGGGTCTGTAACTGCTACAGTGTAGTTTAGTAGGATGGAGGCTGTATGGATCTGTAACTGCTACAGTGTAGTTTAGTAGGATGGAGGCTGTATGGATCTGTAACTGCTACAGTGTAGTTTAGTAGGATGGAGGCTCCATAGCTGTATGGATCTGTAACTGCTACAGTGTAGTTTAGTAGGATGGAGGCTGTATGGATCTGTAACTGCTACAGTGTAGTTTAGTAGGATGGAGGCTGTATGGATCTGTAACTACTACAGTGTAGTTTAGTAGGATGGAGGCTCCATAGCTGTATGGATCTGTAACTACTACAGTGTAGTTTAGTAGGATGGAGGCTCCATAGCTGTATGGATCTGTAACTGCTACAGTGTAGTTTAGTAGGATGGAGGCTGTATGGATCTGTAACTGCTACAGTGTAGTTTAGTAGGATGGAGGCTGTATGGGTCTGTAACTGCTACAGTGTAGTTTAGTAGGATGGAGGCTGTTTGGATCTGTAACTGCTACAGTGTAGTTTAGTAGGATGGAGGCTGTATGGATATGTAACTACTACAGTGTAGTTTGGTAGGATGGAGGCTGTATGGATCTGTAACTACTACAGTGTAGTTTAGTAGGATGGAGGCTCCATAGCTGTATGGATCTGTAACTAATACAGTGTAGTTTAGTAGGATGGAGGCTCCATAGCTGTATGGATCTGTAACTGCTACAGTGTAGTTTAGTAGGATGGAGGCTGTATGGATCTGTAACTGCTACAGTGTAGTTTAGTAGGATGGAGGCTGTATGGGTCTGTAACTGCTACAGTGTAGTTTAGCAGGATGGAGGCTCCATAGCTGTATGGATCTGTAACTGCTACAGTGTAGTTTAGTAGGATGGAGGCTGTATGGGTCTGTAACTGCTACAGTGTAGTTTAGCAGGATGGAGGCTCCATAGCTGTATGGATCTGTAACTACTACAGTGTAGTTTGGTAGGATGGAGGCTGTATGGATCTGTAACTGCTACAGTGTAGTTTAGTAGGATGGAGAGTCCATAGCTGTATGGATCTGTAACTGCTACAGTGTAGTTTAGTAGGATGGAGGCTGTATGGATCTGTAACTACTACAGTGTAGTTTAGCAGGATGGAGGCTCCATAGCTGTATGGATCTGTAACTACTACAGTGTAGTTTAGTAGGATGGAGGCTGTATGGATCTGTAACTGCTACAGTGTAGTTTAGTAGGATGGAGGTTGTATGGGTATGTAACTGCTACAGTGTAGTTTAGTAGGATGGAGGCTGTATGGATCTTTAACTGCTACAGTGTAGTTTAGTAGGATGGAGGCTGTATGGATCTGTAACTGCTACAGTGTAGTTTATTAGGATGGAGGCTGTATGGATCTGTAACTGCTACAGTGTAGTTTAGTAGGATGGAGGCTGTATGGATCTGTAACTACTACAGTGTAGTTTAGCAGGATGGAGGCTCCATAGCTGTATGGATCTGTAACTACTACAGTGTAGTTTAGTAGGATGGAGGCTCCATAGCTGTATGGATCTGTAACTGCTACAGTGTAGTTTAGTAGGATGGAGGCTGTATGGGTCTGTAACTGCTACAGTGTAGTTTAGTAGGATGGAGGCTGTATGGATCTGTAACTACTACAGTGTAGTTTAGTAGGATGGAGGCTGTATGGATCTATAACTGCTACAGTGTAGTTTAGTAGGATGGAGGCTCCATAGCTGTATGGATCTGTAACTGCTACAGTGTAGTTTAGTAGGATGGAGGCTGTATGGATCTGTAACTGCTACAGTGTAGTTTAGTAGGATGGAGGCTGTATGGATCTGTAACTGCTACAGTGTAGTTTAGTAGGATGGAGGCTGTATGGATCTGTAACTGCTACAGTGTAGTTTAGTAGGATGGAGGCTGTATGGATCTGTAACTGCTACAGTGTAGTTTAGTAGGATGGAGGCTGTATGGGTCTGTAACTGCTACAGTGTAGTTTAGTAGGATGGAGGCTGTATGGGTCTGTAACTGCTACAGTGTAGTTTAGTAGGATGGAGGCGCCATAGCTGTATGGATCTGTAACTACTACAGTGTAGTTTAGTAGGATGGAGGCTGTATGGATCTGTAACTACTACAGTGTAGTTTAGTAGGATGGAGGCTGTATGGATCTGTAACTACTACAGTGTAGTTTAGTAGGATGGAGGCTCCATAGCTGTATGGATCTGTAACTGTCTCTCTCTCTCTCTCTCTCTCTCTCTCTCTCTCTCTCTCTCTCTCTCTCTCTCTCCTCTCTCTCTCTCTCTCTCTCTCTCTCAATGTGTTTATGGTGCTGTGCCTGTCCCTCCCTCTCTCTCAATTCGAAGGGCTTTATTGGCATGGGAAACGTGTATACGTTGCCAAAGCGAGTGAAATAGATAATGAACAGAGGTGAAATAAACGTCTCTTTTTCCCCAGTAAACATTCCACTCACAAAAGTACCAAAACAATAAACACATTTCAAACGTCATATTATGTTCAAATGGTTAAAGTGCAGAAGGGAAAATAAATAAACATAAATATGGGTTGTATTTATAATGGTGTTTGTTCTTCACTGGTTGCCCTTTTCTTGTGGCAACAGGTCACAAATCTTGCTGCTGTGATGGCACACTGTGGTATTTCATCCAGTAGATACGGGAGTTTATCAAGATTGGGTTTGTTTTTGAATTCTTTGTGGATCTGTGTAATCTGAGGGAAATATGTGTCTCTAATATGGTCATACATTGGGCAGGAGGTTAGGAAGTGCAGCTCAGTTTCTCATTTTGTGGGCAGTGTGCACATAGCCTGCGTGGTGTAGTGGTTTTGCTGCTCTGAAGGCCCGGTGAAGTGGTTTTGCTGCTCTGAATGCCCGGTGTAGTGGTTTTGCTGCTCTGAATGCCCGGTGTAGTGGTTTTGCTGCTCTGAATGCCCGGTGTAGTGGTTTTGCTGCTCTGAATGCCCGGTGTAGTGGTTTTGCTGCTCTGAATGCCCGGTGTAGTGGTTTTGCTGCTCTGAATGCCCGGTGTAGTGGTTTTGCTGCTCTGAATGCCCGGTGTAGTGGTTTTGCTGCTCTGAATGCCCGGTGTAGTGGTTTTGCTGCTCTGAATGCCCGGTGTAGTGGTTTTGCTGCTCTGAATGCACGGTGTAGTGGTTTTGCTGCTCTGAATGCACGGTGTAGTGGTTTTGCTGCTCTGAATGCACGGTGTAGTGGTTTTGCTGCTCTGAATGCCCGGTGTAGTGGTTTTGCTGCTCTGAATGCCCGGTGTAGTGGTTTTGCTGCTCTGAATGCACGGTGTAGTGGTTTTGCTGCTCTGAATGCCCGGTGTAGTGGTTTTGCTGCTTTGAATTCCCGGTGTAGTGGTTTTGCTGCTCTGAATGCCCGGTGTAGTGGTTTTGCTGCTTTGAATGCCCGGTGTAGTGGTTTTGCTGCTTTGAATTCCCGGTGTAGTGGTTTTGCTGCTCTGAATGCCCGGTGTAGTGGTTTTGCTGCTCTGAATGCCCGGTGTAGTGGTTTTGCTGCTCTGAATGCCCGGTGTAGTGGTTTTGCTGCTTTGAATTCCCGGTGTAGTGGTTTTGCTGCTTTGAATTCCCGGTGTAGTGGTTTTGCTGCTCTGAATGCCCGGTGTAGTGGTTTTGCTGCTCTGAATGCCCGGTGTAGTGGTTTTGCTGCTTTGAATTCCCGGTGTAGTGGTTTTGCTGCTCTGAATGCCCGGTGTAGTGGTTTTGCTGCTCTGAATGCCCGGTGTAGTGATTTTGCTGCTCTGAATGCCTGATTTAGTGGTTTTGTGGTATTCCCCATGGATGGTTTTGACCAGGGTCCATAGGGAATAGGGTGCCATTTTGGAGGCTTTGGACCAGGGCCCATAGGGAATAGGGTGCCATTTTGGAGGCTTTTGACCAATGCCCATAGGGAATAGGGTGCCATTTTGGAGGCTTTTGACCAGGGTCCATAGGGAATAGGGTGCCATTTTGAAGGCTTTTGACCAGGGTCCATAGGGAATAGGGTGCCATTTTGGAGACTTTTGACCAGGGTCCATAGGGAATAGGGTGCCATTTTGGAGGCTTTGGACCAGGGCCCATAGGGAATAGGGTGCCATTTTGGAGGCTTTTGACCAATGCCCATAGGGAATAGGGTGCCATTTTGGATGGTTTTGACCAATGCCCATAGGGTGCCATTTTGGATCCTTTCGACCAGGGTCTATGGGAATAGGGTGCCATTTTGGAGGCTTTTGACCAGGGTCCATAGGGAATAGGGTGCCATTTTGAAGGCTTTTGACCAGGGTCCATAGGGAATAGGGTGCCATTTTGGAGACTTTTGACCAGGGTCCATAGGGAATAGGGTGCCATTTTGGAGGCTTTGGACCAGGGCCCATAGGGAATAGGGTGCCATTTTGGAGGCTTTTGACCAATGCCCATAGGGAATAGGGTGCCATTTTGGATGGTTTTGACCAATGCCCATAGGGTGCCATTTTGGATCCTTTCGACCAGGGTCTATGGGAATAGGGTGCCATTTTGGAGGCTTTTGACCAGGGTTCTACTGTAGCTGAAATACTGACTTATCTCTGGGGATCTACTGTAGCTGAAATACTGACTTATCCCTGGGGATCTACTGTAGCTGAAATACTGACTTATCTCTGGGGATCTACTGTAGCTGAAATACTGACTTATCCCTGGGGATCTACTGTAGCTGAAATACTGACTTATCCCTGGGGATCTACTGTAGCTGAAATACTGACTTATCTCTGGGGATCTACTGTAGCTGAAATACTGACTTATCTCTGGGGATCTACTGTAGCTGAAATACTGATTTATCTCTGGGGATCTACTGTAGCTGAAATGCTGACTTATCTCTGGCGATCTACTGTAGCTGAAATACTGACTTATCCCTGGGGATCTACTGTAGCTGAAATACTGACTTATCTCTGGGGATCTACTGTAGCTGAAATACTGACTTATCCCTGGGGATCTACTGTAGCTGAAATACGGCTATTTTTCTCGGAAGGTCGCATGTTCTGTCGTCTGTCAAATCCCTCAACCTATGATGCTGTCACCTATTTAGTCTTTAGATCAGTCAACAGGAGAATGGTGGAAGGAACTTCTATAGGATGAGATTAATTCAGCCCGGTCATGTCTGATCTGGTCTGGGATTGATGAACTCACTGATTTGGAACGTTGTGTTTTGTAGACAGTAAAGTGCTCTCCGTTTGTGTTGTGTTCCAAACATTCAGTCGCACACATGTAGGTAGCGAGAGCGACCGTGCAAATGGATCTCCGTTGGCTCCGTTAGTGGAGGGGTCGAAGAGCAGGGCTGTGGTTCCGGATCTCCGTTGGCTCCGTTAGTGTCGACCCCTCCAGGGGATCGAGGAGCAGGGCTGTGGTTCCGCATCTCCGTTGGCTCCGTTAGTGTCGACCCCTCCAGGGGATCGAGGAGCAGGGCTGTGGTTCCGCATCTCCGTTGGCTCCGTTAGTGTCGACCCCTCCAGGGGGTCGAGGAGCAGGGCTGTGGTTCCGCATCTCCCTTGGCTCCGTTAGTGTCGACCCCTCCAGGGGGCCGAGGAGCAGGGCTGTGGTTCCGCATCTCCGTTGGCTCCGTTAGTGTCGACCCCTCCAGGGGGCCGATGAGCAGGGCTGTGGTTCCGCATCTCCGTTGGCTCCGTTAGTGTCGACCCCTCCAGGGGGCCGATGAGCAGGGCTGTGGTTCCGCATCTCCGTTGGCTCCGTTAGTGCCGACCCCTCCAGGGGGCCGAGGAGCAGGGCTGTGGTTCCGCATCTCCGTTGGCTCCGTTAGTGTCGACCCCTCCAGGGGGCCGATGAGCAGGGCTGTGGTTCCGCATCTCCGTTGGCTCCGTTAGTGTCGACCCCTCCAGGGGGCCGATGAGCAGGGCTGTGGTTCCGCATCTCCGTTGGCTCCGTTAGTGTCGACCCCTCCAGGGGGTTGAGGAGCAGGGCTGTGGTTCCGCATCTCCGTTGGCTCCGTTAGTGTCGACCCCTCCAGGGGGTTGAGGAGCAGGGCTGTGGTTCCGCATCTCCGTTGGCTCCGTTAGTGCCGACCCCTCCAGGGGGCCGATGAGCAGGGCTGTGGATCCGCATCTCCGTTGGCTCCGTTAGTGTCGACCCCTCCAGGGGGTTGAGAAGGAGGGCTGTGGATCCGCATCTCCGTTGGCTCCGCTAGTGTCGACCCCTCCAGGGGGTTGAGAAGGAGGGCTGTGGATCCGCATCTCCGTTGGCTCCGTTAGTGTCGACCCCTCCAGGGGGCCGAGGAGCAGGACTGTGGTTCCGCTGACGTTGAGGAGGATGGCCTGAGGGCTGAGGGACAGAGGTATGCTCTGTCTCATCCTTCAACCTCCTTTAATCCCTCTATGTGTCTGTCTATATCAACGTTACTGTCTGGTTTAGTCTGTCCCAGCTGAAATACCATTGGGTTTTCTAGACTTGTTTCGTCGTCATGGAGGAGTCTAGTGACTCACCTGCAAGCTGGCTGAAATGTTGCTGTGTTAGCTGTTAGGTCACTGACCACCGATGGGGTTCACTCCCTCAGATGAAGTGCTCTCTGATTCAGAAAGAGAAGTCCTCTATCTGGCCTGGTTTAGACAGGGAAGTACTGCATCTGGCCTGGTTTAGACAGGGAAGTACTGCATCTGGCCTGGTTTAGACAGGGAAGTACTGCATCTGGCCTGGTTTAGACAGGGAAGTACTGCGTCTGGCCTGGTTTAGACAGGGAAGTACTGCATCTGGCCTGGTTTAGACAGGGAAGTACTGCATCTGGCCTGGTTTAGACAGGGAAGTACTGCATCTGGCCTGGTTTAGACAGGGAAGTACTGCATCTGGCCTGGTTTAGACAGGGAAGTACTGCATCTGGCCTGGTTTAGACAGGGAAGTACTGCATCTGGCCTGGTTTAGACAGGGAAGTACTGCATCTGGCCTGGTTTAGACAGGGAAGTACAGCATCTGGCCTGGTTTAGACAGGGAAGTACAGCATCTGGCCTGGTTTAGACAGGGAAGTACTGCATCTGGCCTGGTTTAGACAGGGAAGTACTGCATCTGGCCTGGTTTAGACAGGGAAGTACTGCATCTGGCCTGGTTTAGACAGGGAAGTACTGCATCTGGCCTGGTTTAGACAGGGAAGTACTGCATCTGGCCTGGTTTAGACAGGGAAGTACTGCATCTGGCCTGGTTCATACTGTTACAGACAGACTGTATCTGACCTGGTTCTCACAGTAATTGTCTGTCCTTTTTTGGGCTGAATACTTATATTCCCATGGCAACCTGTGTCTGTTCTGGAAACAGGCCATGGCCTTGCTGCTCCGGCTGGGTCTCTGTTCTCTGTCTCTGGCCACCCAGACTGGGAGGGCTGCTTGCTTCCTGATACAGGCCATGGCCTTGCTGCTCCGGCTGGGTCTCTGTTCTCTGTCTCTGTCCACCCAGACTGGGAGGGCTGCTTGCTTCCTGATACAGGCCATGGCCTTGCTGCTCCGGCTGGGTCTCTGTTCTCTGTCTCTGTCCACCCAGACTGGGAGGGCTGCTTGCTTCCTGAAACATCAATGGAACTACTGTAACTAAAAAAAGCTGTAGCAAGAGAATAGATGGACACAACAACATTTATAGGTTGTTAGTATCAAAAACAACACTCTGCCCTCTAAAGCAGTGGTTCTCAGCTGGTTGTGCCTCAGGACCCAAATTCAACCAGGTTGTCTCAGTCTTGACCCAATATTTGTGTCGCCAAAATACAATCTGGAAAACTATTTATTTAATACTATATTGATATTAAATGTAGCAATTAAAAAACAAAGGAATAACATTCACACTTCTTTCATTGTCAATAATAACATTTTGCCGTCATGATGAAGAATGCTAATAAACTCCCTGGTTTGAGACACTAAATCACCCTAAATAGCCCTGCTAATAAACTCCCTGGTTTGAGACACTAAATCAACCTAAATAGCCCTGCTAATAAACTCCCTGGTTTGAGACACTAAATCACCCTAAATAGCCCTGCTAATAAACTCCCTGGTTTGAGACACTAAATCAACCTAAATAGCCCTGCTAATAAACTCCCTGGTTTGAGACACTAAATCAACCTAAATAGCCCTGCTTATAAACTCCCTGGTTTGAGACATTAATCACCCTAAATAGCCCTGCTAATAAACTCCCTGGTTTGAGACACTAAATCAACCTAAATAGCCCTGCTAATAAACTCCCTGGTTTGAGACACTAAATGAACAACCTAAATAGCCCTGCTTATAAACTCCCTGGTTTGAGACACTAAATCAACCTAAATAGCCCTGCTAATAAACTCCCTGGTTTGAGACACTAAATCACCCTAAATAGCCCTGCTAATAAACTCCCTGGTTGAGACACTAAATCACCCTAAATAGCCCTGCTAATAAAATCCCTGGTTTGAGACACTAAATCAACCTAAATAGCCCTGCTAATAAACTCCCTGGTTTGAGACACTAAATCACCCTAAATAGCCCTGCTAATAAACTCCCTGGTTTGAGACACTAAATCAACCTAAATAGCCCTGCTAATAAACTCCCTGGTTTGAGACACTAAATGAACTACCTAAATAGCCCTGCTAATAAACTCCCTGGTTTGAGACACTAAATCACCCTAAATAGCCCTGCTAATAGAATATTAATAAACTTCCTGGTTTGAGACATTAAATCAACCTAAATTGCCCTGCTATTAGCTCTATATGGGAAAATTTCCATCTTCAGATATGTCCTTGTTTTCAGAGTGGATCCTGTACGTGTCTCCCTGTCTGTACCCAGGTGTGTGAGGGTAGTAGAGAGGCTGATTCTGCTGACTGAGGCGCCATGGTGGAGCCAGGGGACAGGGAGGTGGCTGGCCAGAGGCTGGGGATCCCAGAGAGTTTAGGGGTGTCTACCCTGGAACCAGGTCAGCGACCCCCAACCACGCCCCCAGGACGACAGGTCTCTATCCGGGTACAGCTGCTGGACGACGTCACCGAGGTCTTCAACATATCAGTGAGTACAGGAACTATTTAGCTCTATGGGAGGAATGACATGCTGGAGAAACCACAATGCTTTAGATGAGGTCTATAGTTCCCAGGCTCTGATACCAATGAGGTCCATAGTTCCCAGGCTCTGATACCAATGAGGTATATCAAATCAAATCAAATTTTATTTGTCACATACACATGGTTAGCAGATGTTAATGCGAGTGTAGCGAAATGCTTGTGCTTCTAGTTCCGACGATGCAGTAATAACCAACGAGTAATCTAACCTAACAATTCCAAAACTACTACCTTATACACACAAGTGTAAAGGGATAAAGAATATGTACATAAAGATATATTAATGAGTGATGGTACAGAGCGGCATAGGCAAGATGCAGTAGATGGTATCGAGTACCTTATATACATTTGAGATGATTAATGTAGGGTATGTTAACAAAGTGGCATAGTTAAAGTGGCTAGTGATACATGTATTACATAAAGATGCAGTAGATGATATAGAGTACAGTATATATGTATACATATGAGATGAATAATGTAGGGTATGTAAACATTATATTAGGTAGCATTGTTTAAAGTGGCTAGTGATATATTTTACATCAATTCCCATTATTAAAGTAGCTGGAGTTGAGACAGTGTGTTGGCAGCAGCCACTCAATGTTAGTGGTGGTTGTTTAACAGTCTGATGGCCTTGAGATAGAAGCTGTTTTTCAGTCTCTCGGTCCCAGCTTTGATGCACCTGTACTGACCTCGCCTTCTGGATGATAGCGGGGTGAACAGGCAGTGGCTCGGGTGGTTGTTGTCCTTGATGATCTTTATGGCTCTTCCTGTGACATCGGGTGGTGTAGGTGTCCTGGAGGGCAGGTAGTTTGCCCCCGGTGATGCGTTGTGCAGACCTCACTACCCTCTGGAGAGCCTTACGTTTGTGGGCGGAGCAGCTGCCGTACCAGGCAGTGATACAGCCCGACAGGATGCTCTCGATTGTGCATCTGTAGAAGTTTGTGAGTGCTTTTGGTGACAAGCCAAATTTCTTCAGCCTCCTGAGGTTGAAGAGGCGCTGCTGCGCCTTCTTCACGATGCTGTCTGTGTGAGTGGACCAATTCAGTTTGTCTGTGATGTGTACGCCGAGGAACTTAAAACTTACTACCCTCTCCACTACTGATCCATCGATGTGGATAGGGGGGTGTTCCCTCTGCTGTTTCCTGAAGTCCACAACCATCTCCTTTCTTTTGTTGACGTTGAGTGTGAGGTTATTTTCCTGACACCACACTCCGAGGGCCCTCACCTCCTCCCTGTAGGCCGTCTCGTCGTTGTTGGTAATCAAGCCTACCACTGTTGTGTCGTCCGCAAACTTGATGATTGAGTTGGAGGGTGCGTGGCCACGCAGTCGTGGGTGAACAGGGAGTACAGGAGAGGGCTCAGAACGCACCCTTGTTGGGCCCCAGTGTTGAGGATCAGCGGGGTGGAGATGTTGTTGCCTACCCTCACCACCTGGGGGCGGCCCGTCAGGAAGTCCAGTACCCAGTTGCACATGGCGGGGTCGAGACCCAGGGTCTTGAGCTTGATGACAAGTTTGGAGGGTACTATGGTGTTAAATGCTGAGCTGTAGTCGATGAACAGCATTCTCACATAGGTATTCCTCTTGTCCAGATGGGTTAGGGCAGTGTGGTTGAGATTGCATCGTCTGTGGACCTATTTGGGCGGTAAGCAAATTGGAGTGGGTCTAGGGTGTCAGGTAGGGTGGAGGTGATATGGTCCTTGACTAGTCTCTCAAAGCACTTCATGATGACTGAAGTCGTTTAGCTCAGTTACCTTAGCTTTCTTGGGAACAGGAATAATGGTGGCCCTCTTGAAGCATGTGGGAACAGCAGACTGGGATAAGGATTGATTGAATATCTCCGTAAACACACCAGCCAGCTGGTCTGCGCATTCTCTGAGGGCGCGGCTGGGGATGCCGTCTGGGCCTGCAGCCTTGCGAGGGTTAACACGTTTAAATGTTTTACTCACCTCGGCTGCAGTGAAGGAGAGTCCGCATGTTTTGGTTGCGGGCCGTGTCAGTGGCACTGTATTGTCCTCAAAGCGGGCAAAAAAGTTATTTAGTCTATGTGTCTGCTTGGGGGGAATATATACGGCTGTGATTATAATCGAAGAGAATTCCCTTGGTAGATAATGCGGTCGACATTTGATTATGAGGAATTTTAAATCAGGTGAACAGAAGGACTTGAGTTCCTGTATGTTGTTGTGACCGCACCACGTCTCGTTAACCATAAAGCATACGCCCCCGCCCCTCTTCTTACCAGAAATATGTTTGTTTCTGTTGGTGCGATGCGTGGAGAAACCAGCTTGGCTGCACCGACTCCGATAGCGTCTCTCGAGTGAGCCATGTTTCCGTGAAGCAAAGAACATTACAGTCCCTCTGGAATGCTACCCTTGCTCGGATTTCATCAACCTTGTTGTCAAGAGACTGGACATTGGCGAGTAGTATGCTAGGGAGTGGCGCGCAATGTGCCCGTCTCCGAAGCCTGACCAGAAGACCGCTTCGTTTGCCTCTTTTACGACATCGTTGTTTTGGGTCGCAGGCTGGGATCCATTCCATTGTCCTGGGTGGAAGGCAGAACACAGGATCCGCTCCGGGAAAGTCATATTCTTGGTCGTACTGATGGTGAGTTGACGCTGCTCTTATATTCAGTAGTTCTTCTCGACTGTATGTAATGAAACCTAAGATGACCTGGGGTACCAATGTAAGAAATAACACGTAAAAAAACTAAAAACTGCATAGTTTCCTAGGAACGCGAAGCGAGGCGGCCATCTCTGTCGGCGTCGGAAGTTCCCAGGCTCTGATACCAATGAGGTCTATAGTTCCCAGGCTCTGATACCAATGAGGTCCATAGTTCCCAGGCTCTGATACCAATGAGGTCCATAGTTCCCAGGCTCTGATACCAATGAGGTCTATAGTTCCCAGGCTCTGATACCAATGAGGTCCATAGTTCCCAGGCTCTGATACCAATGCTTTAGATGAGGTCAGTAGTTCCCAGGCTCTGATACCAATGAGGTCTCTAGTTCCCAGGCTCTGATACCAATGAGGTCCATAGTTCCCAGGCTCTGATACCAATGCTTTAGATGAGGTCTATAGTTCCCAGGCTCTGATACCAATGCTTTGGATGAGGTCCATAGTTCCCAGGCTCTGGTACCAATGCTTTAGATGAGGTCCATAGTTCCCAGGCTCTGATACCAATGAGGTCTATAGTTCCCAGGCTCTGATACTAAGGAGGTCCATAGTTCCCAGGCTCTGATACCAATAAGGTCCATAGTTCCAAGGCTCTGATTCCAATGCTTTAGATGAGGTCCATAGTTCCCAGGCTCTGATACCAATGCTTTAGATGAGGTCTATAGTTCCCAGGCTCTGATACCAATGCTTTAGATGAGGTCTATAGTTCCCAGGCTCTGATACCAATGCTTTAGATGAGGTCTATAGTTCCCAGGCTCTGATACCAATGCTTTAGATGAGGTCTATAGTTCCCAGGCTCTGATACCAATGCTTTAGATGAGGTCTATAGTCCCCAGGCTCTGATACCAATGAGGTCTCTAGTTCCCAGGGTCTGATACCAACGAGGTCCATAGTTCCCAGGCTCTGATACCAATGCTTTAGATGAGGTCCATAGTTCCCAGGCTCTGATACCAATGCTTTAGATGAGGTCTATAGTTCCCAGGCTCTGATACCAATGCTTTAGATGAGGTCCATAGTTCCCAGGCTCTGATACCAATGAGGTCTATAGTTCCCAGGCTCTGATACCAATGAGGTCCATAGTTCCCAGGCTCTGATACCAATGCCTTAGATGAGGTCTATAGTTCCCAGTCTCTGATACCAATGCTTTGGATGAGGTCCATAGTTCCCAGATTCTGATACCAATGCTTTGGATGAGGTCCATAGTTAACAGGCTCTGATACCAATGAGGTCCATAGTTCCCAGGCTCTGATACCAATGAGGTCCATAGTTCCCAGGCTCTGATACCAATGCTTTAGATGAGGTCTATAGTTCCCAGTCTCTGATTCCAATGAGGTCCATAGTTCCCAGGCTCTGATACCAATGCTTTAGATGAGGTCTATAGTTCCCAGGCTCTGATACCAATGAGGTCCATAGTTCCCAGGCTCTGATACCAATGAGGTCCATAGTTCCCAGGCTCTGATACCAATGAGGTCCATAGTTCCCAGGCTCTGATACCAATGAGGTCCATAGTTCCCAGGCTCTGATACCAATGAGGTCCATAGTTCCCAGGCTCTGATACCAATGAGGTCTATTGTTCTTGGGCTCTGATACCAATGAGGTCTATAGTTCCCAGGCTCTGATACCAATGAGGTCCTTAGTTCCCAGGCTCTGTTACCAATGCTTTAGATGAGGTCCATAGTTCCCAGGCTCTGATACCAATGCTTTAGATGAGGTCAGTAGTTCCCAGGCTCTGATACCAATGAGGTCCATAGTTCCCAGTCTCTGATACCAATGCTTTAGATGAGGTCAGTAGTTCCCAGGCTCTGATACCAATGAGGTCCATAGTTCCCAGGCTCTGATACCAATGAGGTCCATAGTTCCCAGGCTCTGATACCAATGCTTTAGATTAGGTCTATAGTTCCCAGGCTCTGATATCAATGCCTTAGATGAGGTCCATAGTTCCCAGGCTCTGATACCAATGAGGTCCATAGTTCCCAGGCTCTGATACCAATGAGGTCCATAGTTCCCAGGCTCTGATACCAATGAGGTCCATAGTTCCCAGGCTCTGATACCAATGAGGTCCATAGTTCCCAGGCTCTGATACCAATGAGGTCCATAGTTCCCAGGCTCTGATACCAATGAGGTCCATAGTCCCCAGGCTCAGATACCAATGAGGTCCATAGTTCCCAGGCTCTGATACCAATGAGGTCTCTAGTTCCCAGTCTCTGATACCAATGCTTTAATAGTGGAGGATCAATCCTTCACATTGACAGCCTCTTGGCTGTCGGGGGCAGCAGGTAGCTTAGTTGTTCGAGCTTTGAACTTGAAACTTAAAGCTTGCAAGATCGAATCCCCGTTCTGCCCCTGAACAGGCAGTTAACCCACTTTTCCCAGGCATCATTGAAAATAAGAATTTGTTCTTAACTGACTTGCCTGGTTAAATAAAGGTAAAAATAAATAAATCTGTCTGTAACCCGATGTGTGTTCTGCTCTGTTGTAACCTGGTGTGTGTTCTGTAACCTGGTGTGTGTTCTGCTCTGTTGTAACCTGGTGTGTGTTCTGTAACCTGGTGGGTGTTCTGCTCTGTAACCTGGTGTGTGTTCTGTAACCTGGTGTGTGTTCTGCTCTGTAACATGGTGTGTGTTCTGCTCTGTAACATGGTGTGTGTTCTGCTCTGTAACATGGTGTGTGTTCTGCTCTGTAACATGGTGTGTGTTCTGCTCTGTAACCTGGTGTGTGTTCTGTTCTGTAACCTGGTGTGTGTTCTGCTCTGTAACCTGGTGTGTGTTCTGTAACCTGGTGTGTGTTCTGTAACCTGGTGTGTGTTCTGTAACCTGGTGTGTATTCTGCTCAGTAACATCGTGTGTGTTCTGCTCTGTAACCTGGTGTGTGTTCTGTTCTGTAACCTGGTGTGTGTTCTGTTCTGTAACCTGGTGTGTGTTCTGTTCTGTAACCTGGTGTGTGTTCTGTTCTGTAACCTGGTGTGTGTTCTGTTCTGTAACCTGGTGTGTGTTCTGTTCTGTAACCTGGTGTGTGTTCTGCTCTGTAACCTGGTGTGTGTTCTGCTCTGTAACCTGGTGTGTGTTCTGTTCTGTAACCTGGTGTGTGTTCTGTTCTGTAACCTGGTGTGTGTTCTGTTCTGTAACCTGGTGTGTGTTCTGTCTGTAACCTGGTGTGTGTTCTGCTCTGTAACCCGGTGTGTGTTCTGCTCTGTATCATGGTGTGTGTTCTGCTCTGTAACCTGGTGTGTGTTCTGCTCTGTAACATGGTGTGTGTTCTGCTCTGTAACATGGTGTGTGTTCTGTAATCTGGTGTGTGTTCTGTTCTGTAACCTGGTGTGTGTTCTGCTCTGTAACCCGGTGTGTGTTCTGTTCTGTAACACAGTGTGTGTTCTGTTCTGTAACCTGGTGTGTGTTCTGCTCTGTAACCTGGTGTGTGTTCTGTTCTGTAACCTGGTGTGTGTTCTGTTCTGTAACCTGGTGTGTGTTCTGCTCTGTAACCCGGTGTGTGTGTTCTGTTCTGTAACCCGGTATGTGTTCTGTAACCCGGTGTGTGTTCTGTAACCTGGTGTGTGTTCTGCTCTGTAACATGGTGTGTGTTCTGCTCTGTAACCTGGTGTGTGTTCTGTTCTGTAAGCCGGTGTGTGTTCTGTAACCCGGTATGTGTTCTGTAACCTGGTGTGTGTTCTGCTCTGTAACCTGGTGTGTGTTCTGTTCTGTAACCTGGTGTCTGTTCTGCTCTGTAACCTGGTGTGTGTTCTGTAACCAACCTGGTGCGTGTTCTGTCTGTAACCTGGTGTGTTTTCTGTTCTGTAACCTGGTGCGTGTTCTGCTCTGTAACCTGGTGTGTCTTCTGCTCTGTAACTTGGTGTGTGTTTTCTGCTCTGTAACCTGGTGTGTGTTCTGCTCTGTAACCTGGTGTGTGTTCTGCTCTGTAACCTGGTGTGTGTTCTGCTCTGTAACCTGGTGTGTGTTCTGCTCTGTAACCTGGTGTGTGTTCTGCTCTGTAACCTGGTGTGTGTTCTGCTCTGTAACCTGGTGTGTGTTCTGCTCTGTAACCTGGTGTGTGTTCTGTTCTGTAACCTGGTGTGTGTTCTGCTCTGTAACCTGGTGTGTGTTCTGCTCTGTAACCTGGTGTGTGTTCTGTTCTGTAACCTGGTGTGTGTTCCGCTCTGTAACCTGGTGTGTGTTCTTTAACCTGGTGTGTGTTCTGTTCTGTAACCTGGTGTGTGTTCTGCTCTGTAACCTGGTGTGTGTTCTGTAACCTGGTGTGTGTTCTGCTCTGTAACCTGGTGTGTGTTCTGCTCTGTAACCTGGTGTGTGTTCTGTTCTGTAACCTGGTGTGTGTTCCGCTCTGTAACCTGGTGTGTGTTCTTTAACCTGGTGTGTGTTCTGTTCTGTAACCTGGTGTGTGTTCTGCTCTGTAACCTGGTGTGTGTTCTGCTCTGTAACCCGGTGTGTGTTCTGTAACCTGGTGTGTGTTCTGTAACCTGGTGTGTGTTCTGCTCTGTAACCTGGTGTGTGTTCTGTTCTGTAACCTGGTGTGTGTTCTGTAACCTGGTGTGTGTTCTGCTCTGTAACCTGGTGTGTGTTCTGTTCTGTAACCTGGTGTGTGTTCTGTAACCTGGTGTGTGTTCTGTAACCTGGTGTGTGTTCTGCTCTGTAACCTGGTGTGTGTTCTGTTCTGTAACCTGGTGTGTGTTCTGTAACCTGGTGTGTGTTCTGCTCTGTAACTCTGTGTGTGTTCTGTTCTGTAACCTGGTGTGTGTTCTGCTCTGTAACCTGGTGTGTGTTCTGTAACCTGGTGTGTGTTCTGCTCTGTAACCTGGTGTGTGTTCTGTTCTGTAACCTGGTGTGTGTTCTGTAACCTGGTGTGTGTTCTGTAACCTGGTGTGTGTTCTGTAACTCTGTGTGTGTTCTGCTCTGTAACCTGGTGTGTGTTCTGTAACCTGGTGTGTGTTCTGTAACCTGGTGTGTGTTCTGCTCTGTAACTCTGTGTGTGTTCTGCTCTGTAACCTGGTGTGTGTTCTGTAACCTGGTGTGTGTTCTGTAACCTGGTGTGTGTTCTGTAACCTGGTGTGTGTTCTGCTCTGTAACTCTGTGTGTGTTCTGCTCTGTAACTCTGTGTGTGTTCTGCTCTGTAACTCTGTGTGTGTTCTGAAACCTGGTGTGTGTTCTGTTCTGTAACCTGGTGTGTGTTCTGCAACCTGGTGTGTGTTCTGTAACCTGGTGTGTGTTCTGCTCTGTAACTCTGTGTGTGTTCTGTAACCTGGTGTGTGTTCTGTAACCTGGTGTGTGTTCTGTAACCTGGTGTGTGTTCTGTAACCTGGTGTGTGTTCTATAACCTGGTGTGTGTTCTGCTCTGTAACTCTGTGTGTGTTCTGCTCTGTAACCTGGTGTGTGTTCTGTAACCTGGTGTGTGTTCTGCTCTGTAACCTGGTGTGTGCTCTGTAACCTGGTGTGTGTTCTGTAACCTGGTGTGTGTTCTGCTCTGTAACCTGGTGTGTGCTCTGTAACCTGGTGTGTGCTCTGTAACCTGGTGTGTGTTCTGTAACTCTGTGTGTGTTCTGCTCTGTAACCTGGTGTGTGTTCTGTAACCTGGTGTGTGTTCTGCTCTGTAACTCTGTGTGTGTTCTGCTCTGTAACTCTGTGTGTGTTCTGCTCTGTAACCTGGTGTGTGCTCTGTAACCTGGTGTGTGTTCTGTAACCTGGTGTGTGTTCTGCTCTGTAACCTGGTGTGTGCTCTGTAACCTGGTGTGTGCTCTGTAACCTGGTGTGTGTTCTGTAACTCTGTGTGTTCTGCTCTGTAACCTGGTGTGTGTTCTGTAACCTGGTGTGTGTTCTGCTCTGTAACTCTGTGTGTGTTCTGCTCTGTAACTCTGTGTGTGTTCTGCTCTGTAACCTGGTGTGTGCTCTGTAACCTGGTGTGTGTTCTGTAACCTGGTGTGTGTTCTGCTCTTTAACCTGGTGTGTGCTCTGTAACCTGGTGTGTGCTCTGTAACCTGGTGTGTGTTCTGTAACTCTGTGTGTGTTCTGCTCTGTAACCTGGTGTGTGTTCTGTAACCTGGTGTGTGTTCTGCTCTGTAACTCTGTGTGTGTTCTGCTCTGTAACCTGGTGTGTGTTCTGTAACCTGGTGTGTGTTCTGCTCTGTAACTCTGTGTGTGTTCTGCTCTGTAACCTGGTGTGTGTTCTGTAACCTGGTGTGTGTTCTGCTCTGTAACCTGGTGTGTGTTCTGCTCTCTCTCTCCACAGCAACGAGCCCCAGCCAAGGCTCTGTTTGACCTGGTGTGTGTCCATCTGAACCTGGCTGAAAGAGACTACTTTGGTCTCCAGTACCAGAACCCCAGGAGGATGATGGTGAGACAGAAGTTCTTTATTCACTATGGTGTGTCCCAAATGGAACCCTGTACTCTATAGAGCTCACTACCTCTGCCCAGAGCCTTATGCCCTGCCTACTTTTCTGTCTGCAATGTTCTGTATCATGGATGTTGCACACACTCAACACTGGCCCCTGGACAGTGGTACTGGTGACTCTCAATACTGGCCCCTGGACAGTGGTACTGGTGTCTCTCAATACTGGTCCCTGGACAGTGGTACTGGTGACTCTCAATACTGGCCCCTGTACAGGTGACTCTCAATACTGGCCCCTGGACAGGTAACTCTCAATACTGGCCCCTGGACAGTGGTACTGGTGACTTAACACTGGCCCCTGGACAGTGGTACTGGTGTCTCTCAATACTGGCCCCTGTACAGGTGACTCGCAATACTGGCCCCTGGACAGTGGTACTGGTGACTCAATATTGGCCCCTGGACAGTGGTACTGGTGACTCAATATTGGCTCCTGGACAGTGGTACTGGTGACTTGATAATGGTAAGTCTGGCTGCATTAATCCCAGGCAGGGGAACAGAGCCATTCAGTCTCCGCTATATTAGAGACAGGCTCAGGGTCACACACAGGAACAGAGCCATCCAGTCTCAGGGCCACACAGGAACAGAGCCATCCAGTCTCAGGGTCTCACACAGGAACAGAGCCATCCAGTCTCAGGGTCACACACAGGAACAGAGCCATCCAGTCTCAGGGCCACACAGGAACAGAGCCATCCAGTCTCAGGGTCACACAGGAACAGAGCCATCCAGTCTCAGGGTCACACAGGAACAGAGCCATCCAGTCTCAGGGCCACACAGGAACAGAGCCATCCAGTCTCATGGTCACACACAGGAACAGAGCCATCCAGTCTCAGGGTCTCACAGGAACAGAGCCATCCAGTCTCAGGGTCACACAGGAACAGAGCCATCCAGTCTCAGGGTCACACAGGAACAGAGCCATCCAGTCTCAGGGTCTCACACAGGAACAGAGCCATCCAGCCTCAGGGTCACACAGGAACAGAGCCATCCAGTCTCAGGGTCACACAGGAACAGAGCCATCCAGTCTCAGGGTCACACAGGAACAGAGCCATCCAGTCTCAGGGTCACACAGGAACAGAGCTATCCAGTCTCAGGGTCACACAGGATCAGAGCCATCCAGTCTCAGGGTCACACAGGAACAGAGCCATCCAGTCTCAGGGTCACACAGGAACAGAGCCATCCAGTCTCAGGGTCACACAGGAACAGAGCCATCCAGTCTCAGGGTCACACAGGATCAGAGCCATCCAGTCTCAGGGTCACACAGGATCAGAGCCATCCAGTCTCAGGGTCACACAGGATCAGAGCCATCCAGGCTCAGGGTTACACAGGAACAGAGCCATCCAGTCTCAGGGTCTCACAGGAACAGAGCCATCCAGTCTCAGGGTCTCACAGGATCAGAGCCATCCAGTCTCAGGGTCACACAGGAACAGAGCCATCCAGGCTCAGGGTTACACAGGAACAGAGCCATCCAGTCTCAGGGTCACACAGGATCAGAGCCATCTAGGCTCAGGGTCACACAGGAACAGAGCCATCCAGTCTCAGGGTCACACAGGAACAGAGCCATCCAGTCTCAGGGTCACACAGGAACAGAGCCATCCAGTCTCAGGGTCACACAGGATCAGAGCCATCCAGTCTCAGCTGTATTAGAGACAGGCTCAGGGTCAGACAGGAACAGAGCCATCCAGTCTCAGCTGTATTAGAGACAAGCTCAGGGTCACACAGGAACAGAGCCATCCAGTCTCAGCTATATTAGAGACAGGCTCAGGGTCAGACAGGAACAGAGCCATCCAGTCTCAGCTGTATTAGAGACAGGCTCAGGGTCAGACAGGAACAGAGCCATCCAGTCTCAGGGTCACACACAGGAACAGAGCCATCCAGTCTCAGCTGTATTAGTGACAGGCTCAGGGTCAGACAGGAACAGAGCCATCCAGGCTCAGGGTTACACAGGAACAGAGCCATCCAGTCTCAGGGTCTCACAGGAACAGAGCCATCCAGTCTCAGGGTCACACAGGAACAGAGCCATCCAGTCTCAGGGTCACACAGGATCAGAGCCATCCAGTCTCAGGGTCACACAGGATCAGAGCCATCCAGTCTCAGGGTCAGACAGGAACAGAGCCATCCAGTCTCAGGGTCACACAGGAACAGAGCCATCCAGTCTCAGGGTCACACAGGAACAGAGCCATCCAGTCTCAGGGTCACACAGGAACAGAGCCATCCAGTCTCAGGGTCACACAGGAACAGAGCCATCCAGTCTCAGGGTCACACAGGAACAGAGCCATCCAGTCTCAGGGTCACACAGGATCAGAGCCATCCAGTCTCAGGGTCACACAGGAACAGAGCCATCCAGTCTCAGGGTCACACAGGAACAGAGCCATCCAGTCTCAGGGTCTCACAGGAACAGAGCCATCCAGTCTCAGGGTCACACACCGGAACAGAGCCATCCAGTCTCAGGGTCAGACAGGAACAGAGCCATCCAGTCTCAGGGTCACACAGGAACAGAGCCATCCAGTCTCAGGGTCACACAGGAACAGAGCCATCCAGTCTCAGGGTCTCACAGGAACAGAGCCATCCAGTCTCAGGGTCAGACACAGGAACAGAGCCATCCAGTCTCAGGGTCAGACACAGGAACAGAGCCATCCAGCCTCAGGGTCACACAGGAACAGAGCCATCCAGTCTCAGGGTCAGACAGGAACAGAGCCATCCAGTCTCAGGGTCACACAGGAACAGAGCCATCCAGTCTCAGGGTCACACAGGAACAGAGCCATCCAGTCTCAGGGTCTCACAGGAACAGAGCCATCCAGTCTCAGGGTCAGACACAGGAACAGAGCCATCCAGTCTCAGGGTCAGACACAGGAACAGAGCCATCCAGTCTCAGGGTCACACAGGAACAGAGCCATCCAGTCTCAGGGTCTCACAGGAACAGAGCCATCCAGTCTCAGGGTCAGACACAGGAACAGAGCCATCCAGTCTCAGGGTCAGACAGGAACAGAGCCATCCAGTCTCAGGGTCACACAGGAACAGAGCCATCCAGTCTCAGGGTCACACAGGAACAGAGCCATCCAGTCTCAGGGTCTCACACAGGAACAGAGCCATCCAGTCTCAGGGTCACACAGGAACAGAGCCATCCAGTCTCAGGGTCACACAGGAACAGAGCCATCCAGTCTCAGGGTCTCACACAGGAACAGAGCCATCCAGTCTCAGGGTCTCACAGGAACAGAGCCATCCAGTCTCAGGGTCTCACAGGAACAGAGCCATCCAGTCTCAGGGTCACACAGGAACAGAGCCATCCAGTCTCAGGGTCACATAGGAACAGAGCCATCCAGTCTCAGGGTCACACAGGAACAGAGCCATCCAGTCTCAGGGTCACACAGGAACAGAGCCATCCAGTCTCAGGGTCTCACAGGAACAGAGCCATCCAGTCTCAGGGTCACACAGGAACAGAGCCATCCAGTCTCAGGGTCTCACAGGAACAGAGCCATCCAGTCTCAGGGTCTCACAGGAACAGAGCCATCCAGTCTCAGGGTCACACAGGAACAGAGCCATCCAGTCTCAGGGTCACACAGGATCAGAGCCATCCAGTCTCAGCTGTATTAGAGACAGGCTCAGGGTCAGACAGGAACAGAGCCATCCAGTCTCAGCTGTATTAGAGACAAGCTCAGGGTCACACAGGAACAGAGCCATCCAGTCTCAGCTATATTAGAGACAGGCTCAGGGTCAGACAGGAACAGAGCCATCCAGTCTCAGCTGTATTAGAGACAGGCTCAGGGTCAGACAGGAACAGAGCCATCCAGTCTCAGGGTCACACACAGGAACAGAGCCATCCAGTCTCAGCTGTATTAGTGACAGGCTCAGGGTCAGACAGGAACAGAGCCATCCAGGCTCAGGGTTACACAGGAACAGAGCCATCCAGTCTCAGGGTCTCACAGGAACAGAGCCATCCAGTCTCAGGGTCACACAGGAACAGAGCCATCCAGTCTCAGGGTCACACAGGATCAGAGCCATCCAGTCTCAGGGTCACACAGGATCAGAGCCATCCAGTCTCAGGGTCAGACAGGAACAGAGCCATCCAGTCTCAGGGTCACACAGGAACAGAGCCATCCAGTCTCAGGGTCACACAGGAACAGAGCCATCCAGTCTCAGGGTCACACAGGAACAGAGCCATCCAGTCTCAGGGTCACACAGGAACAGAGCCATCCAGTCTCAGGGTCACACAGGAACAGAGCCATCCAGTCTCAGGGTCACACAGGATCAGAGCCATCCAGTCTCAGGGTCACACAGGAACAGAGCCATCCAGTCTCAGGGTCACACAGGAACAGAGCCATCCAGTCTCAGGGTCTCACAGGAACAGAGCCATCCAGTCTCAGGGTCACACACCGGAACAGAGCCATCCAGTCTCAGGGTCAGACAGGAACAGAGCCATCCAGTCTCAGGGTCACACAGGAACAGAGCCATCCAGTCTCAGGGTCACACAGGAACAGAGCCATCCAGTCTCAGGGTCTCACAGGAACAGAGCCATCCAGTCTCAGGGTCAGACACAGGAACAGAGCCATCCAGTCTCAGGGTCAGACACAGGAACAGAGCCATCCAGTCTCAGGGTCACACAGGAACAGAGCCATCCAGTCTCAGGGTCTCACAGGAACAGAGCCATCCAGTCTCAGGGTCAGACACAGGAACAGAGCCATCCAGTCTCAGGGTCAGACACAGGAACAGAGCCATCCAGTCTCAGGGTCACACAGGAACAGAGCCATCCAGTCTCAGGGTCTCACAGGAACAGAGCCATCCAGTCTCAGGGTCAGACACAGGAACAGAGCCATCCAGTCTCAGGGTCAGACAGGAACAGAGCCATCCAGTCTCAGGGTCACACAGGAACAGAGCCATCCAGTCTCAGGGTCACACAGGAACAGAGCCATCCAGTCTCAGGGTCTCACACAGGAACAGAGCCATCCAGTCTCAGGGTCACACAGGAACAGAGCCATCCAGTCTCAGGGTCACACAGGAACAGAGCCATCCAGTCTCAGGGTCACACAGGAACAGAGCCATCCAGTCTCAGGGTCACACAGGATCAGAGCCATCCAGTCTCAGCTGTATTAGAGACAGGCTCAGGGTCAGACAGGAACAGAGCCATCCAGTCTCAGCTGTATTAGAGACAAGCTCAGGGTCACACAGGAACAGAGCCATCCAGTCTCAGCTATATTAGAGACAGGCTCAGGGTCAGACAGGAACAGAGCCATCCAGTCTCAGCTGTATTAGAGACAGGCTCAGGGTCAGACAGGAACAGAGCCATCCAGTCTCAGGGTCACACACAGGAACAGAGCCATCCAGTCTCAGCTGTATTAGTGACAGGCTCAGGGTCAGACAGGAACAGAGCCATCCAGGCTCAGGGTTACACAGGAACAGAGCCATCCAGTCTCAGGGTCTCACAGGAACAGAGCCATCCAGTCTCAGGGTCACACAGGAACAGAGCCATCCAGTCTCAGGGTCACACAGGAACAGAGCCATCCAGTCTCAGGGTCTCACAGGAACAGAGCCATCCAGTCTCAGGGTCAGACACAGGAACAGAGCCATCCAGTCTCAGGGTCAGACACAGGAACAGAGCCATCCAGTCTCAGGGTCAGACACAGGAACAGAGCCATCCAGTCTCAGGGTCACACAGGAACAGAGCCATCCAGTCTCAGGGTCAGACAGGAACAGAGCCATCCAGTCTCAGGGTCACACAGGAACAGAGCCATCCAGTCTCAGGGTCACACAGGAACAGAGCCATCCAGTCTCAGGGTCTCACAGGAACAGAGCCATCCAGTCTCAGGGTCAGACACAGGAACAGAGCCATCCAGTCTCAGGGTCAGACACAGGAACAGAGCCATCCAGTCTCAGGGTCACACAGGAACAGAGCCATCCAGTCTCAGGGTCTCACAGGAACAGAGCCATCCAGTCTCAGGGTCAGACACAGGAACAGAGCCATCCAGTCTCAGGGTCAGACAGGAACAGAGCCATCCAGTCTCAGGGTCACACAGGAACAGAGCCATCCAGTCTCAGGGTCACACAGGAACAGAGCCATCCAGTCTCAGGGTCTCACACAGGAACAGAGCCATCCAGTCTCAGGGTCACACAGGAACAGAGCCATCCAGTCTCAGGGTCACACAGGAACAGAGCCATCCAGTCTCAGGGTCACACAGGAACAGAGCCATCCAGTCTCAGGGTCACACAGGATCAGAGCCATCCAGTCTCAGCTGTATTAGAGACAGGCTCAGGGTCAGACAGGAACAGAGCCATCCAGTCTCAGCTGTATTAGAGACAAGCTCAGGGTCACACAGGAACAGAGCCATCCAGTCTCAGCTATATTAGAGACAGGCTCAGGGTCAGACAGGAACAGAGCCATCCAGTCTCAGCTGTATTAGAGACAGGCTCAGGGTCAGACAGGAACAGAGCCATCCAGTCTCAGGGTCACACACAGGAACAGAGCCATCCAGTCTCAGCTGTATTAGTGACAGGCTCAGGGTCAGACAGGAACAGAGCCATCCAGGCTCAGGGTTACACAGGAACAGAGCCATCCAGTCTCAGGGTCTCACAGGAACAGAGCCATCCAGTCTCAGGGTCACACAGGAACAGAGCCATCCAGTCTCAGGGTCACACAGGAACAGAGCCATCCAGTCTCAGGGTCACACAGGAACAGAGCCATCCAGTCTCAGGGTCAGACACAGGAACAGAGCCATCCAGTCTCAGGGTCAGACACAGGAACAGAGCCATCCAGTCTCAGGGTCACACAGGAACAGAGCCATCCAGTCTCAGGGTCAGACAGGAACAGAGCCATCCAGTCTCAGGGTCACACAGGAACAGAGCCATCCAGTCTCAGGGTCACACAGGAACAGAGCCATCCAGTCTCAGGGTCTCACAGGAACAGAGCCATCCAGTCTCAGGGTCAGACACAGGAACAGAGCCATCCAGTCTCAGGGTCAGACACAGGAACAGAGCCATCCAGTCTCAGGGTCACACAGGAACAGAGCCATCCAGTCTCAGGGTCTCACAGGAACAGAGCCATCCAGTCTCAGGGTCAGACACAGGAACAGAGCCATCCAGTCTCAGGGTCAGACAGGAACAGAGCCATCCAGTCTCAGGGTCACACAGGAACAGAGCCATCCAGTCTCAGGGTCACACAGGAACAGAGCCATCCAGTCTCAGGGTCTCACACAGGAACAGAGCCATCCAGTCTCAGGGTCACACAGGAACAGAGCCATCCAGTCTCAGGGTCACACAGGAACAGAGCCATCCAGTCTCAGGGTCTCACACAGGAACAGAGCCATCCAGTCTCAGGGTCTCACAGGAACAGAGCCATCCAGTCTCAGGGTCTCACAGGAACAGAGCCATCCAGTCTCAGGGTCACACAGGAACAGAGCCATCCAGTCTCAGGGTCACACAGGAACAGAGCCATCCAGTCTCAGGGTCACACAGGAACAGAGCCATCCAGTCTCAGGGTCACACAGGAACAGAGCCATCCAGTCTCAGGGTCTCACAGGAACAGAGCCATCCAGTCTCAGGGTCACACAGGAACAGAGCCATCCAGTCTCAGGGTCTCACAGGAACAGAGCCATCCAGTCTCAGGGTCTCACAGGAACAGAGCCATCCAGTCTCAGGGTCTCACAGGAACAGAGCCATCCAGTCTCAGGGTCTCACAGGAACAGGGCCATCCAGTCTCAGGGTCAGACAGGAACAGAGCCATCCAGTCTCAGGGTCTCACAGGATCAGAGCCATCCAGTCTCAGGGTCAGACAGGAACAGAGCCATCCAGTCTCAGGGTCTCACAGGAACAGAGCCATCCAGTCTCAGGGTCACACAGGAACAGAGCCATCCAGTCTCAGGGTCTCACACAGGAACAGAGCCATCCAGTCTCAGGGTCTCACAGGAACAGAGCCATCCAGTCTCAGCTGTATTAGAGACAGTCTCAGGGTCTCACAGGAACAGAGCCATCCAGTCTCAGGGTCTCACAGGATCAGAGCCATCCAGTCTCAGGGTCACACAGGAACAGAGCCATCCAGTCTCAGGGTCTCCCACAGGAACAGAGCCATCCAGTCTCAGGGTCTCACAGGAACAGAGCCATCCAGTCTCAGCTGTATTAGAGACAGTCTCAGGGTCTCACTGGAACAGAGCCATCCAGTCTCAGGGTCTCACAGGAACAGAACCATCCAGTCTCAGGGTCTCACAGGAACAGAGCCATCCAGTCTCAGGGTCAGACAGGAACAGAGCCATCCAGTCTCAGGGTCACACAGGAACAGAGCCATCCAGTCTCAGGGTCACACAGGAACAGAGCCATCCAATCTCAGGGTCACACACAGGAACAGAGCCATCCAGTCTCAGGGTCACACAGGAACAGAGCCATCCAGTCTCAGGGTCACACAGGAACAGAGCCATCCAGTCTCAGGGTCTCACAGGAACAGAGCCATCCAGTCTCAGGGTCAGACAGGATCAGAGCCATCCAGTCTCAGGGTCAGACAGGAACAGAGCCATCCAGTCTCAGGGTCACACAGGAACAGAGCCATCAAGTCTCAGGGTCACACAGGAACAGAGCCATCCAGTCTCAGGGTCAGACAGGAACAGAGCCATCCAGTCTCAGGGTCAGACAGGAACAGAGCCATCCAGTCTCAGGGTCACACAGGAACAGAGCCATCCAGTCTCAGGGTCACACAGGAACAGAGCCATCCAGTCTCAGGGTCAGACAGGAACAGAGCCATCCAGTCTCAGGGTCAGACAGGAACAGAGCCATCCAGTCTCAGGGTCACACAGGAACAGAGCCATCCAGTCTCAGGGTCACACAGGAACAGAGCCATCCAGTCTCAGCTGTATTAGAGACAGGCTCAGGGTCACACAGGAACAGAGCCATCCAGTCTCAGCTGTATTAGAGACAGGCTCAGGGTCACACAGGAACAGAGCCATCCAGTCTCAGCTGTATTAGAGACAGGCTCAGGGTCACACAGGAACAGAGCCATCCAGTCTCAGCTGTATTAGAGACAGGCTCAGGGTCACACAGGAACAGAGCCATCCAGTCTCAGCTGTATTAGAGACAGGCTCAGGGTCACACAGGAACAGAGCCATCCAGTCTCAGCTGTATTAGAGACAGGCTCAGGGTCACACAGGAACAGAGCCATCCAGTCTCAGCTGTATTAGAGACAGGCTCAGGGTCACACAGGAACAGAGCCATCCAGTCTCAGCTGTATTAGAGACAGGCTCAGGGTCACACAGGAACAGAGCCATCCAGTCTCAGCTGTATTAGAGACAGGCTCAGGGTCACACAGGAACAGAGCCATCCAGTCTCAGCTGTATTAGAGACAGGCTCAGGGTCACACAGGAACAGAGCCATCCAGTCTCAGCTGTATTAGAGACAGGCTCAGGGTCACACAGGAACAGAGCCATCCAGTCTCAGCTGTATTAGAGACAGGCTCAGGGTCACACAGGAACAGAGCCATCCAGTCTCAGCTGTATTAGAGACAGGCTCTTGTCACACAGGAACAGAGCCATCCAGTCTCAGCTGTATTAGAGACAGGAACAGAGCCATCCAGTCTCAGCTGTATTAGAGACAGGAACAGAGCCATCCAGTCTCAGCTGTATTAGAGACAGGCTCAGGGTCAGACAGGAACAGAGCCATCCAGTCTCAGCTGTATTAGAGACAGGCTCAGGGTCACACAGGAACAGAGCCATCCAGTCTCAGCTGTATTAGAGACAGGCTCAGGGTCACAAAGGAACAGAGCCATCCAGTCTCAGCTGTATTAGAGACAGGCTCAGGGTCTCACAGGAACAGAGCCATCCAGTCTCAGCTGTATTAGAGACAGGCTCAGGGTCAGACAGGAACAGAGCCATCCAGTCTCAGGGTCACACAGGAACAGAGCCATCCAGTCTCAGCTGTATTAGAGACAGGCTCAGGGTCAGACAGGAACAGAGCCATCCAGTCTCAGCTGTATTAGAGACAGGCTCAGGGTCACACAGGAACAGAGCCATCCAGTCTCAGCTGTATTAGAGACAGGCTCAGGGTCACACAGGAACAGAGCCATCCAGTCTCAGCTGTATTAGAGACAGGCTCAGGGTCTCACAGGAACAGAGCCATCCAGTCTCAGCTGTATTAGAGACAGGCTCAGGGTCAGACAGGAACAGAGCCATCCAGTCTCAGGGTCACACAGGAACAGAGCCATCCAGTCTCAGGGTCAGACAGGAACAGAGCCATCCAGTCTCAGGGTCACACAGGAACAGAGCCATCCAGTCTCAGCTGTATTAGAGACAGGAACAGAGCCATCCAGTCTCAGCTGTATTAATGTGTTTCTGAAGCGTTGTGTTTGTGGTTTTCCTGTAGGTCTGGTTGGACCTGCTGAAGCCCACCCTGAAACAGATCAGACGTGAGTACTGAGAGGACAACCCTGTATAGTACTACTGGAATATAGTACTGAGAGGACAGCCCTGTATAGTACTACTGGAATATAGTACTGAGAGGACAGCCCTGTATAGTACTTAGTGGAATATAGTACTGAGAGGACAGCCCTGTATAGTACTAGTGGAATATAGTACTGAGAGGACAGCCCTGTATAGTACTAGTGGAATATAGTACTGAGAGGACAGCCCTGTATAGTACTACTGGAATATAGTACTGAGAGGACAGCCCTGTATAGTACTACTGGAATATAGTACTGAGAGGACAGCCCTGTATAGTACTACTGGAATATAGTACTGAGAGGACAGCCCTGTATAGTACTAGTGGAATATAGTACTGAGAGGACAGCCCTGTATAGTACTAGTGGAATATAGTACTGAGAGGACAGCCCTGTATAGTACTAGTGGAATATAGTACAGAGGACAGCCCTGTATAGTACTACTGGAATATAGTACTGAGATGACAACCCTGTATAGTACTAGTGGAATATAGTACTGAGAGGACAGCCCTGTATAGTACTACTGGAATATAGTACTGAGAGGACAGCCCTGTATAGTACTAGTGGAATATAGTACTGAGAGGACAACCCTGTATAGTACTACTGGAATATAGTACTGAGAGGACAGCCCTGTATAGTACTACTGGAATATAGTACTGAGAGGACAGCCCTGTATAGTACTAGTGGTATATAGTACTGAGAGGACAGCCCTGTATAGTACTACTGGAATATAGTACTGAGAGGACAACCCTGTATAGTACTAGTGGAATATAGTACTGAGAGGACAGCCCTGTATAGTACTACTGGAATATAGTACTGAGAGGACAGCCCTGTATAGTACTACTGGAATATAGTACTGAGAGGACAGCCCTGTATAGTACTAGTGGAATATAGTACTGAGAGGACAGCCCTGTATAGTACTAGTGGAATATAGTACTGAGAGGACAGCCCTGTATAGTACTAGTGGAATATAGTACAGAGGACAGCCCTGTATAGTACTACTGGAATATAGTACTGAGATGACAACCCTGTATAGTACTAGTGGAATATAGTACTGAGAGGACAGCCCTGTATAGTACTACTGGAATATAGTACTGAGAGGACAGCCCTGTATAGTACTAGTGGAATATAGTACTGAGAGGACAACCCTGTATAGTACTACTGGAATATAGTACTGAGAGGACAGCCCTGTATAGTACTACTGTAATATAGTACTGAGAGGACAGCCCTGTATAGTACTAGTGGTATATAGTACTGAGAGGACAGCCCTGTATAGTACTACTGGACTATAGTACTGAGAGGACAGCCCTGTATAGTACTACTGGAATATAGTACTGAGAGGACAGCCCTGTATAGTACTAGTGGTATATAGTACTGAGAGGACAGCCCTGTATAGTACTAGTGGTATATAGTACTGAGAGGACAGCCCTGTATAGTACTACTGGAATATAGTACTGAGAGGACAGCCCTGTATAGTACTACTGGAATATAGTACTGAGAGGACAGCCCTGTATAGTACTAGTGGTATATAGTACTGAGAGGACAGCCCTGTATAGTACTACTGGA